>NC_060276.1:23391723-23736359 GCF_021613505.1 Equus quagga | reverse complement strand
CTGCAGGTGGCCCAGTGTTTCGTTGGTTCGAATCCTGGGCGTGGACATGACACTGCTCATCAAACCACGCTCAGGCAGCGTCCCACATGCCACAACTAGAAGGACCCACAACGAAGAATATACAACTATGTACCGGGGGGCTTTGGGGAGAAAAAGGAAAAAATAAAATCTTAAAAAAAAAAAAAAAAAAAAGAACATGTATCCAGCTATTATAATCATGGATGATTACTTTTGTTTACAATGAATCTGTCTTAAGTTAGAAAACTTCCAAAGTAAGAAAGCACAACAATGTCCAAGTATGCATTGATTTCCTTTCATTGCTGGATACAAATTCATTGCAGAATACAAAAACTGTGACACTTCTAATGTGACATGGTTCTAACCAATGGAACTGAAGGAGCACATCTGTGCGTTTTGAAAATTACTTTATTTTTGATGGAAATATTTATAGAAAAGATTACTCATCTTCTGAATTTATAGAGTCTACTGAATATAACTCAAATTTAGGTAATGAGTCTAGGTCCTCATTATGAACACCCATATTCTGTGATCTCTGTTATATAGTCATGCTCATAGGAGTTATCAAAGTGTATAGCAGTTATTGTTAACTGTTAACAGGGTAAAGTTACATGTGCATGTGTGTACACACACACACATAAACATATATGTGTAAATATCTATATAACTTCAATGTTTTTCCCGTTACTTTGAAAATTGCATGAAAAAAATATTCAAATGATCTTAAGTGTGATGAAGTATGAAATATATGTGTCTCTATAGACGTCTCTATATGTGTACTTAAGTGTGTGTATATTGTTCCCTTCATTTTGAAGATCGTCTTGAAATATTTTACCCAAATTATGTTATTAACCATGGGCTGGAATGAACTGTCATTCTCAGGTAATATTACAATGTTTTGACTTTTAACATAATTTAATGTTGATTCAAATTTAAAAAAACTTAGTTCACAATAAAGGATATGTTATTGTTTATACATGTCCAAACGTAAGTTGGAAAATGTAAAAAAATTAAAATAATCTATTAAAATACTTAGACTATACTTGGGTTTCACTTTCATTACTGAATATGATGGGCAAAGCCTTAACGCTTCCTATGTGTCAAAGATTTTGTCAATGGAAACTTGAAGCAACAGTGTAGATTTTTAAAAAGATAGCTATTTGAAAAGACAAGGAAATAACCAAGACTTGAATTTGTCTCAACACAAAAGCTTTTCTAATGTTTTCCTATAAGATTGCTTGTCACATTCCTAGCCAAAAGAAGCCACATACACTTTAAGGGATGTGGTGAAGCTATGTGCTCTGGAAAAGGTTGAACTGGATTGTGACTTAGAGAAAACAAAGAAAATGCAGGCAGTGTTTCTGTCAAATCTATTGACTCCATAATTGACGACTGTTCTTCTAATATTTTGAAATGACACATAAAGAAATAGGTAGCTAAAATGTTTGCCTCCAGCAAGAACTGGAACTGGCTAGCACCACTCACGTCTCTCAGTGCAGACTGCACCTAGTATTTATAGGTTATAAGCATACTAATGCCATAAAAGAATTCCTGTTTTTGCAAGACCCTTTTGGAAACTCAGATGTTGTTGATATCTTTAAAATGGAAAGTTATTTGCCAAGCAAAAGTTCAATAGAGGAAAAAAATCTTAGTAGTCTTTTATACAGTTGGAGAATCTGCAGTGCTTGACCATATATCTAGTTTTCCAAAGTACCATAGACTGGACAGCTTATAAATAGAAATTTATTTCTCACAGTTCTAGAGACTGCGAAGTCTGCTCAAGTTGCCAGCAGATTGTGTGTCTGGTGAGGTTTGGTGTCTGGTGAGAGCCTGCTACCTGATTTGTAGATGAGCACCTTCTCCCTGTGCCCTCGCATGGCAGAAGGGGCAAGGAGGTTCTCCGGGCTCTCTTTCATAATGGCACTAATACCATTCATGAGAGCTCTGCTCTTATGACTTAATCACCTCCCAATGCCAATCACTTTGGAGATGAGATTTCAACATATGAATTTTAGAGGGACACAAACATTCACTCTACAGTAAGCCCAATCTGTCTGTACACTGCCATATCCAAGCTAAATTGGCATCTTTGTGGTGCCCCCATAGACTGGCACCAGGAGACTTACCTGCTTTTGTCCTTTTTGTGCTAGACCTATGGTATTGTAGAATTTGTCAACTTCCTGAAAGCCCGAACTTGAATCTCCTTTTTTTGCAAGAGGTTTTGTGAAGAAATGTGAATAGAATTTAAAATTTTGGACTACATAGGATTTTTCTGGCTTTCTAAAAAACAGACCAAGTGCTAGATTGAAATACATGAAGAAGTTAAATTTATTTATTTACGTATAGCTCATTTACAGAACGATGGTTTGGCTTATTTGATGATGGCCGTAGGGTTAAGAGAAATCCTTTCATTCAGGGTCCTGCTGTCGCCATTATGGTTGCCATGGAAAAAATTTACAAGTTTTGTTGTTGTCGTTGCCAAGCTTGCTATTCTGAAAGAGGGGATTGGAAGTAGGCAAACTTTGTAAACTTGGACAAACTCCTTCTGATGGGTGGAGCCAAGATTGCCAGAGCTTGGGCAATTTTTCTACAGGCATGAATTTGGGCATACCTAAAAACATTACCAACTCCTTTTAAAGTTCCTGCTCAGTTGATGTTGAAATTGAAGCATTGATTTATAAAACTTCCTTTAATAAAATGGACAGCTTCAATAAAGTAAATTGCGACAAAAGATACTTTATTTGTTTGAGAACAAAGGACGTATTGGGACATGATTTCAATTGGAAGAAGCTTAGAGAATTCTGAGGTTCTTTGACACAAATTTACTCTCATCCAGCAAAGCTGCGTGACTCAGTTTGTTACTCTACATAATTTTGTGAGTCAGAATTGTCAGTACTTACGGCCTCAAAAGTCATTTGGTGACTCAAACTGCATGTATTGTCATCTAAATTTTAAACTCTTATTTGAAACAAAGACATTCTCATTGAAATTTACTTTTGAGCAAAACTAAAGTTTCTTTTCGCTCTATTTTCAGAATTTCAATGTTTTCATGAGTGAGAGAGACATACTTAAAAAATTTTATGTTTATGTGAAGAAAACAATATAATTATTAGCATTTTCCGGAAGAAGGACAACATTTATATCAGATTCTCAGAGGTATCTGCAAACCCCAAGAGGTTAGAAATATCAGCATTAATATTTCTTGTTTTTAAAAATAATTTTTATTGATCCAATAGTTCCACATCTAGGAATTTATGCTGAGGAAATAATGAGGAAATTGCACAGTAATTTAAGTATCAAGATATTTATTATAGTGTGATTTCTAATGATGAAAAATTAAAAGCAACCTAAATTCTCAACATTACAGGAACGTTTAAAAATGTCCATACAATAGAATATTACATAACCATTTCATATTATATTAAAAATTTTTTAATAACATAAGAAGATATGGTATACCCTTAAGTTAAAATGATACTAAAATCGTATAATATATTTCAACTATATAAAATATACAGAAATATTTGAAAAAATGTTTGCTGGAATGTTAGCAGTGATTGTCTCAATATGGTACGTTTATGAAAAGATCGTTTCTTTTTCTTTATACATTTTTATAAAATTTGCAAAATAATTATAGATTATTTTTATAATCAATGTGGAAAACACTAAAAGAAAAAAGTAATCCACACAAAAAGGGTTCAGCACAGCAATCTTCTTGTGACATATATGTTAAGTTGAAAATCTTTTCAATTAAAGAAATAATATGCTATAAAGAAAAAATTCAGATGATAAATTTTATTCATCCTTCAGCATCAGGCATCAAGCACTAATGTTTTTTCTGAATTTGGTGACAGACGCATATGAAATTCTGATTTTCAGGAGCCATACATTAGCAATGAACATACAGAAGTCATAGATTTTTGTTTGTTTGTTTTCAATGCAGGCTTGGAATATTTCGGAATTCGAACTCAAATAATCTGCAGTCAGTTGCACTGAAATATGGAAAGAAAACTGTGGCAAGTGTCTATTTTTAAATCACTGCAATTCTTCCTGGAGCATTTCCACTGAAAGCACAAAGGATATAGAAATCTAAGTTAAGCACATTTGGGAATACAGAAGAATCTCAAGCAACACAGTCTCTCATCAGCTAGATGTGTTCAGATGGGTCGGTAGAATTTCGCCTCTGGCTCTATGAGCTGTTTTGCCCCAGAGACATCAATTTCAATTCTCTCTCTGGGATTCACTGGTGTACAAAGTTCTTCAGAGGATTCTTTTTCTCACTAGAAATACTTTCTCTCCTTTACCAACCCCACTCTCTTATTTCTCAAAAATCTAAGCCATTCACCTGGAATTTTCACAAAACTTGATAGTGAAAAGAGTCCAAAAACTGTTATGGAAGAAATTGTATCACAAAACTGTGGAGATACTTACTTTGTTATGTAAGAGTTTAGATTGTGGAAATGTGTCATCTGATATATATAGCTCAATTTAAGGAAAACATAATTGATAGGGAGTGGGCATAATGATATGTTAAAATTTAATAAAAGACATGAAAAAACTAATTAATTTAGACATATCTCATGATAGGGTAGTCAGTGATTGGTTTCAGCTCTTCAGGTTCAGGTTCAATGTTAAAAATTATTTTATCGTTCCAAAAACCAGAACTTGTAATTTTTGTGGGTCATCACTGAATGGCAGTGGTATTTTGGTTATTATTAAAAACAAACAAACAAACAAAACTATAAGGCATATGTTTGTTTGGAGTTTACGTGGTATTCAAAGAAGTCAGGCAGGACAGGGAAGGGCCTGAGGACTGGAGTTTAGTGTTACAGCAACTGATTGTGCCCAGGACAGGGAGGAGCAGGCCATGTGTCTGTGGGGGAGCGGGGCAGTGTGTAGGAGGCAGGTAATGGCTGAGCTTCACAAATCTCTGAGGGAATTCAACTAGAACATTACCATCAAATGAAAATCATTCTATCATTTCTTAGAAAAGGCTCTCTTCTGAGGAAAGAGCTGGCAAGACAACTCACTCAATAATCCAAATACCCAGTCAGATATACAGAAGTGGTACCTGAAACATGGAGGCAAAGGAGCCAAGAACCAGGAATACAGAGACAACAGAGTGAAAAGTCAAGTACAATTAAGGTCATTAAAGAAGCATGCCAAGGTAAGTTACACTGTGGAGAGTCACAGAGAGGAGAACTGAATCCCCAGAATAGAGATTCAAGGATAGACTAGAGTAGTACTGTTATGGACCAAATTTTATCTCCCCAAAATTCATATGTTGAAGTCCTAACCCTAATTGTGATTGTATTTGGAGATAGGCCTTTAAGGAGGTAATTAAGGTTACATGAGGTCATAAGAGTGGGGCCTTAATCCAATAGGACCGGTGGCCTTTTAAGAAGAGGAAGAGACACTAAACATCTGTCTCTCCATGCAGAGGAAAGGCCACGTGAGGACATAATGAGAAGGTGGCTGTCTACAAGCCAGGAAGAGGGCTCTCAGCAAATATCAACCCTGCGGGTACCTTGATCTTGGACGTCTAGCCTCCAGACTGTGAGAAAATATATTTCTGTTTTTTAAGCCACCCAGTCTGAGGTATTTTGTTATGGCAGCCTGAGCAGACTGCTCCATGAACCTGAGCACTTGGAGAAGAGCCAAAAAGATAATTGATTCTGATGGAGAGCTCATCTGAAACACTGAGTTGGGGGCTCCTACCTCTGGCTCTTCTTGTTTATTAGGGCTGAGGTGCCTCAAGGTCATATTAGGTGGGTTCTGACAGCCAGTTCCTCAGTTATAGCATCCTTCCAACTCTGAGAACTGAGCACTTTCTTTTTATTTTTTAAAGTATTTTATTGAAGTATAGTTCACATGCAATATTATGTTAGTTTCAGGTGCACAATATAGTGATTCGACACTTATATACATTACAAAATGATCACCATGGCAAGTCTAGTAACCATCTGTCACCATGCAAAGCTATTACAATGTTATTGACTATATTCCCTATACTGTACATTACATCCCTGTGAAATATGATTTTATAACTGGAAGTTTGTACCTCTTAACCCCCTTCGCTTATTTTGATGAACACTCAACCCCCCTCCCCAGAACTGAGCTCTTTTCAAATAAGTTTTCATTTGTTTGATTTAAAGTGATTTCATCATAGACCTAAAGGTAACAACAGATAAAGGGATAAGGATTAACACAAAAGCAGAAATATTTTTGTAGTAGAGAGTACAGACATATTAAGAATGTGAAAATGGAGAAGATAAAATGTTGTTTGTGTGTTACACAGATAGAAGGCGGCAGTGGGGAACCTGGATAATGAGCCCCATGAGAATTAGATATTTTAAAGAATGACAGAAATCACTTTCTAAAGAATAGTTTTAAAATAGTCCTACTAAATGAAATTGGCACACTAAGGAGAAGGAAAGACAATTAGGAAAGGGAAAAATTTTCCTTCCCTCCATAGATACAAAGGCACAAAGAACTCTGTTAGAACAGCAATTACAGCAATTCTTCCCAGAACATCAGTTTTATGATTTACCAGAACCCATTCTGACCCTTAGAGAAAAGATTAAAACCTTCAGTAATATCAGGAATTGAGAATTCAGGGCTAAATGAATATGTACTCTATGTAGAAGAGGGGTAAGTGCGAAGAATAAAAATGGTAAGGGCTCTGACAATCTCAAAGTCATGAGCATGATTCAAAGACAACACATACTGTCTTTCGTATATGAAGACGGCATTTGTGGCTCATTTATTAGGAGAAGTGCTGTTTCTCTGCTAGATAAGGGGTTACTCTGTTCTGAGTGCTCCACGTTCCCCTAAGTACATGCATTTGCACAGTGCCTGATAAGGGGAGCAGCCTGTGACAAGGAAAAAGAGATTTTTCTCTCTGATTACCAAACAGTTTATAAAAGGAACAATTGGAAATTCTGTACTCTAGCTTACATTAGGCAGACTAACTAGTCCAGACTAAGTGATAGAAAGTCCACTAGTAAGAATATTTAGTAATATAATATTTATAATTAAACATTATCATAATATTTTACTATGTCAGCTTTTCCTTCTCAGGCATGAATTTAAGAACACAGAAACTACATATTGAATAATTAATGTATTTGAGTATAATTTCTTCCATCTGGATGGTTTAATATTCATCCAATGGTTTAATATCCATCCATGGTTTAATATCACCACCCAAATTTCTTAGGCTTTGCCAGCCAATGCTTTTTTCCTTGGTATTTTTCACAGCTTAAATAAATGTGTACATTCTATTTTCTGTGCTCCTAAAAATAAGTTGCTAACTTCTTATTAATTAGAAAGAAAAAATTATATTGCTTTGTTTACCACTTGTACTAGGCAAAGTGCCAGCAGGGCATAAAACCCAAACAGAAAGAGATAGACCACAATGTATATGGTCTAAGCTCATACCACTATGAAATAATGTATTATTCTAGGAAAGAGGCAAGAAAAAATAAATCATCATCACTTCCACCTCTAGGCTTTTGTGTTGAAATAGACCATATGTTTCTACAATCAGCCTAAATCTGAAGATCCATAATAAAAAATATTCAAGTATTAAGGCTAGTCTAGGATTTAGGGCAAGGCAAGTTTCAAATTTGATTCCATAACATTATGTGAAAGTAGGAAGCAGTATGCAAGGCAAGGTATTTCTGATACGTAAGACAATGCTCTTTCTAAGAGGAGAGCTTTAAATGGAAGTTCTTTACTCCGTAGCATGTAAGCATTTTGCTATTCACTTTACACAAGAGTATACATTGCTTTTGAAGTCTCCTCATGTTTTACAGTTGTTAAATGCAGAAAGTAAGATGATCTTCTAGGGCAGAGATCTTTGTTTTATTGACTGGTGTTTCTCAAGTGTTTAGAACAGAGCTTGACACATAGCAGAAAATGAATATTTATTAAACAATTGAAGGGCATATTTTTTGCCCCAGCTGAGAGATAAGCTCTTCAGGATAGACCCTTGTATGAAAATAATTTGTTAGCTATCTAATGTATGATAGTAGGTAAGGCATTGTAAATACTATGATCATCATTATTCCATCCTTTTCTCTCTCCAAAGTCAAGTGAAAGTCACTAGATATATACAAACACTCAATGAATGATGCTTAAGGTTTGGGGTAACGTATTCCTTCAGGAATCTTATAAAACCTGTGCACCATTTTCGCCGAGAAATGTACATTTCCATACCTTTTGCAGACAGTTTCTGGGAGTTTAAGAACCACACTTCTGGAACCGTCCCTATACTTCTGTAGGTTCCACAGATCCCGTTCAGAGCTTCTTAACGAACCAAGAAAACAAAAACGTCATGGGTCTTCCAGGACAGGACTGAGGACCTTTGGCCAAATAACTAAAGACAATAGAAGAATGCTTTAGCTTTCTAATAAGAAACGAGACAGGATGTCCCCAGAAAGCTAATTGTTTGGGTCCAGGAAAGGTGGCTAGAGAGAATCTACATGGTTTTTTTTCCCCCTTTCTCCTTAAAAGACACTATGCCGGGGGTACCTGTAAACTTTCTTATGTGTCCTATTCTTCCAAGGGTTTATTTGACCTGCTTTGTGGCAATCACTTCACCCTAAATAGGATTCTAGTTTCTATGTTTTCTTGCACTTGACTCATGCTTAGAAATTGACTAAGTATGTATTTAAAACATGTCAGAGTCTATAAGTACAAATGTGACTTGAAAAATCTATTGAAAACAAATATTGTCTTATTGCCATTGCTCAGTTTAATTCTTAGCAATCTGTCAGTTCTGATCTGGCATGTTCGCCCCTTCTGTGTGCATTCATCCTTACAGCTCTTTGGTAACTACTTTTTCTTTTTAAATTTCACTGTGAAGTCTAGTGCTTTCTCCATCTGCATGGCTGATGCAATGTTTCTGATTCTAGAATGTTAAACAATGGAACATATTGTTTTAGTTAGAGAGAATAGAAACTCCCTAAGTATGAAAATATAGCTCCATATTTTAAAAGATAATAACTTATTCCTAACTTTCAATTATCAATTTCCAGCAATTAAAGATCTCAATGGTCTACAGTATTGAAATAGACAATGTGCAACTAGAATTTAAATATTCAATAAAACAAGGAATTTTCATCCATCAAATACCATTATCAAAACAAAGACAAGCTATCCAACAATATAAATTAATAGCAATCCTTTAACTTTTTTTGTTGCTCTGTCACTCAATTCTCTCTACCGTGTATTAAGCTCTGTTGTCTTTAAAAGGATCCATGTATTCAGATGGGAGATAATGCTCAAAATAAGATCAAAAGATCTTTCTGAATTCTGGTTGAAGCCAATCTGTGATTGTCACTATTTTACCAGGAAGATTTGAGACAGAATTGTGTGACTAAATGAAGCCACCCTGTGATTCCTCTGACCTAAAAGGCATTTTTCTTAATGAATTATAAGTAGTTAATGTTTTTTTAGTGTTGACTCATCTTTCTTTTTTTCTTCTACTCAGAGTCTCTTCTACTTATGCTACACTGAATTTCCTACTTTTAAAAGTATGCAAGGAGAAAGAAATTCTGTTCCGTGGAAAAGAAAGGAATACAGCTATGGAAGGAATCTAAGTCTACCAAAAGAATTCATTCCCCAGTTAAGTCTGCCAGTTTCAAAAGAGCCAAAGGTAATATTTGTGAGTTGCCTATGTATCGAGAATTCAGTGCTTGGATTAGAGGAAGAAAATGTACCCTTTGGAATTATGATGAAGAATATGTCAAAATAAGGAAGGTATACCTTAATTTGAAAAAAAACTCTTCTTTTTTCAGATGTGCCTCATCTTCTAAGGAAGTTTACAGAGAGACTTGAGAGAAGTCAACAAATGTGGAAACACCTGCATTCTATTTCTAGCTCTGACAGTAATTTGTGATGTGATTCTGGCTGTGTCACTCTGACTCCCAATTCCCTCCTCTGTAGGGGTATAGATGATATCTAAGGTCATTAAGCCCTACAATTATTTGATTTTAGGAACTAGAATTCAAAATGATTCAGGACATAGAAAGAAAGCTTGTGAAGATTTGTAACTTAGATCATCGTTGCACTGATTTGGGCAAATTGTATTATCAAAATATAACACTAATGGTATAATTTAGCATAGTTGGACTTCTGTCTATCATATGGATTTTGGTGGGGACATTATCATTGCATAACATATTATAAACTCTCTTAGGAATTCATTTTCTTGTCTTTTCCAACTTCTAGAGGCTGCCTGCCTTCTTTGGCTCATGGCTCATTTTTTTCATCTTTAGAGTAAGCAATGTCACATCTAGCTGACAATTCTTCTGTAGTCGTAGCTCCCTCTCACTGCATCCTGGAAAGATTCTACACTTTTAAGGACACTTGTGATTACATTGGGCCCACTCAGATAATCCATGATAATCCCCCATCTCAAGTTCCTTACCTTTCATCAAATCTGTAAAGTCCCTTGTGCCATGTAAGGTATATATTGCAGGGTCCAGGTGTTAGGGCATGGACATAATTGAGGGGTCATTATTATGCCTACTACATTAACCCTAACTGGTTATTAAGACAAGAAGGAAAAACAACTTATACAAGAAATAAATTCTCCTTCATGGTAACAGTAGTCAAATACTGAAATCTCACATGGCGTTTCCTGTGAATCAAGAATGTAATGCTTGCTGTTGGTGGGAATGTAAATTGGTATAGCCACTATGGAAAACAGTATGGGGGCTCCTCAGAAAATTAAAAGAATAAGACTACCATGTGATCTGCAATCCCACTTCTGGATATATAACTGAAGGAAATTAAATCACTATCTTGAAGAGATATCTGTATTTTCATGTTCATAACATCATTATTTATAACAGCCAAGGTATGGAAACAACCTAAGTGTCCATCGATGGATGAATGGATAAAGAAAATGTGATATATAAAAAATACTTACAATCGAATATTATTCGGCCATAAAAAAAGAAAGAAATCCTGCCGTTTGTGACAACATGGATGGATCTTTAGGGCATTATGCTAAGTGAAATAAGTCAGAAAGAGAAAGACAAATACTGCATGATTTTATTTATATGTGGACTCTAAAAACATTGAACATAGAATCAGAGAGTGAAATGGTTGTTGCCAAGGGCTGAGGGGTTGAAGAAATGGGGAGATGTTGGCCAAAGGCTGCAAACTTCCAGGTATAAGATGAATAAGTTCATGGTATGTAATGTACAGCATGGTGACTATAGCCAAGAATAGTGTATTGTATACTTGAAAGTTGCTATGAGAGTAAAGCTTTAATGTTCTCACCATAACAACAACACAAAATGGTAATTATGTGAAGTGAAAGATATGTTAACCAACCTTATTGTGGTAACATTTTGCAATATATATGTGTAGCAAATCATTATACTGTATACCTTAAAGTTGCACAATGTTATATTTCAATTATATCTCAATAAAGCTGAAGGGAAAACAACAATGTAGTGCTTGGATTAGAGGAAGAAAATTCGTTTTTATAAATCTTTAATACCAGAATAAAGAAGGATGTAAGAAAGGCTGGAGCAAATTAATTTTAAAAATTCCTCTACAGAATTTTTAAATGTAATATAACAGGAAACCTTACTTTGAGAAATAGACTGATCATCCTGGGAGCTACACTATCTGGGCATATCTGAAAGGTTAGTGAAATAGATTTGGAAGGAAACTATTTTCATGAAGGATCATGGAGTATCCTGAATTGGGAGTGGGAATAGGGTACATCATTAGGAAAAAGAAAATTGTGGCAAAAAAACCTTGTCCAAGGAACAACAGTTTCATATGGGTAGAGTGATTTTGTCGCTTTCATTTATCCCATTGTCCAGTCCTCATGATCTTCTGCCAAAGTGCTAAGGAGAGGAGCTGCAATAAATTCTTAAAAATCTGCTTCGCTAACTCTGTAGGACTTATATAGGACAAGTAATGTGATAGACATGTTCCTCATTTGTGGTCACTGTTAGAACACAAAATGTGCACAGCACCTTGAACAACAAACCACACTAGCCTACAGAGAGCACAAAGAAAATGTTAAAGAAGACATCATCCTCTTGAGCACTTGTAATGGCAGGTGAGAGCTATCAATTATAGCACCCAGAGGAAGAAAATGGAAGAACATATCCAGGAAGATTACCCTCTAGAGATCATTGATCTGGAGGGCATCTGAAGGGAACATGGTTGACACCTTGTGATAATCAAGCAATGCGCATGTTCAGATTTATGTGAGATATTCCTCAGGGACTCACCGAATTGGAGCAAGTTGAAGGGAACAGGAGTTTCAGCAATTCTACAAGTGCCAGCAAGGCCAGAGAAACGCTTTGTTATTGTTGTTGTGCCTCGATTATGATGCAAGCTTACTATGGCCTGGGAGCACATGGGTTGTAATAACTTTATTAGTTTAAAAAAGTGGCAAGCACAAAAACTAGGTTCTAGTTCTGAATATGATGCGAACTTGCTGTGTGATCTTGGACATGCCAGTTACTCTCATTGGGCCTATTTACTCGTCTGTAATATGAGGGATTTGGACTAGATAGTCTCTGAGTCCCCTCAGCTCTAAACTATGACATATAAAATGTGAGGTTAATACATTCAGTAACTCAGACTAATTGTTAACAGCGTATTGCCAAATAAAAGCTCTGTAAAATAAGTTAGAGTGACTTATATCAACTTATACATATGCACACAGCATTATCAAGGGGACTTAAATAGAGGGAAAACAATTGGAGACATCTCCAATGCAAATGTGTTTTGAATGCAAAATACAAGGTACATACAATACAATTATTTTGTGAAAATTTAAAAATCACACCAAACAATATTATTATGGGTACATATATAAATAGTAAAAGCCTAAAAATCATGCGCAGGAATAATATATACATAACTTCAGGGTAAAGAAACCTCTAGAAGTTGGTTGCTGGGAAGGGGATGGAACTTCAGATATATCTGTAATATTGAGCTATTTTTGAAGGATGTTAAAATATGGCAAAGTTTAATACTGAAAATTGATAACGTAAAAATATCAACATTGTAAATATTATTATTTTGACTATTTAAGATATTTTATATAGAAAATAACAATCGTTAAAAGAAAAACGACTGTTAAGGATATATACACTAAAAAGGTATTGGCAAACTACAGCTACGGGCCAAGTCCAGTCTGGGATCTCTTTGTGTATGACCTTTGAGCTAAGAATGGTTTTTTACATTTTCAAAAAGTTGTTAATAACAAAACAAAACAAAAACATATAAGTGACAGAGAACTTATGTGGCTCACAAAGACTAAAATATTTATTATCTGGCCCTTTACAGAAAGTTTGTCCACCCCTGCCGTCTAAAATATTAGTTGTGGGTATCTCTGAATTATTGAATTATTGGAAATTTTGATTTTTCTCTTCTGCTTTTGTATTTTTTTCCAAGTTTTCCATAGTGCTGTTATGATGAGGGAAATAAAGTGATTTTTAAAGAGAGCTTGAAAAGTGTGCTTGCTTAACAAATCAAATATTTCCTCTGCTATCTGATTCAAACCCTTGATGACATAGAAAATCTTTCACAGTGATTACAAAGGCAAACTTTAGTCCCAAATTCATTTTGATCATCAGAAATTCTGAATTAGGGATTTCCAGATGAATGAGGTGTTAATGCTTCTGATAAGGATGATAGTACAAAAGTTCTCTCTCAGATGAGTATAATTTCTTGTAGAAGCCTCAGGCTAGACCCCCTAACCTCTTCAAATCTTCCTGAATGTGTGTCACTGATTTTTATCTCCATCCAGAATTTCTAAGGATCTCTTATTTTGTGTTGCTGATTTGTGTTTTTGTTTGCTCTGCCATGCAAAGGATCTCTAATAGAATCTTGAGAGTTCACCTGACAAATTTGACTTTATAAATGTTTTCATGAGCTGCATTCCCACATCCCTGAAACAGCTTGCAACTTGGAGCAGTGTTTTGTATGCAACACAATTAACTTCCCTATATCATGTGCACGTTTAATTAAAAAAAGATTTGAACAAATGTGTACTACCCTTTCCCAGAAGTTTCCAAGAGTGTATGAATTTCCTGGAAACCAATATCTGAAATATGAAGGCAATGAGAAACTCTTTGCCAGTAAAAGCCCTGCAAAATACTATGGGGAAGAATGTGGCTTTTAACTGGAGAAAGTAGAGTGCCGTGCAAGTATTGTCTTAGAACAATGTTTTCAATGTAGTTATCTCAAAAAGGATACTTTATAAGCATAACGCATTTTAAATATTCCAAAATCTCAAAGATAAGCATATCTAGATACACAAAGTGTTAACACATAGCACTTTCCTGGAAAGTGCATGTTACTGTAGGTTGTAATTTTACAGATTTTGGTTCTGAGGTTTGGGGCATATTCATTTGGGAAGTGGACTGAGTGAATAAAGAGAATTATAAAATGCTAAATGGCTTACTCTTTCATTGATTCCCTTGAGAATTACTTCCCTATATAATTTCTTCATGCCTCAGTGGAAGAATAAGTCCCATAGAATTTTTTTTTTACCTAGTAAATAAAAAATATAAATGCATGCATATTGAAGCATACTCAAAATTTTCTTTATAGAACACAAAGCTATAAGTATATTTTTGCCATTGAGCACCAATGGAAAACTAATGCCTTAGCTATTTTTCTACTTTTAATTAAAAATGTTAGTCATTTCCACTCAAGTGTATCTTTTCCAAATTTTAGTCTGATGCCCCACTGCTTTCATGAGTCATACCTAGTTCTCACAATCTTTACATAGTCAATCAGTGGGGGTATATTTTGCCACAGATATATATTTATAAATTCTAAATAATACAGATTTCCTCATCTTACAGGTAAAAGAAAAATTACTGCATCTTTTCTTTCTTTCCTTCCTCCTTTCTTTCTTTCTTTCCTCCTTTCTTCCTTTCTTTCTTTCTCTCTTTCTTTCTTTCTTTCTCCTTTTTTAATCAAAATCTTCAATTTTAGGAGGATGGATGTATATATATGATCCTCATTTTATATGTATATATCATTTTATATCTCACCTAAGGTTAGTTCTCCCTTAATCATAATCATATATCTCTCTATATGTATATCCATCTTCCCAGATCAATATTTGGTCTCGTTGCTATATTTGACTTCTTATATAATCATATGACAGAGCAATAGAGCACAACCCTTGCTGGGCTATTAAATAATTCTTCCTGTGCGGAAAAATAAGAATACTCACTTATTCCAGGTATCTTAGCCTCTGTTTCTTCTTTTGGGAAACATAGCCTACTGTAGTTTCTGGAGGATTTTTTTTTCCAACTAGGGTGAAAGTTACATCATGCTGACTACATCCTTTCCATATCTTGAATTTCCTTGTACCTTTAGCATTTTATCAAGCTTTTTATGTAATTTGGAGGTTAATATTCCCAGTAAGTCTCTCCTTAGGAGTAAGTTAGAGGCTTAGGGAGCCCACTAAGGTTAGTACGCTTTCAAGCAGTTATGCAGTTAGTAGCCTAAAAACATTAATGCACCTCCTTAACCACCTCACTCACTTCCCAGGGAGAGACGTGGGCACAGGAGAGAATATGGCCAAACGTATTTTATTTTATTCATTGCGTTTATAGCGCTTATTACCCTCTAGGCACACATAAATACCGTACAAAAATCTGGTTTGGATAAAGTCAGCTTTGATCAAGAAAAGGTTTGCTGATGAGGTTCAAAAACCGCTTATACTTTTTTTTTCAGATCTGGCTCCTCTATTTTGAAACCTTTACTGAGCAAAGAGATGACAGTTACAGGATGAGATAAAGGGCTTGTTCCTTAGCCGCTGAAATGATTTTTTAAGGTCCAGTGTAAGCCCTTGATTTGAATTGAACAAACTTCTCTAATTCTTACCAAGGTGCCAGTTCACATGATATCAAGAGGTTTCCTGTTGGGCTGGAAATGTTGATCTGTATTTGAGTATTCGGTGTCACTGAAAACTCACAAAGCGGGTAGTTTAAAGGGTTATCCTCCAAAGTAAAAATAATTCTTTCTGTATCACTGTTCTGACATAGGTTCTTTCTCAAAATGTCCCCATATTTTTTGTTTTTTGTTTTTGTTAGTAAGCTAATAATATCTTGATGAGGCCAGTATGACCTAACTTTTCAATTTCTTATTTCATAACACCTTTACAATCTTCTTTCATCCTTAAAATTTCCATCCGACTGCTGGCATTTTTTCTCGTTATCATTGTGTGCTTAATACAGTTATGACACTTTGGTTTCTTTTTGTTAGCCGCCCATTAATGGGAATATCTGGAGCAGTTGGGCGCAGCATGCTTTGTGTTCATATTTTTATGAAGTAATGTATTAGTGGCTTGAAACTTTGTTTATCCATAAAGCTTACTGTCTTTTTTAATAGTACCATGAATGCACCAGTGTGGAACTGCTACACCCTTTGATTTGTAGCTTAGGGGACTGACTTATCTGCAAGGGGGTTGGACTAAACAAACTCTTCTGAAAATGAGTTGCTCTAATAAGGTAGCATTCGGTGAGAGCAGAATTCAGAAAACAAAACATCCAATTAAAGACACTTTTTCTTCCCCTTAAAAGAAAAAAATATATTTGTCCAGTTTTTTCCACTTTTGACAGGTTTTAATAAAGAAGGTAACATCATGCAGAAAGGGGAAAACAATAGGAGATAGAAGCCTTGGCTTCTGGGCTAGGTTCTGTGATTGGACTAGCTCTAAGCGACCTTACACACAAGTTGCTTAATATCTAGACCTTAACTTGCACATCTATAAAATGGCAAAGCTAATATTAGACACTCTTATCTCACATGATTCCTCTGAGGTTCAAATAAAATGAAACAATGCATATGAAAGATTTTTGAAAGCACCAGACAGAGGTTAGGCATATTTATTAAAAGGTTTCTTGTGTAATCATGCTTATATTTCTGTAATTTGAAGGAACTGCCAGTTCTCATATAATTTCATTTATCAGTAAAAAGAATCACAGAACATTTTATTATAATTAAGGTTCGTGAGCCTCAATCCCCCCTCTGAATTGGGTGGGAAATAAATTTAATCAAATCAGCTTTCAATTTTCAATCCTTTGGTCTTATGCACATATAAGCTACTCACAGAAGCTCACACTTACATTGGCTGTTAATGGTTAGTCAAAACAATGGGCCACAGTTTATTTACACAATGTAGCTTGCAGAAATCAGTGTCAGTGGAGCTAATGATACATTGCCACACCCATGAACAAGTTTCTATAAAATATCATAGTGACCAAGATTTTGATCAATTTCCTAAAAGACAAAACAAAATGAAAAACACCTAGTTTCATTCTCTGGCAGACTCGGGGGCCTAGAAAGATGAACTTCTAGATAGAGAGGAAAACTAGTTCAGAATGAAACCCCTTGGCCTGCCATGTAGTCTAGACTAGTGTTTGCCAAACATAGCTGATCATCAAAATCACCTGGAAAGTTTAAAAAATTAGACGAGATTCCCAGATCCTGTCGCTAGAGTTTCTCATTCTGTAGGTATGGTGTGGAGCCTGAGAATTTGTGCTTTTAAAGCCTTCCCAGGAAATTCTGAGAATCAACCGGATTTGACACGCCCTAGTCTAAGTTACCATGAGAGGCATTTGTCCTCAGCACTGTGTTCTTCAGAGACAACCCAGTCCTTAAATTTGGATTTTGCAGTACAAATGCATCCTCCATTATGGTCTGCTTTGTGAATACAAACAGTAGCTCATTGTCAGAGACTAAATCTTACCTCTAGGACAGTGATTATCAAACTTTAGTGTGCTATAACACCATTTAGGGAGCTTGTTGAAAATTTATATAACGTGGTCTCCACACCCAGAGATTTTCATTCAGCTAAGTTTGGGAGGGGAACCCAAGATTCTGCATTTTTTTTTAAGATTTTATTTGTCAGGGGCTGGCCGGGGCCGCAGAGGTTAAGTGTGAACGTTCCGCTTCTCTGTGGCCTGGGGTTCGCTGGTTTGGATGCCAGGTGCGGTCATGGCACTGCTTGACAAAAGCCATGCTGTGGTAGGCGTCCCACGTATAAAGTAGAGGAAGATTGCATGGATGTTAGCTCAGGGCCAGTCTTCCTCAGCAAAAAGAGGAAGATTGGCAGTAATTAGCTAAGGGCTAATCTTCCTCAACAAAAAACAAACAAAAAAGATTTTATTTTTCCTTTTTCTCCCCAAAGCCCCCTGGTACACAGTTGTATATTTTAGTTATGGGTCTTTCCAGCTGTGGCATGTGGGATGCTGCCTCAGCATGGCCTGATGAGCGGTGCAATGTCCGCACCCAGGATCTGAACCGGCCAAACCGTGGGCCGCCAAAGTGGAGCGCACAAACCCAACCACTTGGCCACGGGGCCGGTCCCAGATTCTGCTTTTTTAACAAGTACCACAGATGATTCTTATACACATGATCTAGAGAGTCACACTTTGAGAAACACTGGCTTAGACAGTTTCCAATATCAACTTAAATATGTTACCTTTACTAATATATGATATTTTCAAATTAATATTTTTAGTGAATATCCATATCCTTACAAAGATATAATAAATTCTTTACAAATTCATTACACTTCATTCAAACCCTTTTAAATATAGATCAGAATTGAATGGGTCTCTTTGGATTTAGAGAGGACAAAGTTAAAAAGTGCTGTTGGACTCTATTTTTGTACCCTTAGCATTGGATGCACCAATTTAATTTTAGAAGAATAGAAATGGATCAGTAAGGATTACATCTATGATCATTTGGCTCATGAGAACAGAAGAAAATGGGTTGTCTCCTGCACATTTTACTATGAACTAAATCTTGCTCTTAGATCACCAGAATATCAGCTGAAACTGGATCAACAATTCTTATAGCTTAGTCCTTCTGCTTTGGAGTATTAATAACTAGCAACAACATCATTTTCTATCAGTTCAGTCCACAGCCTTCATGTGATTTTTGTTAATATTCTATTGTCAGACTATATATATTGGTGGGTGCAGCCTGGGTTCAAATCATACAGAATGTGTAAAGATGAAAATGAAAATCACCTGAAATTCCATTATTTAGAGGGAACTGTATGAATATTTGATGAACTTCCTCTCTGTATATATACATGAATATGCATCTACATAAAACAGCCAGTATAACACTATATATAGAGTTTAAGCATTAAATCACACGCACTTATCCATGTCATTAAATGTTTGTTTTAAACATTTTAAGAGTTTCATTTTAATGATAACCTAGAACCATGGAACAAATAAGAGACTAAACCTAAAAGTAGGTTGAGCATATTTATTTGTGTTCACTATTCAATGATTCCTGCTTCATAAGGCTGTTTTGAGCACGAAATGAGTTAATACATTTTGGGCACTTAGAACAGTGTCTGGCATATAGCAAGTGCTCATTTAATGTTGGCTACTATTATTCAAAAAGCATTTTTGTTCTCTCTATATTAACAGAGGTTACTAATGCCTCAGATAAGCAGATGACATTACATTTCTCCTGGTGTCTCTCATTAAAGCAGTAAAGTTGAATATTAATGAGTATAGAGAATTATGTTGTCATGCATGTTAGTCTGGAAAATATAAATTCATCTCATAAAAAGTCAAAAGATCAAAGAAGGTTTTTACTGTTAATTGGAAACAAAGTGTCATTGGTGTCCTGATTTAATGGGTACTCAATTATGATTAGCCAATAAAAAAAGAGAAAATAAATAAAAATAATTAAAGTTAAAGTTAAGTTATTATTAGCTCTTATTTCACTAAAATCTTTTCCTCATAGCCCATGGCACCAAATAAAATTAAATATAGAAAAGTTCCATAATTCACGATGACATTCTCAGTGTTAAGACATTTTTAAATAAAAAATGCAGTACTGAAAGCATACTTCAAAATTATTAGATGTAATATTTTTGTAGCCAAAAGCATTTAAATTTTGAGAATTGAACAACTGGAGGACTGGATACTATTTATGGATTTAGAAAGGTTTAGTCACTTTCATAAGTTAAAATTCTTCCTCTCTTTAAGCCACCTGTTCTCTCTCTCTTTAGAAATGGTTTGGTTAAAAATAATCTCAAGATTCTGACTATTCTCTATTCTAAAAGAACCACATCAAGAGCAAAGTAGGATACTTTTCTTAATTATTGGTAAAGACTTTGGACAGGTTCATGGACAGACAGTTCACTAATTTGTTATAGCCTTTCCCATAACATTTGAAAAAATGGTTTGGAAAATCTCTGAATAGACACTGCCTAAAATAAAACCAAGCAACTGACCTAAGTTCAGTCAAGTGCTGGGAATATATGTTACCTGAACCTTGAGCTTAATGAGTTCCTTAATTAGGGAACACATAATTTAAGGTGCTAAAAAGTCATGTGGCTGAGTATTTGAATTATTGTATGTTTACATCAATTTAACTAGAAGCTATAATTATCAATTACAGGAAGTCCAAATTAAAAGTTCTTCTGAGGAAATATTAATGACGTTCTTTCATTATGTACTTCAGGCACATTTATTCAGACAAAATTATTCATTTCCATAAATGAGAATTCAAGTAAATGAACAACACTAGAAAGAATAATTGTTTAAAAATGTAATATTGTCCAGCAAACAACAAATAGCCGCTGGTTATGTATATTCTTTCTTGATATAGTATATTTAGTTTTAAATATGTCTAATATGCTTCAAAGTGTAACCTTTTATTTAGCCCACTTCTGGAAGTTACTGTTAAAATGAAATTCTGAAAATGATGTTTATAAAGAATTATAAAGTACTTGGGAAAATGCATGAGATATGCAATGTATGAAAAAAAAGAAAGTGGGATATAGGTGTATATAGAGCATTCGCTTTAAACTTTTCTGTTTTCCTAATTTTCTATGATGAGCATATATTATTTTAAAGCCAGGAAACATATTTATTTAATGGAACGCTGGTCAATAGGGAAAATTACATTGTAATACCGTAGATGAAGTAGAACTTATTTAATTTTTTATTCCTCCCTCTGGATGAGACCTGCTGGCAGTTTACCACTCTTTTACCAGGGCCATGTCTAGAATTTTGCCCGTATGTCTGACAGGGAAAACAAAGGTTCCGTTTCAGAAGAAACAGACTGGCTTGCTCAGTTGTGGAATTTTATTTATTTAGTGATAAGAAAGTCTATCTGGGACTTGCCTCGAGAAGTCAAAAGTTTCTATGGATTCAGGTTTCCTAAACTCCATTTTCAAACAACACCTAAAAAAAATTAGCAGAATCAAGTAAATCATAAAGAAAACAATAGTAATTATGTTTTCCAGCCCTGGATATTTTCTTTTAATGAATTATGAGAGTAAAGCCTATCAAATTATTAACCAGGAAAATAATTGTCAATAGTAATTTTTAAGAATAGCGAATAGAAATCAAACCAATTTTGAGTCCATCAATAAAAAGGACAGAATTTGCAGCAATGTATTAAAAATGGACAGGATTTAGTAGTTCCTTTCAGATTTAAACAGGTATTAATTCACTTTCTAAATTCAACCTTTATTTACACGCACTCGCCAGAATAATAAAATATGAAAAAGTGAAACTAGGATTATGCATATGTAAAAAATATTTTTCAGATTACAATTCCAAGAAGAGGGTAGGGTGGGTATAACACCCTTGGGAAATTTTATTAACAATTGATTCAACTGAGCAGGCCCTGGCGTCAACAAACATGAAGTTAATGAACCTCTACACTTATTTGATAACTTACTGAAGTTCTCTTTTCGTGACATTCACGGGCATAGCTCGGAGATATTACAGGTTTGGTTCCATACCACCACAATAAAGCTAACATAACAATTAAGTGAGTCACACAAATTTTTTGCTTTCCTAGTGCATATAAAATTTATGTTTACACTATACAGTAGTCTATTAAATTTGCAGTAGCATTATGTTTTAAAAAACCCAATGTACATACCTTAATTAAAAAATACTTTATTGCTAAAAAGTGCTAACCATCATCTCAGCCTTCAATGAGTCATAATCTTTTTCTCTGGTGGGGGGTTTTGCCTCAATGTTGTCGGCTGATGACTGATCAGGGTGGTGGTTGCTGAAAGTTGGAGTGGCTCTGGCAACTTCTTAAAATAAGACAACAATGAAGTTTGCCACATCAATTTACTCTTCTTTTCATGAATAATTTCTCTGCAGCATGTGATGCTGTTTGATAACATTTTACCCACAGTAGAACTTCTTTCAAAATTGAAGTTAATACTCTCAAACTCTGCTGCTGCTTTATCAACTAAGTTCGGGTAATGTTCTAAGTCCTTTGTTGTCATCCCAACCACGTTCACGGCATCTTTACCATGAGTAGATTCCACCTCAGGAAACCACTTTCTTTGCTCATCCATAAGAAGCAACTCCTCATCCTTTAAAGTTTAACCATGAGATTGCAGCAATTCAGCCACATCTTCAGGCTCCACTTCTAATACTAGTTCTCTTGCTATTTCCACCACATCTGCAGTTACTTCCTCTGCTGAAGTCTTGAAACTCTCAAAGTCAACCAGGAGGGTTGGAATCAACTTCTTCCAAACTCCTGTTAATGTTGATATTTTGACCTCTTCTCTTGAATCACAAATGTTGTTAATGGCACCTAGAATGGTGAATACTTTCTAGAAAGTTTTCAATTTACTTTGCCTAGATCCATCAGAGGAATCACTATCTACGGCAGCTGTAGCCTTACAAAATGTATTTCTTAAATAATAAGACTTGAAAGTTGAAATTACTCCTTAATCCATGGGCTGCAGAATGGGTGTTGTGTTAGCAGGCATGAAAACAACATTAATCTCATTGTACATCTCCATCAGAGCTCTTGGGTGACCAGGTGCATTGTCAATGAGAAGTAACATTTTGAAGGGAATCTTTTTTTCTGAATAGTAAGTTTCAACAGTATGCATAAAATATTCAGCAAACCATGTTGTAAAAAGATGCAGTATCATCCAGGCTTTATTGTTCCATTTATAAAGCGCAGTCAGTGTAGATTTAGCATAATTCTTAAGGGCCCTAGGATTTTTGGAATGGTAAATGAGCATTGGCTTCAACTTAAAGTCACCAGCTGTATTAGCCCATAAAAGGAGAGTCAGCTTCTCCTTTGAAGCTTTGAAGCCAGGTGTTGACTTCTCCTCTCTAGCTATGAAAGTCCTAGATGGCATCTTCTTCCAAGAGAAGGCTGTTTTATCTACATTGAAAATCTGTTATTTAGTGTAGCCATCTTCATTAATTATCTTAGCTAGATCTTCTGGGGAACTTACTGCAGCTTCTACATCAGCTCTTGCTGCTTCACCTTGTACTTTTATGTTATGGAGATGGCTTTTTTCCTTAAACCTCATGAACCAACCTCTGCCAGCTTCAAACTTTTCTTCTGCAGCTTCCTCACCTTTCTCAGCCTTCATAGAATTGAAGAGAGTTAGAGACTTGCTGTGGATCAGGCTTTGGCTTAAGAGAATGGTGTGGCTGGTTTGATCTTCTATCCAGACCACTGAAACTTTTTCCATATCAACAATAAGGTTGTTTCACTCTTTATCATTCATGTTCACTGGAGTAGCATTTTTAATTCCCTTCAAGAACTTTCCTTTGCATTCAAAACTTGGCTAACTGTTTGGGGCAGGAGGCTTAGCTTTCAGCCTATCTTGGCTTTCGACATGCCTTCCTCACTAAGCTTCATCATTTCTAGCTTTTGATGTAAAGTGAGAGATAGGCAACTCTTTCTTTCATTTGAACAATTAGAGGCCACTGTAGGGTTATTAACTGGCCTAATTTCAATATTATTGTGTCTCAGGGAATAGGGAGGTGGAGGAGAGGGAGAGATATGGGGTAATGCCTGGACGGTGGAGCAATGAGAACACACACATTTGTTGATTAAGTTCACTGTCTTATATGGGTGTGGTTCATTGTGTCCCCAAACAATTTCCATAGTAACATCAAAGATCACTGAGCACAGATCACCATGATAAGTGTAATAATAATGAAACAGTTTGAAATATTGTGAGAATTACCGAAATGTGACACAGAGACACGAAGTGAGCAAATGCTGTTGGAAAAATGACGCCCACAGACTTGCTCAATGCAGGGTCACCACAAATCTTCAACTCATAAAAACTCAATATCTGCAAAGTGCAATAAAATGAAGCACAATAAAGCGAGGTTTGCCTCTATATGCTTCTTAAATATAAATTAGTTTTCTTATTTCTACTTATGAATATTTATTTGATATCTGGTGTTTGGCATTTTATATATCATAATTTCAGCCTATGATAGTATTTAGTAGTATACCAAAATTATCCTGGCTTTCAAAAAAAGTATGTGAAAATCTGTACTGCAACAATAACTATGATTTCACAGAAAATAAGGTAATCTTAGGGAGATGGCAAATGCTCTCTTTAATAAACCTTTAAGAACTTCAGGTGAGATTACATGTAGGCATGACGAATAAATCAATAAAAGTTATCTGTTAGATACCTACTATGTTCATTTTTATCTTTGGGACATAAGAGGGACAAGACAAAAGTGAGGTGGATGTTGAAGACTGCAAAAGCCGTCAGCATCCTCAAAGTGCTTACAATTGAATTGGCTAGAATGGTTAATGAATGATACAAGATAAAAACAAATTAAGTGATAAATTGGGAGGTACAGACAGCTAATGAAACTTAAGCTTCAGAGACCCTTTCTTGAATGGGTCCCTTGCAAAGTCCTAAGGGGGACTGTATTAGTTTGCTAGAGCTGCCATAACAAAGTACCACAGACTGGTGACTTAAACAACAGAAAATATTTTCTCACAGTTCTGGAAAATAGAAGTCCAAGATCAAGGTGTCAGCAGATATGATTCCTTCTGAGGCTCTCCTTGACTTATAGATGGTCATCTTCTCCCTGTGTCTTCATGTAGTGTGTGTCTGTGTCCTAATCTCCTCTTTGTATAAAGCTAACTATCATATTGGATTAGGGTCCACCCATATAATCTCATATTTACTTTACCTCTTTCAAGACCTTATCTCCAAATATAGTCATGTTCTCACTTATTGGAAGTTAAGACTTCAACACATGAATTTAGGAGGGGACACAATTCAGCCCATAATACTCTGCCCTCTAGCCCCCCAAAATTCATGTCTTTGCTACATGTAAATTACATTCACTCTATCCCAAAGCCACAAAAGTCTTAACCAATTCCAACATCAACTCTTAAGTCCAAAGTCTCATCTAAATATCATCTAAATCAGATATGGGCGAGATTCCAGGTTTGATTCATCTGCAGGCAAAATGCCTCTCCAAAGCCGGCCCCCAGTGGCGTAGTGGTTAAGTTCGCACTCTCCACTTTGGCGGCATGGGGTTCACAGGTTCGTATGCCAGGCACAGACCCAGCGCCGCTCCTCAGGCCATGCTGTGACGGCATCCAACATAAAAAATAGAGAAAGATTGGCACAGATGTTAGCTCAAGGAGAATCTGCATCACACACACAAAAAAGCCCTTTTGGGGCCGGCCTGGTGGCGCATTGGTTAAGATCGCGTGCTCCGCTTCAGTGGTCCTGGGTTCACCAGTTCGGATCCTGGGTGCGGACTTACGTACTTCTTATCAAGCCATGATGTGGCAGGCATCCCACATATAAAGTAGAGGAAGACGGGCATGGATGTTAGATCAGGGCCAGTCTTCCTCAGCAAAAAAGAGGAGGATTAGCAGTGGATGTTAGCTTAGGGCTAATCTTCCTCAAAAAGAAAAAAAATTCCTCTCCAGCTGTGAACCTGTGAAACAAGACATGTGCTTCCAAAATACAGTAGTGGGATAGGTATTCTAAAAGGGAGAAATTGAAAACAAGAAAGGGATCACAGGTCCCAAGCAAGTATAAAACCTCGCAGGCAAATATGAATAGATTTTGAGGCTCAAGAATAATCCTCTTTAGCTTGATGCTCTACCCTCCATGTCTACCAGTGTGACAGTCACACTCCCTCAGCTTTGGGAGGCAGCCCTGCCCCCTTGGCTCTGGGTGTCTGCCTGACCCCTGTGGAACCGAGGAGGAGAAGGCTTTGTCCCCTGGGCTTGTGCCCCGTGAGCCCGTCGTAGCAGTGGCAGCCCTAATGACCTCTGAACCACCTTTGGGGGTCATTCTTCCCTTTACTTGAAGGATAAAGTCTGTTTGCAGACAGATCACTCTATTGGCCCATCCTGTAGAATCCCAGAAGCCTTCCTTCACTTCATCCCATTACTGTCCCCTTCAGGCCAAGATGGCAGCATTTCTATTAGTAAATCTCCATCTCTATTCCTGGTTTCCGCTGAGATGGTTGATTGGATTCTTAAGTCATATGTCATAATCTCTTTAGCAATGGTTGTCCAGCTACTGAAGTTCTTTCCATAATATGCTATCTCATTTTTTGCAATATGGACAGACTGAGGATTTTCTAAATCTTCAAGTTCAAGTCCCTTTTTCTTAACAATTCCTTCTTCAATTTATATTTGTTCTCTTGCATTTTACTATGAGCAGCAAGGGAAAACCAAGCTGTGCCTTCAACACTTTGCTTACAAATCTCCTCAGCTACATATCCAAGGTCATCACTTAAAAGTTCTACTTTACACAAAACACTAGAACCAATTTGATTAAGTTCTCTGCCACTTTATAACAAGGATCACCTTTCCTCCAGTTTCCAATAACATGTTCCTCATTTCTACTGGAGACCTCAACAGAAGCATCTTCTGACATTCATATTTCTACACATTCTGTTTGTGATGATATGTGTATATCTCTAAGATTATAGGAGCTTTCTCTACAGCTCTCCTCTATTCATTCTGATTCCTCACCAGATTTGCCTTTAACCTCCATATTTCTAGCAACATTCTCTTCAACATAATATAGGTTTTTTTCTAACATGCACCACAAAACTCTGCCAGGCTATTCAGTTCCACAGCCACTTCAACATTTCACCTTTTTCTCCCCACACGCCTTGCCTTGTATGGACGGAGACTGGAGTAGCTGCAAGCACATTAGGGATCTGGCTAAGGGGAAGTCGAGTTAGAGATCATTTAGTTTAGCTTTAATAGGATTTATCTATGTGGTTCATAGTCACTTTTGTATATAGTTACTTTTATTACTAGCTACCCCAGAGTAAGAGTGGCTTCCAGGAACACTCCTATCACCTTCCATGCCTACAACATAAAAATGCAAAGTTTTTGAGCCGTGTTGTGACATAAACATGACCTATAGCTTCTGCCACTGGAAATATGAAAGATAAGCAAGATTTGAAATGTATGAAGCCAGAAGCCTGTCTACGCAAAAGTCTTTCAAACATTAAATGTATAAAATTATAAGCAAAGGATTGGGTTCTCACCAGAGCCTAGTCAAATGTTCTCTCCTATCAGAAATATTCTTGATAACATGATTATAAAAGGACTATATGTTTCTTTTCATTTTTGATGGAAATTGTATGAAACATAATTCATCAAAATTTCTGTTTGCAAGGCACTTATCTATAGCAGTATTATAAACAGTGACTACATCTGTATGAAGTCACATGCTTTATGCATATTTATTAACAGTAATAGAAAAGGCACCACTTTTGATCAACTATGTGAAAGAAAGACATTACATAAATTATCTTTCTATTCCCCCTATACACAATGAAATTTACAGAGTAATTGTCATATCAAGAGGTGATCAAGAGTATGCATCCACCAAATGAATGGGTGTGTCAGGTAGTTAAGTAATAAAGAGTGTTATTTTTCTTGATTTTTGTGACGTTTGTAGTATTTATCAGTCATTTGAAATGTATAATATGTTGTGATTTATCTCTTAATTCCAAACAAATGCTCACTTTTGAATCTAATTGTATATTATTTTTCTTAAAGAAGGTTCCCCAAATCATGTATAAGTTCAGTCCCCTCAAAATTCGGATCTATCCCTGAGTAGAGGCTATTCATAGTGAAGGAAATCATAAGACAGGGAAATCAATAAAAACTGGAACAATCAGGCGAGATCTGTAGTCATTTTTATGGAAAGAAATCAGTTTTATTCTTCAAAAACTTGGGCCATCTGTGTAGAAAACTTTGTGTGTGTTTTGTTTTTTTCCTCCAAGAACATGGAATTTCTTATAACAGGGCATGAAATCAGTCCTACATTCAGAGTTATTAAGAACTATTAAGCCTTTTTGAGACTAATCTTTTGTGGCAAAAGATTTTGGCTGCCCGGTGTCAGACATTTTCCACTTATTTGCTAACACAGAACCCTTATTTTATTCCCAGGGAATAAATCATGATTGTTCTAAGTTAACCTTTGCTTTGCAAAGTGATTGGTCTAGGTGTAGGCATGTTACCTAATTCTGGCAAATACAAATGGAAGTCTGATGGAAATTTCTGGGAAAGATTTTTTTTTTTTTTTTTTGGCTGAGAAAGATTCACCCTGAGCTAACATCTGTTGCTAATCTTCCTCTTTTTGTATGTGGGCCACTACCACAGCATGACTACTGGCAGACAGTGGTGTAAGTCTGCATCTGGGAAGTGAACCCAGGCTGCTGAAGCAGAACACAACAAACTTAACCACTAGGCCACCAGGACTGGCCTCTGGGAAAGGTTTTTATCTCTAAGAAAAAGGGTGAGGGTTGAGTAAGAAAAAATTCCTTTTTGCCACCCACCATTTTTCAGATATTGGTATAAGGGTGCAGTATTTGGAGCTGTGGCAACAATCTTTTGGTCAAAACAGAACAGTCAAGTGACTTGAAGTAATATCAACCCAGCAGCAGTACTGCGATATCACTGAACTCCAAAACCAACGTGGGACAGCCTGATTCCAAACATCTAGTTATGAAATATAATTAAATACTACTATTGTTAAATATAATTAAACCACTCTTGGTCAGAGATTTTTTTGTTAGGTAGAACTGAAAGTATTTCCAGCTAAATGATAACTGATATAATGTGAAACAAAGAAGAGGGAAAGTTTTGATATTAGCTCTCATATTAGCAAATACTTTCCCTCAAAACACAGCTAGAAAGACGTGCCTTACAGTTTGAAATACTCATTTGAATACTTGAAATGTTTTATTAATTTTCATGTGGCATGCCCAGCTAAAATGAAGCCTTATTAAATGAACAATTTTAAATAAAACTTTTATTGAGGGGCTGGCGCAGTGGTGTAGTGGTTGAGTTTGTGTGCTTTGCTTTAGTGGCCCAGGGTTCCCTGGTTTAGATCCTGGGTGTGGACCTATGCACAGCTTGTCAAGCCATGCTGTAGCAGGTATCTCATATATAAAGTAGAGGAAGATGGGCATGGATGTTAGCTCAGGGCCAGTCTTCCTCAGCAAAAAGAAGAGGATTGGTAGCAGATGTTAGCTCAGGGCTAATCTTCCTCAAAAAAAAACAGTGTTATTGAGATATAATTCACATACCATAAAAATTACCATTTTAAAGTGTAAAATTCAGTGGTTTTTAGTATACTTACACAACTATGCATTGATAATTATTATCTAATTCCAGAACATTTTCACCACTCCAAACAGGCACTTCATATCCATTAGTAGTCTCTCCCCAATGCCCCCTCCCCCAGCCACCAGCAACCACTAATCTACGTGGATATGAAGTGGTAACTCATTGTGGGTTTGATTTGCATTTCCCTAAGGACTAATAATGTTGAACATTATTTCAAGTGCTTACTGGCCATTTGTATATCTTCTTTGGAGAAACATCTATTCAGATCTTTTGCCTATTTTTAATTAGGATATCTGTCTTTCTGCTGTTAAATTGTAAGAATTTTTATATATTATGGATTCTAGACCCTTATCAAATATATGATTTGCAAGTATTTTGTCCCATTCTGGGGGTTGTTTTTTCATTTTCTTAATAGTGTCGTTGGAAGCACAAGCATTTAAAATTTGATGAAGTTCCATTTATCTATTTTTTTCTTTGGTTGTTTGTGCTTTTGGTATCACATTTAAGAAACCATTGGAAATATTGGAGGCTGGGATGTTGTGAGAAATTCCACAGTAGAGAGGATGGGAGCCTGAGGCATTTTGTTTGGGACCTGGTAACATCTGAGTTACACTTAGGTACATGTTCAAAGTACAATATTAAATATTGACCACGTATGTCAGAATCACCCAAAGGTGCTTATTAAAAATAGAGATCACATGGCTCCCTTCAACATATCAAGACAAATCCCTAGGCTTGGGGCCTAGGAATATGAACTCTAAACAAGCTCTTAAACAGATTCTGCTGTATATGGAAGTTTGAGAACCATGGAACTATGCCATGTTGCCCTCCAATAAGCATAAAATACACATTTTTAAAATTTCTTGATAGATGTCAGCATCATTGTCAACTTCCACTAGATTCAATGCAACATTATTAAATGTGCTCTTACTTTGTGCCAGGCACTAAAGATATCCTACAGAGAAAATTTAGTGAGACTATTTAAATAAGATAATTATTATAGCACATACAAACATGCATAGATACACCACACAAGCACATGCATCAGGCACAAAACTGTCATTTCAAAACTAACTTTGTTGATTCATTTATGACTCCACAAAACCTCATTACAGGTGGCTAGATGTCAGTTTCCATTTGGTCATAACAATGATTTAGTAATGAGAATAACATTTTTAGATGTTGCACTTTTCCTCAAAGATTTGCTTTTGAGAAATCTGTTCATTTGCATCTAATCATGTTTCCTTTATCTGAGTGCTGGTTATCAATTACTGCGTAACAGATAACCATGAAACTTAGAGTTTATAAAACAACAAGCATTTATTATCTCATGATTTTTGTTAGTCAGTGATCCAGGGGCAAGCTAATTGGGTGTTTTTGGATCAGGGTCTTTCATGAGGTTATAGTCAAGATGTCAGCTAGGGCTGTAGTATTTGAAAACTGACAGGAGGTTCAACGAAGAGGGGGACGTGCATATTTGTGAGGCTGCTGAGGCTGAGCAGAAGTGTTATAGCGGGAATTTGAGATTCTCCCAATGGAATTTAAATTCCAATTTTTTTTAGCAACAATACCTTTACTGGATCACAACTTTCTGTCATGACCTTCCATTTTACTTTTGAGTCTACAAGAAATGGCCACCTGGAAAATATTTTTGTATCTTTTATCAAATCAAAGTGGAGGTCAGTGCCTGTCATGTCTTCCATATCTATGTCATGCTCCTCAAACATTCATGTAATAATTTAACTCCAATAACATTTGTCTCGGCAAACAAATAATTTTGGCTCCTTCTACAGAAAATAAGAACTATATAATCCTGTAATGTTCATTTTATCTTTGAATTCAGGAAGATTAACACTAGACTTAGGGCTTGATTGCAACTAGATCAACCCTAACCTCCCAGAAAAATTCAATTTTCACTAAACAAATGGCATTTGATTATCACATATTCTTTAATACATAAGTCAATTCAGTAATTTTAATGGATGGTGGTGCTGATTAACAATACAAATAAACTTAAAATAAGATAAAATATATTGTACTCCTTGGAATAACTTTCAGATTTTGAACAAAAATAATATGAAGATAAGAATATAGAGAAAACGATTTGAATTTGAAAGAACCAGAAATGGAAATACAAATGTTGCTTTTCAGAAATTTTTATGTTTAAAAAATTCAAAATTAAGAATTTAAAGGTCTCTGCTTATTTTAGAGTTTTGCCAGAACAATTGTAAATGTCATGGCTCTGGTAATTTTATCTTTTTACTTGTAGGACAAATGTTTCTAAAGAAGTGTTAAGTGTGTTTATTTGTGTGGAACTGTAAATAATGAGTTTACAGTGGAAATAAAAATTTCAACTCCTTGGTGCCCTTCCTTAAAAGCTATACAGTCCCCACTGGTGTTCTCCTCAAGGTTCATGCCATGTAGCTGTCTTATAGGTAAAAGTACTTTAAAACTATTTCCTTCTGATATTTGCAGAACTGGTACCCTTGTACTAGTATCTTCGTTTAAGTTCTAAGTTTCCATTTCACAGAAACCAGGTTTATGTCATGTGGGGAAGAAATTCAAGCCATTCTTTTTAGATTAGAGACAATTATCTGTACCATTTAGGTAAAAATGTAAATTGTATGGGTGCTCCAGAATGGCTGTAAATATTGACTAAATTGACGGAGCAATTACTCAACTTTCTATTTCGTCTGCCTTTGTACACGCACCCACAAATCAACTGACTCAGTTAACTTACTCTGAGGAATTCATTTCCTACGAAAAGCTAACTTTTCACATGACACAATCTAATAATAGAATGGAAATCTTCAGAGCGGCAAACTTTGAATGTAAGTATAACATTAAATTTGGTACTCAGATACTCGAGGGCAATTACGGTTAGGTTAATTTTAACAATTTAAACAACTCAGGCAGATTTATTCATTCAACAAACTTTCATTAAGGCTTCCTATGTGCTTTTCACAGTGCTACATCTGTGGATACAATTTAAAATGTCAAGTCTCAGCCTTCAACAAATTCACAATCCAGTGGTAAAATCAGAAAAGGAAAGAGATAATTATGCAACAATATTGTAAGTCCAGTCACTGGTAAGATTGTATAAAATAATGTTTCAAGAAAATTAATGTGGTAGCACTATGTAAAGTGTACTTGAGTTAAGTCAAATTAGTAGCATAAAGTAGGTACTATTTCTATTCCTGTTCTCCATATAAAGAAACTTCAGAGGCTCAGAGAGATTCAATAATAGCCTGGGATCACTCAGTTTATTCATTAATGTGTTCATTCATTGATACATTCATTCATCAGAAACTGTTTTATGAGCCATGAATAGAGCAGTAATCAAGACAGACTGAACCCTGCCTTAAGGATCTTGTAAAAGATCCAGAAGTGCTGTGATAATTCAGAGAAAGATAATGGTACTGTATTTGGAATTCTAGTAGGGGCAATGGACATAAATACTCAATTATACATTGAAGGGCAGAGCTGAGAGTGAAGTTGGGTTCATCCCACTTGTCTATGAAAGGTAGCTCTCCCACATTCTGGCCACCAGGTTATAGAGGATGGGGAGGGCTTTGTTGATGTTTATACATGTATAGGCCTGCAGGAGTCGCTGAGTTATATTGTCTGAGTGGCAATTTACTTTAAAATACTTCAGGACTGTATAAGCAGTGTGACGAGTAAGAGGAAAAAAGGTAATTCTAATTAAAATCTTAGGGGTGACTAATTACCATATGAAGTGTCTTTATCTGAAGCAACACTTGAGGGCTAGCTAATTAGCAGGTGAAGTCTCTTAACTGAAACTATCACCTCAGGGTTGGCCAATCTGCACCTCCTCCTTAACAACCTAAAATAATTTAAATAGGGGGTCTGTACCAGAAAAAGAGCTATTACCAGAGATAACTTTTTTTTTTTAATCTGAAAGACCTATCTGTATGGCAGGGCAAACTTCTAATTCCCAAACATCTGCCCTTCTTATCATCCTGTGAATTATCCTCCTCCCCTTCGAAACATCAGGCCCCTATCCTTAGTTCAGGATGGTATATAAGCCTCAACCACCCAGCTCGCCCTTGAGTCATCTCTTTGGGGCTCCCATAAGTATGAAATTAAATTTATTTTCCTCCTGTCAATCTGTCTGATGTCAATTTAGTTATCAGACCAGCCAAAGAAACTAAAAGGGGAAAAAGGAAAATTTTTCCACCCCTACAATCCACATTCTCGGATTGATGAATCACTCAATGGACAAACTGTTCACTTTTCAAATGATTACTCAATAAGACTTACTTCAAAACTCTTGTTTTGCTGTATTCACCAATGTAAAAATCTATATTACAAATTTTCTCTAATTCCAATCATATCCTTGCATTGAAAGTGGTGACTTAAACCAAACCCCCAAACTTTATAAATATCTGCCTTTGACTTTCCCCTTTCAAGATACTACTAAGAGCCTGTCAAGATGGTATTTCCCCTTACTACAACAAGTAATGTGTTCAGCATCGTTTGATCAACAAACTTTTGTTGGTGATCTTTTTTTGTAGTCAGCAGGCACAGATGTGATAAAGTAATAAGAATAAATGGCTTTTCTATGAATATACATAGCATGAGACTAGACCATGGCCAAGGAGAACATTCACAGAGAGTGAGAGAAAGATGACTAGAGAAGACTACAGAAAGGCAGGAGAAATAAGACTTTATAATATATCAGAGCCAAGAAATGAGAGAGTACCTTTCCTGGTGGGGTGATCGTAAGTGTCATGTATGAAAGGTTTAGGGTAGTAAGAATTAAAAAGAAACTACTAAAATTGTTTTTTAAAAGTTTAGGAAACCTCAAGTATAGAATAGTTAGGCATGGAGTGGATATATGGTTATTAGATGTGACCAATGGGTCTATACTAAATCTAAAGGAATTTGACTGAGAAAAGTGAAAAGATGCTATCATAGTTGAAAGGAGCCCCCAAATCAAATTTGGCTTAGTGAAGCTTCCAGTGGAGAGGGACAGATTCAAGATATCAGAGAAATGATGTAATGCTTTGAATGATTTAGACCAAAGGTCAGCAAACCTGTTCTGTAAAGGGCCCTCCTGTCTCTGTCACAACTCTGCTGTCCTAAAGCCAAGGGAGCAGCTGATATATAACTGACTGGGTGTGGATGAATATGTTGCAAGGAAACTTTATTTACAAAATTAGATTGCAGGCTGGGTTTGGCCCATGGGCTGCAGTTTACAGACCCCTAATTTACACCAAGGAAATGTATGAAACAAAAGATGTCTCTAGCAAGCCAAAATATCCATAGTAGTTGCGACATTAAGTAAATTCACTGGAACTGAGCAACTATTCAAAGATTTTATGAAGAGTGCCTGAAGTTACAGCATCTGAAGGCAGCTATTCATTTTTCCCCAAGGAAAAATATTATAGGGCTGAAGCTGATCTCTGATCTGCATGTATCTTGATCGCCATACTGGGTCATCCTACACTGAAATAAGTAAGACTTTGTGTGACACCATTTTTGCTTAAAATGTACACTTCCCAAATTAATAGCCTTTGTCAATTTAGAATTTTAATCAATGCATGCTACTTTGCTATTCAAATCTCTTGTGAAAATTAGAATGGAAAAAAGTTAAGATAATTACTACAAATTAACAAGATACTTAATCCATTGAATACTTTTAAATTCACGTTCAGACTTAAATAATATTAGCCCCCAAAAGAAGTTTGGATAGTGTTGTTCTCAAAAGGGAAGTAAATGAGGGAAAAAGGAGATTGCAATGGGCATGCTTTCTCAAGCTCAACTACAGAATTAAAAGCTTAGTTTGTAATGCATTTAACTTTGATAATCTATGAACCATGCAAGTTTCATAAACTAGATGCTTGAAACCAATGTGGCTGTGGTATCAACGTTAATGTCAAAGCAGAAGTAAATATGTTTAGTAGTAAAGTCATACAAAAGTGCTGTCTGTAGGCTTTTCTTATTTACTTAATCACGAAAGTGCACTATCATGACATTGCGTGTGCCTTTTCTTTACTATAGATCACGCTGTTTTGATTATTTAATCACTTACCAGTACTTCTTATACCTTATTTTAACTTAGAATTAGGAAAAAATAAACTTTAAAATGTATTGCATTGCAAAATATAGGCCAAGTGCTGTATATTGCAATACTACATTTAGTCCTCACACTGAATCCTACGAGACAAGTAATGTTAATATCCCCAAGCTACAGATAAGGAAAGTGAAGCACAAAAAGACTATGAAATTTTCTAGTAGTGGTAGAGCTCATAAGTGGCAGAAATGAGACTTGACCAAGTTCTATTTGTCTCAAGATGTCAGTCTCTTAACTACTCTAATACATCACCTCTGAACGAGACAGTTGGAGGTGGGGGCGAGGAGTGCAGCAATACAACTAGTTAATTAAGCATCCATTATGTGCCAGGTTTTAGCACTACACTGGATGTGGCAGAATTCCCATGGATGGGGTCTTTCTCAACCAGGAAATTATGTTATCGTTTTATAAAAACTAAAGAAGGATGAAATATATAAAGAATGTGAACTTTAAGACCCTTTTGTAAGTATAGTTAATACAAACCTATCACCAGGCCAGTCATGTCAATGGAATGGAACGGGGCGGGGGGGGGGGCGGGTATCAGAATTGAAAAGTACATCTTAGCAAACCACTGCACTAGATTCTGAATTCTTTGAGAGCAGAAACTAGAATCTTGTTCACTGCTACATCTACAATGCCAAATATAGGGCCTATCAGAAAACAGAAAATATTGGATCTCAGGAGAACCAGTCTCTGACCAGCCACTTACCATTTGTATAACCTTGGGTCAATTATATCCCTGAACCTCGATTTTAGTATTTCTAAAGTATAGTTGGCTATTTGGTAATTATAAAATTTGAAAAAGATACAGATTTTTCCCTTATAAAGCTTGCCATCTAATGTATGAAAGACACACTCATAATAATACTTATCCTGCCTTGCTCATAGAATTGATATGAAGGTCAAATGAGATACTCTATGTATTTTGCATGTTATATAATACTCTACAAAGATTAGCATTATAATTTTGATGATATAAAGTTGTTATCATTCATCTATTAGTCTGGTTTATTTTGGTTGCAAGAGATAGAGATCCAACCCCAACTAGCTTAGAGGGAGAAATGAATGTATTAAAAGCATATAGGGTAACTCTCTGAATCAAGCAAGCAAGCAAGAAAGAAACTGCAATGACAAGGCAGCTCTAAGAATCTCAGGTATGTAAAGTAGAGTCTCAGCACCATGGGTCTCTTTTTTTCTCCCATCCCTCTCTCCCATTGACTTCTTTAAGTATTAGCTTCTTCCTCTCAGGCTTCTCTCTTTGGTGGAAAAAATAGCCTCTGGCACCCAGTAGAGTCATATCCTTATAGTTCTTTGATATCCTTATAGTTCCTTAGAGGTAAGAGAGACATTTTCACCACTACCTGTAGCTGAAAAATCCTGAAGAAGGGCTCTGATTGCATTCAAGGATGGCATTCTCATCCTGGGCCAATCACTGGTCATACAATTGGGTTGCTATGATAGTCTCATCCTGGGTCACATGCTCACACATTTTTACAAGAAATGGGGCTGGTAAAATATCCTGAGCAGACAGGCAATAATTACTAGAATACCATAGCTTCATTTACTTAATGCTGTATCAATTAAAAATACTAATTTATTTGTAGAATGGCTAAGATTCTCTCTGTTTCTCTTACTCTATGGTAATACTTACAAGAAGAGTGGGCTACATTATTTGCAGGGCCTCGTGAAAAATAAAAATGTGGGGTCTCTTCCTCAAAAAGCAGGAAAAAAGTGTAGTGAAAGGTACTAAAATACAAAACTTTTCTTTAAAATATTTTGTTACTTATAAAACATAATAGAGGTAATAGAAACACATGAATAACAACGTTATAAACTGCAAAAGATTAATATTTTTGGTATAATAATTTTATATAATACAATAAATGACAATAGTTTGTTAATGTGATATCTTGATCCATCAAAATGTTTTTCTGGCTCACATTTCTGTAAATTCACTTATTAGGTCATCAAAATGTATACTTTTAGCCACTTCATTTTCTTTTTTTTTTAAAGATTTTATTTTTTCCTTTTTCTCCCCAAAGCCCCCCAGTACATAGTTGTATATTCTTCGTTGTGGGTCCTTCTAGTTGTGGCATGTGGGACGCTGCCTCAGCGTGGTTTGATGAGCAGTGCCATGTCCATGCCCAGGATTCGAACCAACGAAACACTGGGCCGCCTGCAGCGGAGCACACAGACTTAACCACTCGGCCACAGGGCCAGCCCCTTAGCCACTTCATTTTCAATTGCTGTAATTGAAAGTGATGTTGATTGCTCTTGGTAAATGCAAGATTGCGAATAATTTTTGATAATTTTTAAGTTTAAGAAGGGTCTTTCCGCTGATGCAACTGTTAAGAGTAATACATAGGCCATGACATCATTGGAATAATTTCTGATAGGTTAGTTCTAAATACAGATTTTAGTACATCTAAAATTGGTATTTTTTGCAGAACAATTTTTCTAAAAAGATTTAACTCTTCATACAAATCAGTTTCATGTAAGTCTGAATTCAATTTTAAGTGTAAATTTATATGATGGCATTTTAATGTTTCCTCTGACATTTTCTGTAACTTGTTAAGGTTGTAGAACAAACTGAAAGTGTTTCCAGGATTTGTATCTAATTCATAATATCTGTTTATGCATTCTATTGTTTTATCTTCAATTACAAGGAAAATTAATTTAAAATTTTCTTCCCCATTAGTAATTATTTCATGTGAATCTTCAAATGAAAATAATGTCCTTTTAAATTTAATTTCTATTACTAAGTCTGTGGATATTTGCCTTGCAATGTTGCAGCAAGTTTCAAATCCAGAAATTCTCAAGTTTTCAAAGAATTCTAATAATTCCTTGATAACGTTTTATTGCAGTGTCCATGTGTATGCTGTTAATTTGTAATAATTCACTGACTAAGTTTTCTGCCTGAGATCTTGCAGTCCCTGCTCAGAGAGTTACTATTTGTACAGATGTTCCAGGGATGGGATGCCAAGATGGGCAGGCTAACTGACTTCCCCCTGCAGGTCTTAACATTGCCCCCAAGAGGAACTTCTTCCTGTCCCAGGCCACAGCCACTGCCACCATTGCTGATACTTCTACTGCTGCTGCCACCACTGTAGCTGCCTATCTGGGCCCAGGTTTTGGCTTCAGTAATTCCCTTAGGGCCCTTCAGAGCCCCAGACTGCCCTAAGGTAGCGAATGGGTCTCAGGCAACCAAATTCAATGCTCATTGTGCTCCTGAGCATGCACTTATGGTGTGCGTGCTGCCACCAAGCCTATCTCCTCTGCTCATGCACATACTCCACTGTGCCTTTGGACTTGATTTCATGATGGTAATAGTACAATGTTAAACCAAGTGTGGGTTCCCCTCTGAGATCAGGGACTCTTTACTAGATAAGTCTTATGCGCATAAAGCCTGCCTTGCTTGCAAGATGTGCTCACTTGGGAAAACAAGGTCCCTGTTTATTCTCTGAACAGGTAGTTGCTCAAAAGTGCTTAAGAAATGTTGAAAAAATCCTCTATTTGGGTTTTACTAATACACATTCATGTGCATACACCCCACCCCCCATTTCAGAAACAAAAATGTCATGAAACAATACTAAACCTTACTATGTGTGATGCACTCTTTTCTTTTTAAAAATGCTGGTCCTGCGCCACTGAAGGAACACAATTTCCTTGAAATATGACCAACTCATCTTGGTTTTCCTGGGACTTTCCTGGTTTTGGTGTTGAAAGTATTGTGTCCCAGGATCCCCCTCAGTTATGGAAAAAGCAGGATGTGTGGCCACCCTGTCTCCATGTCCCTATTCTATGCCTACAACTCCCATCCCTTGCCTTGACTTCTTTTCAAACTATAGCTTGAAGACTTGGCCTAAGCAGTCCATCTCCTCTGTGAAACTTTTTCTGATACTTCCAGGCAGAAGTGCTCCTTCCTCTCAGCTTCAATAGAACGCTTCATGTATCACTTTTACAAAATTTACCACACTACTTCCTTGGTTGTTTCTTCCATTAGACAAGAGTTCCTTAGGGAGGTTTTTTTTCATCTCTATTTTCCTTGTGCCTAACATAGTGTTGCATACACACCGAGTAATCAATAAACATTTATTGAAAAGATGAATGAAGCACTGGATCTAAAACTGTTCTTTATCACGATGATTGGAAAACTGAACTAAGCACCAATAGTCAATAATCCTTCACTTTGTTAGAAAATCAGATTGTATAGTCTCCCTCAGAATCACTAAACAAATCGACCCACCCTCTCAATGTTGAGGATGAGTTCAATTAATTCTTTATTTACTAGATTCCTTATTTCACTCCAGCCTTCTTTTACTTAATGGGATGTGTTTTCTTCAAACTGGATATAAGAAATCCATTACAGTCAGCAAACAAAATGACTTTCTTTTGTTTTGGTAACAGGTTTCAGCATCACTGGACATATTTGTAGAACTATAATGTTATTGAAAACTCAAAATTATTATCTGTATATTACACACTTAAGACTTTTTCCTAACCATATTGATGTCACTGTAAGTTCAGTTTGAGGAATAGAAATAGAAGATTGAAGTTTGGATTTAGACTCAATGAAAGAAAAATAGTTTTGTTTGAAAATTACCTGTCTAATCAGTTTATTTAGTGTGACAAAAATATCTTAGTTGAAAGGCTTTGATTTTAGTGAAGAAAAAGAAATAGTGAATGTCTTGGTTTACATCAACAAATTCAGCTTTGTGCACTGATATGTATGATTTCATAGATTATGATTTTGGTTTCATGACTGACTGTAAAAGTGTTATTTGAGAGTTCAACATTGTTATGATTTATAGTGATGAAAAAAATTTTAAACGTATTATATAAAGAGCTGTTTGTATAATCCTGATGCATTATGGAAATTTGCAGTGGCCAACTTCTCTTCTGATGTTATACTCTAAGTCAGTTCTTACTGAACTATTGCAATAACTCTTGATGCTAACTACCCAGAGTTAGGCCAAACTCCACAGGTTAAGGGCACAATCTTCCCCAGACTGTCCTCACTTCAAACATCAGCCACCTGCTTGGGAGTTCCCAGGCCATGGACACTTCCGACGAACTAGCTATAAATCCAGGATTTCCCACTACCCCATCAGGTCCAATAATTCACTAGAATGACTCACAAAACTCAGGAAAGTGCTATACTTATGATTACCGTTTTATAACAGCAAAAAGGATACAACTCAAGACCAGCCAAAAGAAGAGATGCATATGGCAAAATCTGGGAGGGTCCCAAATTGAAGCTCCCAGTATCCTCTCGGAGTGGAGTCAAGATGCATCATCTTCCTGACACATCAATGTGTGACAACATGCACAGAGTATTGTTAACCAGAAAAGCTCACTTGAGCTTCAGTGTCCAGACTTTTTATTGGAATTTCACTATATAGGCACAGTTGATGGAATCACTGGCGATGCGATGGAACTCAATCTCAAGCTTCCCTTCCTTCCCTGAAGATCACATGGCTCACAGCCCTAAACATCTAATCACATAGTTGGTCTGTATGGCATAGCCAGCTCCTACCCTAAATCATCTCATCCCAGTTAGCTTAAACTATATAGGAGCCCACCATGAATCACTTCTTTAGGATAAACTATCTGAACCTGCCATGAATAACAAAGACACTCTTATCAGTGGGGAAATTCCAAGAATTTAGAAGTTACCTCCCAGGAACTGAGGAAAAAAGTCAACCAAATTCTTTTTTATACAACTATTCACTGACAAATTGGAAACTATTAAGATTTCTTATGTGCATACAGGCTGGCACTCTTTGTCTATGGAGCACACACACTTTATTTCATATGTTCCAAACAGAATACACCAAAAGGAAACATTTTATTCATAATCTTTTGGAACACCACATTGATCTATTTTCTTGAGTGCAGGCTGGGCAATAAAGATTTGGGGCAACTAAAGTTTTATTCTCTATTAGTGTCTTTCTTTATTGGATAACTTTCAGCACAGCAAAATAGCTTCCTGAGTGCTTCATATTGTTCCATCTGTGTAATACCACTCAGGGTCTTGACATACATATGGAATATACACCTACTGAAATTGGATGATTAGAGTGTTCTCCTTTTTCTTTGTGTTTCTTTTTTGAGGGGGGACTCATTTTTTTCTGTTTGCAGGGGTGTTTATTTCTTCAGTTTCTTTCATACTGCAGGGGAGGAAAAATAATTTTCCCTCCATCCTTCTAGGTTCTTGGCTGAGACCCTCCTGTAATAAGAGACAGACTAACAGGAGAAAAACAAATAGAAATTTAATAGCATGTATACTTCCTGTATACATGGGAAAGACCCAGGAAAACTGAATAACTCTCCAAAATGGCCCAAGCCATCACCTTAAATACCATCTCCAGCTAAAGACAAAAAAAAATGTCAGGGGTGAGGATTCAGTTATCGGAGGCTGTCAGGAAAACCACAGTAAACCAGGGTGATGTTGTTTTGTAGATCTAAGTCCATGCCTTCTCCGCTGAGGAGAGATTCTAGAGCTTTAGTGATCCTCCTCTTTCATGTACAGAGAGGGAGACACTCATACAGATGGAGAGTTCCCTTACAGATGTGAATGTCCCTTACAAAAGGGTAACTTGTTTTTCACAACTTCTCCTATGTCTGCTGTTTCTTAAAAATAACCAGCCTAAAATAATCCTCATATCAAAGGGGCATTGTTTTGGGTGGCAAATTTTGTTCCCCTTCAATAGCCTCGTTAATCTCAGAGCCTTTGAAGTTAGACTATCTAGGTTAAAATCCCTGCACTCCTGCTCATCCCTGCATGACACTGGGAAAGTTACTTGGCCTCTATGTCTCAGTTTTTTCACCTGTAAAACCTGGATAATAGTAATATTTACTTCATAAAGTTTAGTGAGGATCCAAATGACTAATATATGCAAAGCACACAAAATAGTTGTTGCACAGGAAGATTCATTAAATGTTGACAATTAGACTTTTGATTTGAACATAATGCATGTTTTGTACAGTAGCTAAAGGGCAATTACTTTTAAATCACTAAAAGGTTTCTTTGAGATCACCTAGTCTAAACTTCGTTCTTTTTCAGTCATGAATGTAAGCAAGAAACTACATATAGTGGTCCAAGGGAGGCAAAATGACTTGTCGAAGGTCACACAGAGAGTAAGATAATTGTGACTGGAATCCTCATTGCATGTTTCCAAGCCGAGTGCCCTTTTCACCACACTGTACTCCATCAAGCTGAATACAACTTACAATCATTCCAAAGTGGCACTACCTCAGAAATCTTGGGAAGGAAAAATTCAAAAGGGCTGATATGCTGAACAAAACTCAACTTAGAAGTCCCTTCTCTAAGAATGTGCAAAAGAGCATGCCTCAGTTTCCTCAAATGTGAGCTTATGTGCATAACGTTTGCGAAGAGAGTTCTGTACATATCTAATGGTGAGTATATTTTTATTTTTTTGTTATTTTCCCTTAAATTGATTCTTCTTTTTCTCAGAACAATTTTTTTCTTTTGCTTTGGTTGTTGACAGATTTATTTTCAATTCAGTACAGCTCACTGAATAGCAAAGGAAAATAATGAGTGTGAAAGTGTGACAGTACACCCACATAGCCCTTCCACCTGGTTTGCCTTATCCTTCCAAACAGGCACCGCCCCGAAGTAAACCATGTTGCTCAAAAACAATGATGAAAGAAGAGTGGTAACAGTCTGCTGCAATATCCTAATTCAAATGCTATCTTGAATGCTTTTCCTGGGCTTTTGTGATAAGGACTGACATGATCCTGTGATGAACAAGGCAGTACTTTCAAAGTGGCATCTGCGGAATTCAAGTTCATTTCAGATACTAATAAAATATTAGTGCAAATATTCCTAGACAAGTCTGAGTTAAAGTTTTAAAAAATATTTCTTGATTTCTCAATACCTTTAATATGCCTTGGAACACATCTTAAAGAACACTTTGGAAAGCACTACATCAAGATTTTGATGGTGCAAGGGTTCTTGGAGTATGAATTTTTTTAACTGAAATTTTTATTAAGGTAAATGTAGACTCATATACAGTTGTAAAATCCAGAGAGATCTTGTGTACCCTTTATCCAATTTCCCCCAATGGTAATATCTTGCAAAACTATAGTACAATATCATAGCCAGGATATTAACATTTATGCAATCTACTGATCCTGTTCAGATTTCCCCAGTTTTATACTCACGTGAGTGTGTGTGTCTATATGTGTATAGTTCTATAGGTTTTATCACATGCGTAGGTTCAAGTGTTTAGTGTCCATGAATTTTTATGAGGGGATTATTATTTTTTTATTTCCACTATTCTGTTACTGAAAATTAGCACTTTCTTCAGTGATCAATGTAGGTAAAAAACAAAAAACAAAAAAACTCACACAGTTGTATTAGCAGTACCTGTGACTTTTTCATCAATAAAAATCACATTATAATTCTTGCAGATGTCTCAAAATAGCTTTTATGCTCATCACTACTTCAAAATTAGAACAGTTACTAAACCTGTCAATATATCTTGTTACTTAATGCTTTACTAATCATGTATTTTCCTACATCACAATTTTCAAATAGTTTGATAACTTTATTTCAATATACTTAGTTTCTTTAAAATCTTATGTATTTTATTTTTTTTAAGTATTATTTTTAGAAGTTCATAAGCTTCACCAGACCATCAAAGGAGTCTTTGGCACAAACAGGGTTAAGAACTTCTAGTGTAGTGGGGGAAAAAGACACCAAAAAGAGAGACAGAAGAGATTGTTTTGATTTCTATCTCTACTGCTTATTACCTATACAGCTTAGACAAGTATGTAAACTCCAAACCTTAGTTTTCTCAGCAGTAAAATGGGAGTGAGACTAATTAATTGCTGTGATTCCCTTGTAGCCCTCAACCTCTCAGAATCTGTTATACAAAGGCAAAGAAGTCATCTTCCCACCATTTTCTGAACTAGTTCAAATCTTATAAAAATAAACTTTTTCCTCTGAATTTTATTTATGATATATGGATAACCTGGAGATTTTTCAGAAAATAGCTGCAGACCATTCATTCACTCAAAAATAATCTCTACTCACACCCCACACACAATGGAACCATGCACCTGGAGTTCTGGAAGCACCTAAGAAGATTAACAAGATTGATTGTTAATTAACAATTAATTAATTGTTTCTTTGTTAACAATTGATGGATGAAACCAATCTTGGAAGGAATTATCAGCAAAGGATTCCTAGAGGAAGAATTTGAATTTGAATTGAATTGAAATGAATTGGCCATTTGAATCGAGTCTTGCAAGGGCTCTAAGGAAATGGCATTCTTGACAAAACAAATGGCATGAGTAAATAAACTGAGCAATGAGAGAGCATGGTGCACTTGGAAAACAGCAAGTCATTGTCCATAGCTTATAAGAGGGTCAGAAGACAGCCTTGGAGAGATATCAAGGGCCATACCATCATTAAGGGCCTTCAACGCCTGTCAGGCCATGATAAGAAATCATGCATTTTATTCTGAAGTCAAATGGTGACTGACAAACCGTTTTAAGAAGGAAAAGTGACATAATCTCATTTGCAGTTTATACAGATCCTTTGACAGTAAACAAAAGGAAGATCTGAAGGGAAATAAAACTGGAGGTAGGGAAACTAGTTAGGAGACTTACAACAGTCTAGTTGTAATAAATTGAGGGCTTCAAATAAAGACATGGTTGTAGAGATATACAATAAGAAATGTATTTATAAAACATGAAGGAGGCTTCCAGAAAGGCTTCTAGATTTCTAGCTTAGAAAACTCTGTAGTTAACAAAAGTGGGAAACATATGAGGAAAAATAGATTGGGGAAATAGGAAGGAACAAATATTGGTTCAAATTTAGACAGATTGATTTTGAGATAACTCCAGAACACCTAGATGGACATATTCAGTAGCTAGTTGGAAATTTAAATGTGGAAGTCAGGAGTGTAGTTCAGCCTCAAAATATAGATCTGGGAGTCATCTTTATTTTCATGTTAATTGATGCTACAGGGGTAGACAGTATCATTAAGAGAATCATGAAAAATGAAAAGAGAAAAGCAGTAGACCCCAAATTTTATTGGTAATGTATTTCATCCATAAAAAAGTTTGGCCTCCCTGTGCGTGTGTGTGTGTGTGTTAGTTAAGCTGTATACGTGTATATTTTATAAATATTTTTATCACAGATACCACCAAAATGTCAATATTAAAAAGATGATATAAGAATACATACACATGTAAGTTCTAATATTCCACACTCCAACACATCATCCTATGTACGCCCCCAGGTGTGCACACCTCCTTGTGGAAATCAGTGGAGAATGGGAATAACAATGGAAACTTAAAGGATGAGTAAGAAAGTGGTGGAGACAGTTTTGGAAGGGTATTCCAAGTAGGGAGGGCATCTGAAGCAAAGGCATATAGGTGAAAGGTGGAAAAACACAAGTATAGAATTACTGGAGCATAGAATGTAAAACAGGAAGTAGCAAGAGATGCATGTAAGAATTTGATAGAAATTAGGCCCTCAGGGCCTTGTATGCCATGATAATGAGATTTAACTGTATCCTATAGTCAGTGGAGAGCTGGGGAAAGGTTTAAGGTAGGGGAATTAACATAGTTCTGTATACGTTTGGCTCCAACCACTGGTCTTGGTGGGGATTGGAGAGAGTGAGACTGGAGGCAGGGAGACAGAATGAAAAATACAGAAAATAGATTTGTGAAGATAAGTGAAATGAATTAGTCTTATTTTTCCTGGGGAATGGATGGCTAAGGGGTGACTTTGTCACAGTCTTCTAATATAAAATTTATAATATGAAAGATTTTGTCTAGTCTCTGATCACTGAGAAATGGAGGAGAGGAAAGAAAATGATAAAAGTGGAGAAGTTTGAGTTGGTTACCAAGCAAACTCTCTTGATTACCTGGGTGATGATTTATATATTTAAAATCTTTATCTCTAGAGATTTTGATGAGCAGAACGACATTAGTGGTTGCTTTATGACAGGCAGATAAAAATGTCAGAGAGGTATGGATACAGGACTATGAGATTGTTTCTTTTAAAAATCTAGTGATAACTATTTTATGAAGGCTAGATTCAGCTTGAGGGCTGCCAGTTTGTGCGAACTACGGTTTAGTTGTTTGCCTAGTTTTAGGAAGGCGTCTGAACCAGTTAGATGCTCCCAGGAGGTCCTATTTTACCTTGTGATACTCTGAGAAGGTGATCAACCAAACAGCATGCATCTAATGACAATTCACTAGGTTTTGGGTAAAAAACAGAGATTTACCATGTAGTTTCTGCTCTCTAGGAGCTGATCATCTAGTTTGAGAAAGCAGGACATAAGGGTGGGAAAGGGAGAATATAAATACAAGGATACCTTATGATTAGCCCATAAACTTCTCTTGGGTCATATTAGGTGATGCACCACATTTAAAAATCTATGTGTTACTGGAAGTTTCCTTAGTGAGGTCATTTCTGAGAAACTCAGGTCAACAGAAATGAAAGCATTTGAGAATGTTTTTCCCCCTTACAGTTAAACCTGACATACCTAGTTCTGTCATGTAAAAAGGTAAAAAGGTTAGAAACGAATAACAATGCTACTAATTCTATTTGATAATTCAAGAATTAAATTAACATTTACTCCAAAGGTGATTCAGTCTAAGTACAAATGGTCTATAGATTCAGCAGAATAAAACTGTTCTAGAATAAGTAACAGCTAACAATTTGTTTATTGTTCTGAAATGAGCATTTATAATTGTTTACATTAATGCACTCTGAGAGGCAGTGTAGTGTGGTGGAAAGAGTACTGGACTGAGAATTAAGAAATTTTTTCCAGTTTTACTTCTGCTCCTGATTAGTTCTATGATTGTCCTGATTAAAATACTGTTATAGTAATACCAATCTATTCTTCCAGGCATAACAAACTGGATAAAATCATCATTACTCTACGCCTAGAAAAATATTTAGATTTGAAAGCCACTTAAATGGAAAACATGATAAATGTAAAATAACACTGATGAATGTCCCAAACAAAATGCTTAAATAAAATTCAGCTACTAAGAAAGTTTGACATGATAAGTAATATGGTATTTGGGTGAGTAAAAGTGTTGGGATTATATGTCAAAATTGTGGGAGAAAACCACAATAATATGTAAGAACTTGATTCCCTTTTCACATATGAAGCAGAGCTTTAAAAGTGAGATATACAAACCTCCTTAAATCTTACAATTTCATAAAAGGACCATAAAAACAAGGAAGAAAAGGAAAGGGATGAAAACATTTATCGAGTACCTATTTTTTGTGAAAACCTTTACAATCCCTTTTCACAAGTTCTTATCCTATGAGGAAACTATTATAGACCAGTGTTTCTCAGTCCCGTCAGGTCTTATATTCATCTGGTACAACTGTTAAAAATACAGATTCCCTGCCCTCAGCTTACCTCCTGAATGATAGTCTCCAGAGGAGGGAGCCTGATAATCTATATGTTTTGCATGTGACCCAGGTGGTTCTGATGATCAGGCAATTTAAGAAAATACTGCTATAGACTCTTAATGTTCATGAGGGACATATCCAGAGACTATTAAAAATTCTTAATATTGCAAATACCACTATAATCACTATAATTTCCAACATAAAATTTCTATTTTGCTGGCTAAGAAACATCAACTTTCTTAGATCTTCTCATTTTCTCTTTCTCTTCATTTCTATCACCAACACTAGCAGTTGGACCTTTTGGGATAATTTTTCACAAAGAAACAAAAGTTGTATCATTTTGAAGGGAGTTACTGGGTGCATAAAGAGTAGGAAACTACAAAGACAAACTGATGCTAGGCATGTACTTCTCTGGGTAGACAAGTGGAAATTGAGATGTCTCACAGGTATCAATGCTGAGACTAATCTTATTTTTCATAAATTTGTAATATGATGTTTGCTAAATGTTTGTTGAATAAAACTGTGTGGAAGAGTGAGTCCACAATACATTTGCCAAGTTGGCAGTTAACATCATAGTCTTTTAGGCAGTGAAATGCTAAGTTGGAGGTTGTAAAGCAATGGAAAATTCATTCTCTATGAGATCACTCTAACTCTCTTTAATGCAAAGAGGTGAATTCAACCAGGGACTCTGTGGGACCACTGTTAACATTTCCCTGACTCAAATGAGTTGGAAGATGTGTCCTATTGGTTAAAGAAAGCAGCTATGACTTTTCAAGGTGAGTGAGCAGGAAGGTGGTGAGTGAGAGTTAGTGTGGTACACAGCATGCATTTGAGGGAAACAATCCAAATAATAGGCTAATGGTTCCTATTTTATCTGTTACATCCATAGGAAAGATCTGTTTGTCTGTCTAAAGTAGCCTCTCCAGGGACCTAAGGACACTTTCTCACAACCACCTGTTTCATTTTGTTTATAGCACTTGCCACGCATATTTTATTGTTTATTCCTTATTTATTTGATTGTTGTCTGTGTTGATTTCTCCCACCCCCTAAATAAGATGCAAACTCCATAAGAATAGGGACGTTGTTTTTAGTTGTTATTCTTGTGCTGAATCATCAGCTCCTTGCACAAAATAGACACATTAAATATTTGTTGAATGCATGAATGTCCTGAAGATATCAATTTAGCATGCTGCTGTGGCCAAAAGGTCAAGAAAATAATGAGCATAATCATGGTGGGTATTAAAAATAAAAAATACAATGTTCTACTTTGTATAAAAAATTAAAGATTTACTCCCACATCTAGAAGCTGCATTTGAGCTGGAGAAGCTCTAAATATAAGGAACAAGTAATCAGGGTGATGGGGAGCAAGATCTTTAAGAACAGACCATAAAGATTAGGCTTCTTACAACTAGAAGGACCCACAACAAAGAATATACAACTATGTACTGGGGGGGCTTTGGGGAGAAAAAGGAAAAAAATAAAATATTAAAAAAAAAAGATTAGGCTTCTTTAATCTGAGAAGATGGAAATTGAAAGCTAGACATTGTAAGGGAAAGGATGAGTTTAGAGCTCTTCATTAAATCTCTATATTTAATAGCTAGGAGTTACCCTTTGGAATTCCTTCATTCAATAGACAAATATTGTGTACTGTGCTAGATGCTAGAGATACAAAGATGAATAAAATAGAGTAGTTCATAGGATAGTGGGAAAAAGCCTGATGTGAGGGAGTGCTTTCTGGTAAGGTTATACCTATTTTGAATGTTAAAATATGATTAGAAGTTAACAAGGTGAGGTGTGTTTGGAAGTAGGTGGAGAAGACAGCAGAAACAAAGGAAACACATGAGAAGCAAGAAGGTAGGTGTGAGGGACTACAAGCCATTTAGCATTGTTTAAATGTAGCATTTGATAGGGGAGTGGATGAAAAATGAGATTGGCAAGGCCAATAGGGACAATCATGAAGAGCTTAAATAACATATTAAGGAGTTTGGGCATCATAGTGTAGGAAATATGGGCATTGAATGATTTTTAAGTGTGGTGCTTATATGTAAATTTTTAAATAGATTTGCCCTGAAGCTTTTTGGAATGTAAATTTGAAGGGGAATAGATAAGAGTTTGGGAGAACAGTTAGGAAGCTGTTGTACTAGTCTAGACAAGTGATGATGGTTGCCTTGGGTAAGGGTAATATGGATGTTAAAGTGATGACAGACCCCAAAAATATTAAGGAAGACATACCCCTTAATTGGATACAGGGGGAGAGAAGGATAGAGAGGAGTCTAGCTGACTTCAAAATTTCTAGTTTTGTTGATTGAGTAGATGATGACAATAGATACCAAATAATTAGAGAGGGAAGAGAGAATGTGATATGGGATTTAGAGATGAGATCCAGAATCCATGAAACTGAGGACTGAGTAGGAAGCTAAAAGGGCAATATTTAGGATTAGTAGAATGTTCTCTTCCTTTCTTTTACATAAAGTAGATAGAAGAGCACTGGAATTTCTAACTTCCAAGACATGGTACAGATTGAAAAAAAAATCTCAAATTTGTTAGATACTTTTGTTAGTTGCAGACCTACAGTATTTATTAAAAGGAGAAAGGTTGTTTGTGGCGGCATCATTAACCTATTAAATGGATAGACATAAAAGGCATTTCTTATATTTATCATAGCACTCACCCATAGGACCATTTGTAATGTGGTCTGGATATATACCAAATGGATTACTATCACTCATAGGTTTATTTGCCCTACTGATATACAACCATAGGAGCAGGGATAGGAACACATGACTGCATTCTAATTTTCCTGTCAACTTAAAATGCAGTCTGAGAAGTGTAATGCTGTATTTTTATTTCTCTGACAAAGAATATTGAAAGGAAAACAACATAAGCAAGATCACAGAGGGGGATTAGGAAATAACTCTCCTGGGAAACATAATACACTAAGTTTGCCACTACAAATATGAATAACGATGATCTAAATAGGTGGATCAAAAGCAATAGTATTCTATTAGAGCCATCTAAACTTAATTGCTAATTCTCATTAGCTATAGAAGGTCAATTCTTGAAGTAGAACATCAAGGAGGAATGTTGCTTTAGTGGAATGTTGGCAGTTACTGTAGCACGTGACTAACTTTCTCTTTTTTCAATGCCACTATTTGTAATTTCAATTATTTTCTAGGGCCTTCAGACAATGAGAAACAATACAAATGGCAACATATATCTGATTCTCCCTGAAATTATAATGATTGTCTTGATCGGTCTAGGTCAAGTAGGTGAACCTGTGCCTGCATGAATCATGACATAGAGTTGTCACCTGGGATGAATGTAACTTTGTGTGGATACCCCATTCCAGGATGTGCTTCTCAGCTCTGTAGGTCAGACGTTCAATTTGGTCAGGTACCAAAATGTTACCAATTTCTCAGTGACTAACTTACACTAATCTAATTCAAAAGGGATCAATGTCTAAAATACGAGTTCTGGTTTATTTGTTTACAATGATAAGCATAACTGTCAAGTAGACTGAAACACTTAAGTTGATGATCAGGGAGTTCCCTCCATACTTTGTCCTGGGAGTTCAAATATTTTCAGGAGACTATAGGTGAACATGTAATGATAACAACTGGAATTGGTGGGATGATTTTCATAGAATTTTGTCATGGAACTCTTATGGTCTGATGCCTCTGTCTCCACTACAGGGATAGATCTGGCCAGAAGACTGGAAAGTTCCCATCCATGGTTAGAACACCCTCTACATTGGACAGATTGTAATGCCAATTTAAATTTCTACTTTGATTCCTGCTTTCCTGAGTTTCAAATTGTACATTCCTCTTCATTTGACTCATTTAAAAAATATGTTTAGGCTACCTAATAGATTATAGGCAAGCTTCGTTCTTGATTTTGGATTGAAAGACATTTTCTCTTTTAGTGAGTTTTATGCATGTATTATTACAACTATGATGTGATGATTTTATTAGTTTGGGTCTCAAAGATCTGGGGAAATGCGTCATTGCAGGCAGTAGAGTGTAATATTAGAAGCATGGGTTTTGTACTCAGACCAATCAAAATATTAGTTCTGGTTTCCACATACACTAGCTCTGGGTCCTTGCAAAAGTTATTTAGCTATTAAGCCCCAATTTACTTATTTAATAAATTGAGGTAATACTGTTACTTAACTCATATGGTTGTGATGATGACTGCATATGATAAAGCACACAAAGTATGCACAGCACCTAGCACATAGTAAGTACTAAAATATTATCTATTATTTATTACTGTATAAAAAGTCCAGAAGAGAAACTTTTTATCAGCACCATTATTATTGTTTATAATGTAAATATTGCAAAGGGCTATTGAAAAGATCATCAGTGAACAACTTTAGTTTTAGTTTAAATGGAATCACTTCTACTTTCACTTAATATGCAGCAGTGATTACTGCCAATTTGGAAATTAGAGCTGGCAATATTGATAATTGCTCCTCTTACACCTGAATGCTTTTTTATATAACTAGCAAAACAGTGCTACTACTTATAATATTTATTCAACACTTGGCAAGTTGAACTGGTCCAAGCATGAGAATGTTTTTATTTTCAGGGAAAGCTGTTATCTATCTGCTTATCTATATAGAGAGCTAGATAAACACGCTGAATGTGGCTTTTTAATATTTCAGGGTAATACCAGAATTTTCCATTTTATTTTTCTATTACTGACCTAAAAGATATTATTATTATTATTATATATATAATAATGTACCTTCTTAATTATACCTTCACAATATGTGTTTTCATTTTTCTTTATATTCCAAATCTAGTCCTAATTCTACTCTCCAACAACTCTATTGTTTCTACTTTTGTATACAGAATATGTTTTGTTTCTGATCAGAGCCATATGATGCTTTCAGCACCCAGAAGGCAACATAGATCCTGGAAATATCACAAATGCCAGTACACACATGGTGCTTCCTTGGTGGTATCAGATGTGTAGCTCTAGCAAAGAGCATCCATGGAAATAGCTGAAATGTAGAAGGCAGGTAGGTGGGGGAACAGATGCCAGTTTCTAAAAACATAATGGAAGAAAAGCACAAAAAGCAGTTGTTGTATGAATTGAGCAATATAATTCAACTGGATATGGCAGAACAGAGTGACTTGGTACAAATCTTGGCCAAGTAGTTGATTAGTAAATAATAGAGAAACATCTTTTGTCAATTTCAGGTTCGTTTTTCCCCTTATTGTCCTCATCTAAATTTTATTGTTCAAATCCCAGATAAAGTCCCTCTTTCTGCATGAAGACTTCTTTAATAGTAATAAGGATGATACAATGAAAGTGATAATTACTTTATGTATATATATATATGTGTGTGTGTGTGTGTGTCATTATTTCATCCTTGCAACAACTCTTTGAGGATGTGGATTCTCAGAAATGTTAAAAAATTTTGCAAGCCATTTGTCCAAAATAGTGTTGATGAGTTTAGGACTTATGGAGAATAAAGTGCCTATGGAAGATCCAGGTGAAGGTTTCTAGGAAGTTGTTGGTCAGGCAAATCTGAAGTTTGGAACATAGAGCAGGACTGGGTATAAAGTTTTGGGAGTCTTTAGCAATTAATGGTGGTAGTTAAGAATGAGAGAATAGATGGGATCATACAAAAAAAGTGTCTGAATGAGGGAGAGTGACTGGAAAAAGACAAGAGGTCTGAGGACAAAACTCAGGGAGACACAAGTATTTAAGGGGTGAATGGAAGAATAGCAGGCAGTAAAAGGAAACTAAGAAAGAGCAGCCAGAAGGACAGGAGAAAAATCAGTAGAGTTTGGTGTCACAGAAGAAAAGGGAGGATTGAATTTTAAAAGAGGAGTGGTCAACAGAGTCAAAGGCTATAGAAGGGTCGAGGTAAAAGACACTTGGATTATTAGAGGAGAAAGGTGGTGCCCTTAGAATATTTTCTTTAGTTTTATGAGTGGAAATCAAGGTACAGGAAATGTATACAAGAACATTATACAGCATGGAAGAAGCTTGAACATGCTCATACCATGACGAGGAAGGAGCTGGTAGAGAGGAAGAGGCTGAAATAGAGAAGAGAGTAGAGAAATTATGACTGGATTGAACTCCCTGAGTAGATGGGACAGGCTGGGATCTAAATCATAGGTGAAGGATTTAGCTTTAAAGTTAAGAAGAGAAAATTCTTCTGTGAGAACAAGCAAGGTAGGAACTATACAGAAGGTTAGAGTACAGTATGGAAACTGAGATGTATATGAGGAGGAATTGAGCAGAGTAGCTCCCTTACCCTCACTCCATAATGGAAACCCCCTCTATATGGTTTGTAGTGTCCTCTGGAAGCCGCCAGAAACACCTGAGATTGAACATCTTCACTACAATTCACTTCTCCCACTCATATTCACAAACATTGTCTCGTCAACCATCAAAGTACTTCAGTTTGGAATGCTGAAATCTGAAATGTCCTCGCCTTCTCTTCACTGAATCAGGTCATTCATCCTTATTGTGGCCTTCTGTCCTTGAAATTTCCCATGTTCCCATAACCTCTTGGTCTAGCTTCCCTTTCCTCCTTATCCACTCAGCCATCACAGTGGTCCTCTTCCTAGTGCCCCTCGCCAGCCTTCACCAATGGTTTGAGCCTTGTAATCTCTCACATCTGCAAGGCTGTCCCTTCACTCAGGTATAGGGTACACAACTGAGCCTATGTAGGGGCAGAAAACTTTTTCCTTTTTTCCCTTCTAGATTCTTTGGCTGGTCTAATAATTATATTGACATAAAATACATTAACAGGAGAAAATTTAATTTCACATGTACAGGAGCCCCATAAAAACATGAGACTCGAAGAAATGACCCAAGCAGACAGCTTTTATACGTTTTAGATAAAGAAACAATAAATTTGTGAAAAAATTGACAAGATAAAGAGGTTCAGGTTTGGGGTAGTAAATTAGTGAAGAAGTAACAAAGTTTATTTATATGGCCTTCTGGGCCCTAAATTCCCTATTTCTGGTAATAAGGATGCTTCTGCCCTCCTGGTACAGGAGGGTACCTTTCACATGGGAAATTTATTTCCTGATTTCAGGGGGATAAAGGAGGGTCAGAGTGTCCTTTTTTTTTTTAATTTTTAAATTTTTAAAAAATGTTTTTGAGGAAGATTAGCCCTGAGCTAACATCTGCCATCAATCCTACTCTTTTTGCTGAGGAAGATGGGCCCTGAGCTAACATTCATGCCCATCTTCCTCTATTTTATACGTGGGACGCTTGCCACAGCATGGCTTGGTAAGCAGTACGTAAGTCTGCACCCGGGATCCGAACAGGTGAACCCCAAGCCGCTGAAGCAGAGCGCGCGAACTTAACTACTGTGCCACTGGGCCAGCCCCAGAGTGTCCTTCTTGAACCAACTGTTTCTTAAGTAAACTTAATTCACAATAATCAATATGCCAAAGTGGCATATTTTAGCATGGCATATTCTGTTCTCCTTCAGTCCCACCTTTGAAATTTCCAAGAAGTTTCACAATTCAGAAGTTGAGTTGGTAGACTGCTCCATTATTTAACTGAACTTGTCTCTTCATCTTGAAAATAAGTCAGTTCAGTTAAATAGTTGTGTCTCATTTCTGCAAGTGGCGTTGCAGTTGGTCTCCCAAAGCTATGCCTATATAGTTCAAGTATCTGCATCAGAAAGTTAATAAGAGGCATTTCTATGGAAACAAAAGAAAAACCACGGCTAATAGATGGAGCAGACTATAAACCAAGTCTGAGTCCTGAGGGCAGACAGTCAAGAAGATTTCTAGATGTTGGACTCAAAGCATCTTCAGATGGAGTGAGGGCAGGCAGTGGCAATCTGATAGATTTTCCCAGTATACAGTTTGTATGTCTCTGGTGATCTTTCTGAGTGGCTCATACAGCAACAGGCATGAAGATTGTCCATATATGAGCTGTTGTGATTTCTCTGAGGTTTATATCAAGTGGTCCAGCTTTAGCTGGCATGGCTTCAGGAAAAGGGAAGTGTTAGTTCTCATTGATTCTAAGTCAGAAGGGTGGGAGAAAAATTGGAAAAAATTCGGAGAGTTGTGGTCAGATATTGGAGGAAACTAGGAGAATTCAGGATTTAGTCCAGTTTACAGGCAGATAACAAAACCACAAAGACTATGAACAGGACTAAAGCCTGATATCCACAAGGATGTGTTATAAATTTTACTGAAATGTAATTTTTCTCTCTACGGTCTCTCCCATTTCTATCAGAGATAATCAAAGTAAGACTAATTTGTTTTCAAAATAAGTCTAGTCTCATTAAACTTAGCTTGATTATTTTCATAAGTGCAGCAAGAATAGTGGTTGACCATATAGGCTCTGTTAAATCTGCTTTGCTGGAAATTTTCATAAGGAATCTAACTGAACTCTTAAAAGCCTCTTGAGTTAAGGAAGCCAAGCCGAGGACACACCATCAGACTTCACTTGCAATATCTATAAATTTTAGTTACTTCTCCTCTTTTCTTGAGGTCTTTAAAACATCCTGAGTTTCCCGAGCCTGCCAAGAAGTGCCCTTCTTACTCACCTGGTAAGGCTGACTGGAATCCTGCAAGCCCTTTTTCCGAGGAGCTTTATTGGCTGCATAAAGCTGTCTGGCCATATCTGATTCCATGTAGATCTCTCTCAAATATGACATTCCAGTCAAAGCTTTGGTAATATGACCAATGTTTCCAATTATGCCCTGTTGTAAGGAGAACAGATTATTATTGAACTTATGCAAATAACTATATTGCCATGAAAATAAGAATACTCATTAAGAGCTTCTGAATTCTGGCAGAATCAGGTAGGGAGAAAAAGTAATTGTTTCATCTTTGTTCACAAAGGTATACTTTACCATATTGCTGATGGCTTAAAAGAAAAGAGAAAAAGGTTTTCTTATATTTGGGAAAATCAAAACATTAAAGTACCAACAATGTTTGAAACAGAAAGACACAAAAATAATAATCGTCCTCATCAATTCATTCAGTCCCATGTAATTAATTCTTATTGATCTTGATCTTTTGTTAGTAGTTTTATAAAGCCACCAGTTTCTCCATTAGAGTTCTGTAAATTCTTACCAGTTTGGTGTTATGATCTGAAAGTATCAGAAACCAGTACTTGTTAGAGTCCTTTCCATGAGTCTCCTTGAAGATGAGACACTTTTGCAGGAACATTTTTGCAAAAGCATCAGAGTAAAACAATAACTGTCTATAAATGGCAAAAGACTTAAAAATAGCCATGGTTAAAGATCTGATGAGAGTTCATTATAATACAATCAACAAGGAAATTTGGTTATTCTGTGACACACAACATTTTAAGGTGACAACTGGAATTATGACAGCATTACATATTAGATGTTTAGGAATTTTATACAATTTCTGGAATACTTTTATTAATAACATACATCAATACAAATTTAACCAAAGAAGGTTAAACATCACTTCTTATTTGACAATACTTCCCATGTAATTTAACACATCAGACAAGCCTATTAGTTTAACATGTCTCTTTCTATAAGGAGAGAATAACTCTTATAAGGAGAGAATAAATCGTTTGAGATGTTCCAGGGAAACATCTTTTGAGATGTTCTGCAAAATCCCAAAGTTAGTTTGAGGTCAAAAAGACTTCATTTAGAATTTGATTTTTGGGAAGTTTGTCAAAAATATCAAAAGATTTTGAAACGCTTAATTAAATAGGGTCATAGGTCACTGTGAAGCAATACTTAGTCATCCATTTAACCAAGTGACAATTAAACAATTTAAAGGCAGATACAGAAGGTTACATAGTTGTGAGCAAAACTTAGCTCTTTTTTTTTTTTGAGGAAGATTATCCCTGAACTAACTCCTGCCAATCCTCCCCTTTTTGCTGAGGAAGACTGGCCCCAAGCTAACATCCCTGCCCATCTTCCTCCATCTCATATGCGGGACGCCTACCACAGCATGGCTTGCCAAGCGGTGCCACATCCGCACATGGGATTCGAACCAGCGAACCCCAGGCCACCAGAGTGGAGTGTGTGCACTTAACTGCTGCACCACTGGGCAGGCCCCTGAAACTTAGCTCTTTTAATATTGAGAAGACTCAGTTTTAAATAATCAAAGGCCTGACTAAGACAGCATGGAACACAGTAAATTATTTTGAAAAAATACAGAATCTTTGTTTTCCAGGCAGATTACTTAAAGGTAAAGAAAAACTTTGACAATTTCTTATCAGGAGCAGATCAATAGTCCAAGAAACCTTTGTCCTTTTATCAGATGAAAGAAAATTAAGTTTTAGTTTTACATAAGCCTAAGTATATTATTTATATTAAAGATTATTTTTTTAAAAGACCTTATAGTAAATTATTAAATTTTAGCCAGCTTGACTATGCAAAGTAAGATTTTTCTCTCTCTTCCCAACTTTCTATATTCATTTAGTTTGTCCTTTAGTCTCCTTTTTCTATTCAGAAATAAGCAGATGCTCTACTGTAGACAAAATTACTTTTTTTCCTTTAACAAACACATCTCCAAATCTCATACTCTTTCTTAGCCAAAAGTATGTCTTACTTTCTTTGCACAGAGATGTTTCTCCTATTATTTCAGGCAATTTTAATTGCATTTATTAATCAGAATTCTTAACACTTAGGAATTCTCATTTGTGAAAACTAATAAGTAAGCAATTGTGAACCCTGTTATACCAGCATTCTTTAGACTGGCAAATTTATGAATACATTTCATAATTTCTAGAAGCATATGCCTTTTTTATAGTATAATTTTTCAATGTGGCACAGGACATGCTTACCGATAGATCCAAATATCTTTAGTTTGTCTGTACTAAGAATCCAAAAGTGGATGCACCTATGTTCAGTAATTAATATTTCAGTATTTTATCTTATTTGGAAGTGATCTAAATATTCAACAAATTTCCATCATTGAACTTAATTTATAAATCTTTAAGGTTTCAAGTTACAAAAATGATTTTGGAAACTATTTAAATAGACATATTATATAATATAATTATTGTTGAAAATTTTACTTAAAATTTTTATCTCACATACATCTATTTAAATCACTTGTTTTTGATAATCATATTTAGACTACTCATGAAAATTTTATGAGACATTAAAACAACTAGCCATCATCTTGTTATTTTTCTTGCTGACAAATTTTGTAACAGAGATAATATGAGCTTATTTGAATAATAAACCCAGGTAAAATAGAAGTTGCATGTCTGCATTATATTTAATGCTGATAATTCTTAAGATGTTCCTATTTTAATTAAACCAACAAACAAAGTTTATTTACATATTGAAGATTATCCCAGATCACATGAACTTGAAAAGCATTCGGGTTAGCTTCTATTATATTTCTGAGAGCTTAGAAATATTCAATAAGCACTTACTTTTCTTTAAGCCAATTAAATAGAGCCTTTTTTAAACAAATTGATTTTGGCAATACCATCCTGAGGTAGGAATATATTACATATACATAACATACATTTATATACATACATAAACATACAAACAGATGCAAACAGAGACCATATAGCTTTCATTCTAAAATTTTAGCCATGAATCATGTACAGTAATACCAATGTAGTATTACTCATTACTCATTAGTTTATGAATAACAGTTGGATCCAAATTGTGTTTCTGGCAGTTGGAACAAGTTACGTTTGCCCTCTCAGATGGCTAAAACTTTTTAGTAATATTTGTGGAGAAAACTTTTAAGATTTGTATTTGTCTTTGACAAGTAATTTTATGGAGGCTATGGACTAGAGTTTGGGCAAAGGAGCTTTTATAACAGTTTGTACTTTAAAAAGCTTCTTTTTTCCTTTTTTTCTTTAGGTTCAGGCAATTGTGGATAGTGTTTTAGTTGTCTCCTGGAACATTTACATTTCAAAGACATGGTAAAAAGTACATCTTCAAGGGACTGAGAAAGAATACATGTTTTTTTCCCAGGAATTTTGGGAAATATTTCTCTGTTATCAGAAGTCTAGGGTAGGGCCAGCCCCAGTGGCCTAAGGGTCAAGTTTGACATGCTCCACTTCAGCGGCCTGGGTTCGGTTCCTACATCACTCATCTGTCAATAGCCATGCAGTAGTGGTGGCTCACATAAAGAAGAGGCAGATTGGTAGCATACGTGAGCTCAGGGCAAATCTTCCTCAGCAAAAGAAAAAAAGTCTAGGATAATTACTATTTAAATTTTTACTTTTTTTCTTAAGTGCAGGACAGTTCTGTTTCTAAAGTCCTGATCTTTCACAATATCCACAAGCATTTTGAGATGAATAGGGAAGGTTTGGGGATTGGTAAGGTAGAGCTGTATTTGTAGGTTTGCAAACATCGTGGTTTTTAAGGTCTCAAAGAATTGGGTTGTAGCCTGAATGATATCAAGGGGCTGACTTGCCCATCCAACTACATTTTCTTCAATTTACTTCTTTATATCAGGGAGAAGATTTCCAGCTAAGATGGAAATCAAAAGATTTGTATGTTCTGAAGCTTCAGGGTTTAGTGCAGTATGCCTTTAAAAAGTGTGTATAAAGTCTTCAACAAAGGCCTTTGAATGCTCTCCTTTTTTCTGAGTGTACATTTCAACCATGGACCAATACACCTTAGGGAGAAAAGCCTCTACTATTGCTTCTATTAGCCCCTGAACATTTCCTTCTATCTGAGCCACTTCCCGAACATTTTTAGGAGGGCCTGGGACAAATTCTGGTCATCTTTTTCCTCTGTAAAGTTTTTTGTTTGTTTGTTTGTTTTTACCAGGCAGACATCTGGCTTATCAGCCAATTACAATATAATCATGATGGGAAGAACACCTCTCAGCAGCCAGTCAAGATACCTGTGAGTGGGGTTGTGAATGACCATTAATCTTTCTAACATCTCTCTAAATTTCGCATGATCTTTTGAAAGTGGAGGTAAAGGGCTTTACAATTTAACAGATCTGCTACTGTCCAGGGGACATGAATTCTTTGCAGTGGGGGGTCCAGGATACATCCATAAAGGACATTGCCTAGGGAGCACTGAAGCAGGCAGAGCCTGATTACAGAGCCCTGGAAAGTAGGAGGAGTTGTAAGGGACAGCAAAGTGAGCCCTTCTGCCTGTCTTGCTGCTTCTGCTGAATCCACTTCCTGGCTTTTAGCATTTACATGAGTAACCTGTATACCTTGGGCCTGGAGATCAGGCTGGAGTGCTCTTGATAAATCTCATAGGGAAAGGGAAATTGAAACAGGCAGTTGGGTGTTTAAGGAATTTTCTGGGGAAGGTGGAGGAGTTTGGGGAGCTAAGGGAATTTGCTGAGGGGATGGGGCTGGATATTAAGAAGATGAATTTACATTGGATGTGGACTTTTTTTTGTTCCAAGTCTAATTTCTGTTCTTTCCTCTTGTTAAGGGAATCCCTGAGGCTAGCCATTATATTCCTTTGTATCCACTTTTTAACATGGTCTTTCTATATGTACCAATAATAAAATTGTTTAGGATGAGAGATCTCTAAAAACTTTCTTTTCAAATATAGAAGTTTTCCCAATTAAGAGGACCCATCATCTGGCCATTGACAAGGAGGATCTTATATTAATCTCAATAGTGAGTCAAATAAGCCTTTTTATAGCTTAACCATGGATACAAGAGGCATCCAAAAAGAGAGTGCAAAACATGCAGTCGTCACAAGATCCAGAAAGTTCACTCCCATAGTTAGGCTAAGAAAGAAAAAATCTTCATTGTCACAAGCGGTAAGGACGGTGTGGTGAAAATGGTGTCTCTGGTTTCCCACAAGAATGTGAGATGCTTCCAGTCACGGACCCACTAATCTGTGACACTGGACAGGTGCTGCTGGAATGGGACTTTTACAGCATTAACAAGACAATAAAGGTTGAGACGACAAAGATCCCTTATGGACTGGGACCCCTTATGATTAACTCCTCTGAGAGCTGGCACAGCTGGACAAAGAGATGCTGCTTGTGACTTTGTGACTCAGATTCCCACCCTGTTTGTCTGGCCACCAGAGGCAAGCCGGTACTTGCACCTTCTGGCTGGCAGAGACAAGAGAGAATATTCCCAATGGTGACAATGCCAGGCTCTCAGGACACAGAATGAGATGAAATAAAAACCTCATCTGGTTTTTACTAGGGGGCTCACAGCAAAGTTTGTCTAAACAGATCCCAGTCTGGTGAGAACTTTGAACTCACCAGTCTGTGAGGCCAGCTTGAACAACAGGCTTATAGGACTTATGTCTGCATTTTACCCTTGGGTTTTCCTCGTTATGACAAATAACACAGAAAACAGAGACAAAAGAAAACAATGACCTCTCTGGGAAATAATAGATCAATAGAAAACAAGACTACTCATAACGAATCTTTACCAGAGTCGCTATGCCCCAGGAACTAATTCACACAAATATCTTCTCCTGCTATACGAAATTTAGAAAAAGGAAAGGATTCTCACCACTCTTGCTTCTACAAGACCCTGCAGGAGAGATCTGGGAGGCTGACATGTTAAGAATTCTTACCTTCTTTTTTTCTTTCTTTTTCCTTTTTCCAGTTTTATTGAGAAATAATTGACATACATCGCTGTATAAGTTTAAGGCATATAGTATGATGATTATGTTTATTGTTAAATGATAACACAATAGGTTCAGCTAACATCTGTCTTCTCATATAGATACAATAAAAAGAAAAGAAAGAAAAAAGGAAAAAAATTCTCCTTGTGATGAGAACTCATAGGATTTATTCTCTTTTTTCTTTTCTTTTTTTTTTTTTGAGGAAGATTAGCCCTGAGCTAACATCTGCTGCCAATCCTCCTCTCTTTTCTGAGGAAGACTGGCCCTGAGCTAACATCCCTGCCCATCTTCCTCTACTTTATATGTGGGACGCCTGCCACAGCTGGCCAAGCAGTGCCATGTCCACACCCAGGATCTGAACCTGTGAACCCGGGGCTGCCGAAGCTGAATGTGCAAACTTAATTGCTGTGCCACCAGGTCAGCCCCAGGATTTATTCTCTTAACGACTTTCCTACATATCATACAGCAGTCTTAGCCATAATCATGTTGGAGACTACATCCCTAGTACTTATGTATCTTATAACTAGAAGTTTGTAACTTTTGACCACCTTCCTCCAATTTCCACTCCCCCTAGTCTCCTCCTGTGGTAACCACAGGCTGATATCTTTTCTCATGAGTTTTTCTTTTTTTTTTTTTTAGATTCTACATATAAGTGAGATCATACAGTACACTGGTCCTCTCCTTATTGGTGGTTTTGCTTTCTGTGGTTTCAGTTACCCTAGGTCAACTGAGGTCTGAAAATATTAAATGGAAAAGTCCAGAAATCAACAATTCATAAGTTTTAAATTCCAAGCTGTTCTGAGTAGCATGATGAAATCTTACACCATCTCCACTCCGTCCCACCCGGGATGTGAATTATCCCTTTGTCCAGCGAATCCATGCTGTATACAGTACCTGCTCATTAGTCACTTACCAGCAATGTCAGTTATCAGACTGTCACAGTAGCACAGTGCTTGTGTTCAGGTAACCCTTATTTTACCTCAAAGCATAAAAGTAGTGATGCTAGTTGGAGATTGGACTGGTGGTTACCATTGGGGAAGGGAGGAGTGGGGAGGGCAAAAGGGGTGATTAGGCTCACATGTGAGGGGATGGACTATAATTAGTGTTCGGGTGGTGAACATGATGTAATGTACACAGAATTCGAAATATGATGTACATCCGAAAAAAAAAGTAGTGATGCTAGCAATTTGAATGTGCCAAAGAGATGCCATAAGTACTTTCTTTAAGTGAAAAGGTGAAAGTTCTTGACCTAATAAAGAAAAAAATCATATGCTGAGGTTGCTAAAATCTATAGTAAGAATGAATCTTCTATTCACAAAATTGTGAAGAAAGAAAAATAAAGTCATCCTAGTTTTGCTGTTGTACCTCAAATTCCAAAACTTAGGGGCACAGTATGTGATATTTAGTTAAGACAGAAAAGGCATTAAATTTGTGGGTTGAAGACATAAACAGAAAACGTGTTCTGACTGATGGTAACATGTCTGGGAAAAAACATAGTATATACAGGGTTTGATACTATCTGTGATTTCAGGCATCCACTGGGGTCTTGGAACATATCCCCCATGGATAAGAGGGGAACACCTTATTTATCTTTCTCTGTCTGACTTATTTTATTTAGCATAATACCTTCAGGGTCCATCTATGTTGTTGAAAATGGTAGGATTTCCCTGTTTTTTTTTGTGGCTGAATAATATTCCATTGTATATATATATATATATATATATATATATATATATATATATACACCACAACTTCTTTATCCACTCATCCACTGATGGACACTTAGGTTGTTTCCATGTCTTGGCTATTATAAATAATGCTGCTATGAACATGGGGGTGCATAGCGATTTTTTTTGAGGAAGATTGGCCTTGAGCTAACACCTGTTGCCAATCCTCCTTTTTTTGCTTGAGGAAGAGTGGCCCTGAGCTAACATATGTGCCCATCTTCCTCTATTTTGTATGTGGGACACTGCCACAGCACTACATTTTTTTTCTTTTGAGGAAGATTAGTCCTGAGCTAACTGCTGCCAATCCTCATCTTTTTGCTGAGGAAGGCTGGCCCTGAGCTAACATCCGTGCCCTTCTTCCTCTACTTTATATGTGGACGCCCACCACAGTATGGCTTTTCCAAGTGGTGCCGTGTCTGCACCTGGGATCTGAACCAGCAAACACTGGGCCACTTAAGCAGAATGTGAAACTTAACCACTGCACCACCAGGCAAGCCCCATCTCTTGCCATTTTGATTATGGCCATTCTAACATACGTGAAGTGATATCTCACTGTACTTTTAATTTGCATTTCCCTAAAGACTAGTGATATTGAGTATCTTTTCACATACCTGTTGGCCTTTTGTATATCTTCTCTGGAGAAAAATCTATTCATGTCCTTTTCCCATTTTTCAATTGGGTTATTTGTTTTTTTGCTATTGAGTTGTATGAATTCTTTATATATTTTAGATATTCACCCTTTATCAGATATATGGTTTGCAAATATTTTTTCCAATTCTGTAAGTTGTCTTTTCACTTTGTTGATGGTTTCTTTTGTCGTGTGAAAGCCTTTTAAGTTTGATGTAGTCCCATTTGTTTATTTCTATTTTCTTGCTTGTGCGTTAAGCATCATATTCAAAAAATCATTACCAAGACCATGTCAAGGAGCTTTATTTCTATGTTTTCTTCTGGGACTTTCATGGTTTGAAGTCTCACATTTAAGTCTGTAATCTACTTTAAGTTAATTTTTGTGAGTGGTGTAAGATATGGGTCTAGTTTCATCCTTTTCATGTAAATTTTCAATTATCCCAGCACCGTTTATTGAAAAGCTATCTTTTCTCCCTTGAATATTCTTACCTTCATGTCAAATATTAGTTGACCGTATGTGCTTGGGTTTATTTCCAGGCTCTCAATTCTGCTTCGTTAGTCTATTTGTTTGTTTTTATGCCAGCACCATACTGTTTTGATGACTATAGCTTTATATAGTATAGCTTTAAACAAGGAAATGTGATGCCTCCTGCTTTTTTCTTCTTTCTCAGGATATCTTTGGCTATTTGGGTTCTTTTGTGGTTCATATGAATTTTAGGAGTGTTTTCTTTACTTCTGTAAAAAAATGCCATTAGAATATTAATAAGGATTGCTTAGAATTCTTACCGTCTGCTGACTTTTATTAGAAGTCCTGGCGATCTCTCAGCTGCAGTAGTCCTGGAGTGAGCAATATCCAGCCAGTGGAGGGCCCCATGTTCAGGGCCTGAACTGTAGGAGTGGAAAACTTTTCCTTTCTTCCCTTCTAGGTTCTTTGGCTGGCCTAATAATTAAATTGACATAAGACAGATTAACAGGAGATAAATTTAATTTTGTACATATGGGAGTCCCATAAAAATATGAGACTCAAATTGACCAAAACAGGCAGCTTTTATACCTTTTAAAAAATTGACAAGATAAAGAGGTTTGGGTTTGGGGTAGTAAATTAGCGAAGAAATAACATGGTTTATTTATACAGTCTTTTTGGCCCTAAATTCCCTATTTCTGGTGATAAGCATGCCTTCTACCTTCCTGGTACAGAGCGAGTATCTTTCACATGGGAGATTTATTTCCTGCTTTAAGGGGAACAAAAGAGGGTCAGAGTGTCCTTCTGGTACCAGCTGTTTCTTAAGTAATTTAATTAAAAATAATCAATATGCCAAAGTGGCATACTTTGAGGTGGCATATTCTGCTCTCATTCACCTGGTTCCCACTGCTGCCCCAACATGCAACCTCACTGCCATCCCCACAGCAGTAGTGCAAGCACAGCCTTCTCTCTCAAGTCTCTCTCAATACTATCCTGCCCTTTTTCTGGGTATTGATAGACTCCAGGCTTGTATTCCACTTACCTCCCCCAACCGGGGGTCGGGCAACCCCAATCACCTCCACTTCAACTCTCTCTCCGCCCCAGAAGTTTTCTGACCTCCTCTGACCCATCCTTCCTTTTAGACCAGGTGTGTGTGTGCGTGTGTGAGTGCGTGTGTGTGTCATTGAAAGTCCCATTCCAGCCCCTGGGTTAGTTGAGCGGCCACTGTTAGTATCACCAATGGATCTGCTGTGCTCTCTGGGCTCACTGCAGCACCCAGTGCAGCCATCTGGCCTGTTCGCCCCATAGGGGGCACTCTGCCAAGGGACGTCCATCCCAGCAGGCCTTGCGGTGTGACTCAGAGCGCATGTCTATGACGTGTCACGCTGTCGCGTGGCTCAGAGCTCATCTCTGTGACGGGGGACACCGTCGCCCGGCAGGGGTTGGCCTGGTGAGGGAGTCTGCGTACTCTGTGAGGAAAAGGAGGGAGTGAGGAAGGGAAGAGGCTCAGGAGTTGGCTAGGACTGGGCTAGGACTGAAGGAGGACCGAGCAGGGAGGCGGGGGTCGGAACTGTCGGCGGCAGCAGCCTTCACCTGCCGCGCCAGGGGCCGCATCGCTTGTGAGGCGCTCCGCTGACTAGGCCGCGGCGGCCATGGCCATGGATTACGGGGACCACGCCAGCGGGTTCCGCCACAACGAGGTGATCAAGTTCATCAACAATGAAGTCCTCATGAATGGGGGAAGTCCGGATTTCTACATGGCCTTCCGCTCGCGGCCCTGGAATGAGGTAGAGGACCAGCTTCTGGCCGTCGTGGTCGACCCGCAGGTGCCAAGTCCCATCAAGAGGGCCTGCGCCTGGAGCGCGCTGGCCTTGAGTGTGCGAGTGGCCGCGAGGCAGCAGGAGCAGCAGGCGTACCGGGTCCAGCGGCTGCAGGCGCAGTTAGAGGAGCGCGAGGTCGCTTTCTGGTCTCTGTCCTCCCAGCTGCAGCGCCTATGCAAGGAGCGCGAAGAGTTAGCTGCGCAGCTACGATGCACACTAGCTTCCTTGCAGCAAGCAATGGCTGAGCGAGATGTGTTGCGCGGGCGACTGCCCCAGGCAGAGAGGTCTGTCCAGATATACCCACTACCTCAAGAAATCGCAGGAGCTGAACAGCCTGGGGCTGTGACATGGCCCGTGGATGTGGGAATGCAGGGCATGTCGTTTTCGGAGGCCCAGATGGCCGACCAGGCAGCTCTGCTTTACATGCCAGGATCCTCGAGCCCCTGGGCACAGGCCATGCAACCCCCTCAGCAAATGCCAGTGCCATATCCATCCCCGTTCTATGTGCCATTCCCAGTGGCATTCCCATACTCCTCACCTTTACCAGCCTCAGCAGTCATGGAAGCAGAAGCAGCAGCGGCAGCAGTAGAAACAGCAGCAGTCGCACCCCAGAGGCCTCCTCCGGTGATCTACTCACCTGTCCTGAGGGCTGCAGTGGGGGTCCAGGAGGAGATGGCTCCACTGTGTGACCAGAGGTACCATGTCCAGGAGGCGTATCCTGAGAACCTCCAGGGGGAATGTTCCCTGGGTGACAGCAGAAGCCACAGCCAAGAGGAAGGTCCTGTGTGTCCCCAGGGGATGACCTCTCTGGGGGACATCAGGAGCCACAACCAGGAAGAAGATCCAGAGAGTCCCCAGGGGACAGCCCCCTTGAGAGATAGCAGAATCTACAGCCAGAAGGAATGTCCAGTGATGCCCCAGACGTACCCCCTGGGTAAGAGCAAGAGCCACAGCCAAGAAGAAGGTGTAGAGAGGCCCAAGGGGACATCCCCCCTGGAGGGCAGCAGGAGACATCGTGTGAAAAAACGCCCAAAGAAACAGCAGGCTCAGGGGCAGAAGGCCAAGCAGCCAAAAGGGAAAAAAGCCTCTGAATCCCAGCACCAGGAGAAGTCGGCCTCAGGCTGCAGTTCAGTAAATTGGGACTGCCCGTGTTGTAAAGCGAAGAATTTTTCCTGGTGCAAGGCCTGCTACAAATGCAAGAAAGTTCGTGTGGCAGTTGAGAGTGAAGGCCTGGACCCAGGACAGACTCACTGATTTCAGGAAGGTGGGTAAGAATGGAAACACTCCAAAGAAAAACCAGTTTTCTGAGACCACCCTTCTGATAAAAAAGTAACTCGTTTACTTCACAGAAAATTTGAAAATCAAAATTATGATATAAAAAATTAAATCAAAAATCCATTATCCTATTACCCAGATTAACTACTTTTTATCATTCTGAGTACACACAAATATATGTATATATATTCTTATAGATTTATTTTAACAGATAGACTACTTGTAAGTATCACACTTTTTAAATAGGGATTTCTCCTAACTGCACTTAGGTTCACAGGTGGCGGATTCTGGATGACTGATGCTGGTTGGTTGACACCCTGGAGAAGCTGAAGTGATGAAGACTTTCTTTTTTCTTTTCCATTCTTTTCTGTTTTCTCATTAACCTCTTTTTCCTGAAAATTCCGTGTCTTTGGCTAGGAACAGCCATGTGTTTTTAGTTATAAGTTTTATTGGATTTTAGGTGCACAGCTTTTCCTTGAAAATGCTATTGTTCCTCTGTAAACTACAGTGTTCATGTGTGCTTGTTTTTGTTTCATTTCAGTTCTATAGGTGAGGGCCTGTTTTTGGGTTTCTGAGCCCCAGAGAATTAGTTTATTGCTGAAGAAGCTGAACCTGACCCATTAGAAGATGTCCCAACAGCCTAAAGAAATCACACCTCAATTCTGACCGACCTGCGCTGCAGTGAGACCCCGACTGGCTGGAGCCGAGAAGAGTGAGAAGTCAGCGAAGAAGAGATGCTTTGGCACCCATTGGGGGAAAAGGAGGGCAAAAAAATTTTGTTAGAATTTAATTTCTCCGTTGGGACAAGGAATTGATTTGGAAGAGTTGAGGCAGGCTGGTTGCAGTGTTAAATTCTATAGATGATAACAAATTTGATGGATTTAATTCATTAAAAAATAGTTATTGATTGCCTAATGTATGTTAGGAGCTAGAACTATATGGTATTATCTGGTGCACACATCATAACTCTTTTTGGTGAGTTTGGTTAGATGATAGGAGAGAGTATAATTTGAGATACAAAATAGATCTGCGGTGACTTCTTTGCCTTGCATGCAGGGTGGCCTTTGGGTAAACTCAACTGAAATAACATCCACTTATTTTTGCAGTTCTGGGGGGCAACATCAAAGACTTTTATGAAAGGACTTGGACTTGAGGGACTGAACTGCTCATGTCATTGGTTCCAGGTTAGACAAATGAGCAGTGGCAAATATCGAGAAAGTAGCCTCAGGAAAGTGCAGGCAGGACTTTTCTGATACACTGCTGATTTCCTCCCTTGAGAGGGGCAGCTATTTTCCTGGCTATCTGAAAGACCGCTGGATGACTCTCTTAAAGCATAGTGCCAGGGGGAGTGTTGGCTACACACTCGAGCCCTCAGTCTTAGCTGCCTCCATCCCAAGGTCCTTTCCAGTCAAGAGTGGATGAAGAACAAAGTGGATTCCTGGGACTGATATCGTGCTATGAATGGTGCTTCTCTTGGGAGGACTAACTGGATTAAAAACAGAACTGGACTGGGACAAGTACTTTTGAGAATGCCCTGAGCCCCATTTCTTCCACTTGGTATGTCCTCTGCAGTCTCTCTGCCCTGCTGAGGCAGCTGTTGCAAGCAAAGAGGGAGCCAGTATAAAGTCCAGGGGGTGGAAGTTAGATCAGCCTCCAGTCTGAACAAAAGATGTCCTAGAGTTTCCCCATGTGATCTGCCAGCTCACCAAGCTCAACTTTTTCAGGTTTTTTTTAATCTTAATTAGTAATAAAGTAATAAAGACACATTTGCCTGCTGTGTCTTCTGTGTAGTGTGTATCTTGGGGCAGGTTTGTTCAGAAGTGGCAGCTTAAATCTACATCTTACCTCCATCCCACTGAGGTCAAGGAAAGTTCAATCTCATTCACGACTGAAGGGCCCCTCCTCTTCCTGCAGTTACCCAAAAATGGGAGGGGGGAGGGGTTTCTATGGGGCCTTCAATCCATTGTGGTTGTCCCTGGTACTCTCACTGTCTAAGTCCACATGGTCCCTTAAAGTTGAGCATTTCTGCTTCTCTAGGACCAGTAGAGGTTGGAGGTGTCTGCCAATCCTGGAAGTCCTGATTCCTAGGGTCCAGCCTCCCTATATACATTAAGCAGCCATTCTCCTCTGGGGCCCTGCCTTCTCCCTGGGGTCCTGGCAGGGATTAAGGAGTGCTTAGGTATCATAAGCAGTATTCTCCTTCCTTTCTCTTCTCTAAAGCACTCTTCTCTCCCTTAACATAATTTAGTCAAGATGATCGAGATTATAGAAAACTAAATACAGGCTAGCAGCATAAACCTCCTCTGAGATAAGGGGGGATAAAGATCTGGACACTTTCAGGGCTGGCCCCGTGGCTGAGTGGTTAAGTTTGCGCTCTGCTTCAGCAGCCAACCCTTCAGCAGCAGCAGGGTTTTCCTGGTTCCAATCCTGGGCGCAGACCTAGCAGCACTCATCAAGCCATGCTGAGGCGGCATCCCACGTAGCACAACCAGAAGGACCTAAAACTAGAATATACAACTATGTACTAGGGGGCTTTGGGGAGAAGAAGAAAAAAAATGATTGGCAACAGATGTTAGCTCAGGGCCAATCTTTTTAAAAAAAAAGATCTGGACTCTTTCTTGGAATGAGTATGGTGAAATGAGGGATGGACAACAAAAATGATCCTGTCATACCAGAAATCTCTTCTCTCAGAGATATGACTAACAATGAGGGCCTTGGTTACTTGGGGTAGGACTACTGGCAAAGAAGAGGGCTGTCAGGTGGAACAAACACAACAATTTTGAGGGGGAGGAGAGAAGATACTATGATATTTTGTAGATCCTAATATTCCCTGTACATTTGGAAAGATGGGCACGTGCAGGTATTTTTTCTGGTGGGTCTAAATTTAGTGCTGGTGCAATAGAGGAAAAGTACAAATGGTGGAGGAAGAGGGGAAAGAATCAGGCCTGGCAGCAGCTGCCATTACCGATGGTAGGGGTGGGCCTGGTACTGCGGCCCTGCAGGCACTTCTGAAGGTGGTGGTGATGCAGAAGGGATATGGGTATTTTTCTGAGCAGGAGAGTGAAGGGGACGCGGGAAGAGGCCTTTTAGATCAATCCTGTGGAAGCTTCAGAGAAAAAGAGACAAAATTCTGTGTGGAGAAAGTGGAGGATCACAGCAATATTCTCCATTGCACCTCCTTGTCCATTCTTCATACCCGTTACTGGACCCTATGCAGGAGCTGTGCCCTCAAATCCCCATTCCCATTTCCACAGTTAATATACTGCCTTCCACTTCCACTAGCAAAAGCAGAATCAGAAGTGGCTACAATAAGAGCACTTCTGTGGGAGCATTTGCAACTAGCATATCGGCAGGGGTGGAGTATGGAAAAAGTTCTTGTGGTAGGCAAGATGAGGCAGCAGCCTCCATGGCAGGAAGGGTGGGAACAAAGGGCTCAGCGTCCCTCCAGATCCCTTAGGGATAGGAGAAGTGTGCCCGGTAAAGCCCGGGGGACTGGAATGGTGAGAGTGGTAAAAAATGATTACCATGCTTCAAATGAAGGAGATGTCTGATCCTGGACAGGAGCTTTGTCTTCTGCTGGGGCCAGTCTTTTTGATTTCAGAAATGTAAGAGAGAACCAACGAGATCTGAAACAGAAGAAATCAATTTTCTGAATAGTCTCTGATTATAAGTGCAGCTATAAATGTAGCTTAATTTCACTTTATAAAAATAGAATACACAGAAACAGGAAAAAAGGATTCAACCCAAATCCCACCACTAGAGGTATCACTGTATTTTTATATATTTAATTCCATATATGTACCCACGCAGATAAGTATGACAGATTTTTTAAACATCCTCTATGTAGAATTGTACATAATATTTTATAGCCTTATTTTTTCTTGTGGTGAAAAAACATAATGCGAGATGTGCCCTCTTAAGGAAATTTTAACTGTAAAATTTAGCTACACTGTTAATTACAAGCACAATGTTGTACAGCAGGGCTCTAGAACTTTTTAATCTTGAATGATTGAAATTTTATATCTACAGCCTTATTTTTAATTAATATATTAACTTTTTATCTTTGACACCTTGGGGCACCACGTGCTGGAGGCCCCTCGCTCCAGACTCCGAGGAGTCTGCTCACACCACCTATCAAGCAAGCCCCAATCCTTGTCCTTGTCCCTGCACAGAGTTACAGTGCAGTGGTGCCCTGACCTAGGGCCCTGTGGCCACTTGTGTGGGGACCCGGCTCTGGCCCAGACGCTGTGCAGGGCAGGACTGCTTGAGGCCAGAATGGGGTAGTGAACTGCACATGCACAGCCGCAAGTCTATCATCTTCCAGGAGGCTGAAGGCCCCGGGGCCGAGACTCAGGCTTCCAGCGCAGAACCCTGGGACCCCAAACCGACGTCTGCCAAGGTCCAAAGCTGAAGCGATCCGAATACACCATTCCATTGCACATCTTTGAGGCTAGTTCCTCCTGGCACTAGCGAGGCGTTTAGAATTCGTCCTTGGGGCCATCACTACATGTACTCGAGCCTCTCCCTGAAGAAGAGCCTCAGAGCATTGCTCTCTGACCCAGCCCAAATGTCAGCAGTCTGCGATGGTGGAGCTAGCCCCTTCACCCAAGCATCTCCATCAGGAAATGTTATCTTTCGAACACCATGGGGCCCCGGCGGGCTGGAGCCAGGGCTTGGCCAGAGTGGGTGGAATGTGGGGTTTCCCAGCAAGGTAAACAGGGCGCAGTTGGAGCTTGCAGGGTACACTTCGTAGCTTCGCATGTGTATGGGGGTGTAAATGCTGGTCCAGCTGGAGGGTCAGGGAGAGGACGGCCTGAGACGTGACAGAGTCAGAGGCAGCTCAGACGATGGCGGAACTAGGCAGAGGCAAGAGGCGCTGCTGCCGCTATCGCGCTTCCTCTAAGAAGCCAAATCTCGCGGGATTTAGGGAGATATACAGAGCCTGGTCCCGGAGACCTGCAGTGAGGAACGCGTCGGTGCCACGGGTGCAGGAGGCTCTTCCTCCCAGACTCGTCCGTAAGGAGTCTGGTTCGCGCCACCTAAGGAGTCTGGTTCGCGCCACCTGTCAAGCAAACCCCAATTCTCGTCAAAGTCTCGCCCCTCTCCTCTGAGTCACAGTGAGGCGCCTTTCCCAGGGGCCTGCAGCAAGGTATGGAGGACCAGGTTCCGGCCCAGAGGCTGTGCAGGGGCGGGGCCACCGAGGCCAGAACAGGTGAGTGAAGTGCGCGTGCAATGTATTAATGTTAATATTAGTCCATGGACAGCATATACAAAAGAGTAAGTGATGAGATATTCCCATGAGCTCTAAATACAGGAGGCTGGGGGTGAATCACAGCTATGAGACCTGACCAATCTGTGAGGTAAGCAGAGGGAAAAAATGGATCATCTGCCAGAAAATAAGAAAACCCTAAAATACTCTACAAACCAAAATACTTAGTACTTACTAGAAAGTACTTACTAGAAAACACAGTGGACCAATTTGAGAAAAGCAAGCAGAACTAGAATGGATGCAGGTGATCTGTGGTACGGTTGAAGGAGTTGGATCATCTCGGCATTATGATCTCTCAAAACTGCAGCCAAAACTCCCTTCTAGGGCAAACCCACATTGGGAGGAAATGTCATTCTGCTCCTTATTCTCTTTTTCCTTTATAATAATTTTGTTTGGAATTTTTCTTCTAACATTTTCTGTTACTCATTTTTAAATGAAATTAGTTTTCCTGAGCTTTTAGAAGGAGGCGCGGTTCAGCAGAGCTTTTCTAACATCTGAAAGCTCAATCTGTTGTTTTTGTGTGGTCTTCAAAAAGCAGCTTGCTTTCTTGCAGTTCTAGAGGCTAGAAGTTCAAAATCAAGGTGTTAGCAGAGTTGGGCTGTGAGGAAAGGATCTATTCCGGTCCTCTCTCCTGAGCTTGTGGATGGCCATCTTCTACCAGTGCCACTTCAAATCATTTTCCCTCTGTGTGTGTTTCTGTCTCTGTGTCCATAGCTCCCCTTTTTATAAGGACACCAGTTATACTGGATTAGGGCCCACCCTAATGATCTCACCTTAATTAATTACATTTGCAATAATCCTATTTCCAAGTAAAATCACATTCTGAGGTATTGGAGTTCAGGACTTCATCATGTGAATTTTTAGGGGACACAATTCAACCCATAAGACTCCTAAATATAGTTTTTTCTACATAGACATCTGGATTTAAGAACAATTAAGAGGGGCTGTCCCCGTGGCCAAGTGGTTAAGTTCACGCACTCTGCTTCGGTGGCTCGAGGTTTGCCGGTTCAGATCCTGGGTGTGCACCTGCACACTACTCATCAAGCCATGCTGTGGCAGCATCCCACAAAGAGGAAGTGGAATGACCAGCAACTAGGATATGCAAGTATGTACTGGGGCTTTGGGGAGAAAAAGAAAAAAGAACAGTTAAGACTATCACAGCTCCTAGAACTCTTTTCTAGTATAGGGGGTAAACGAGATTCAAATCCTAATACAGCAATCACTAACTGTGTGATATTAAGTAAGTTGTTCATCATTTCTGTACCTCAGTTTTCCCGTCTATAAAATGAGAAAAATAATACCTACTGAATAGGGATGTTGTGAATATTAAATGAAATAATATATGAAAACACACTTGGAACAGTACTAGCTTCAGTTTCTAAAACGATTTGTATGATTTCTTTTTTCCTTTCTTAGAAGTGACAGTGAGGGGCTGGCCCCGTGGCCGAGTGGTTAAGTTCGCGCACTCCGCAGCAGGCGGCCCAGTGTTTCGTTGGTTCTAATCCTGGGCGCGGACATGGCACTGCTCATCAGACCACGCTGAGGCAGCATCCCACATGCCACAACTAGAAGGACCCACAACGAAGAATACACAACTATGTACCGGGGGGCTTTGGGGAGAAAAAGGAAAAAATAAAATCTTTAAAAAAAAAAAAAAAAAAAAAAAAAAGAAGTGACAGTGAAAACCAACTGATCGGCATTAAACAGGGAATCTCTCTGAATAGTTATGAAATAAATACAAGCATATGGAATGTACAATTTTAAACTTTCTTACTAGTGAAAGACAAAGAAATCTTCTGCTAATATTCATAATGGTGTTTAGAAAGAGTGTTCATTTGGCTGATGGGAACATAGTGTTAAAGAAACAAAGTTTTGAGTTCTGTCTGGGGCAATTAGGTTCACTCATTATCTCCCTGGTTTAACTAATTGAGTGAATCAGTTACAGATCAATTGGTATAGATATCACCCACACAAAATATCAAAAGCTTTAAAAGATAAATCAACTTTTCAGTTTTTATAGTAATTTCATCTTTTGGTGTGCCTTGTTTTACAAAGAAGCAAAACATCCTTAATTTTCAAAGAAGAGAAAATGTAGCTAGCAACACACTAATTTGATTCCAGCAGCTAAAATTTCAGTTGAATGCACCACAATTTCTTTATAATTACAAACGTTGTGGTGTAGCTGGGCCACCATGCCTTTTCTTCTGACTGATCATCTTTCAATACTGTAATCATATTTTGAAGATCAGTCTGTAGCTAAAACAAGAGTGATTTGTGTTGTTGATATAATAAAATTACTGTGTGAGTGTAGCAAATTGGAGCTTTTCATTACAAACACATCATTTTAGCTATTGGTTAGGGTAACTTAAATGTAACCTGTAATTTCCACAACTTGAAATCAATGGAATACATTTATTTTTAATTAAATGGATTCCAAAATAAAATCTAGGGAAAATGTGCAAATAACAACAATAATTTAGTTTTAAGTACTGTATTAGTTACCTATTGCTGTGTAACAAATTACCCAGAATTTAGCAGTTTAAAGCAACATACATTTATTATCTCACAGTTTCTGTGAGTCAGGAATCCAGATATGGTTTAGCTGGGTCTTCTGTTTCAGGGCCTCTTAGAAGACTGCATGCAGTCAGGGTGTCAGGCAGGGTTAAAGGCTGATATGAAGGCCCCACTGTGGAAGGGTTCACTTCCAAGCTCACTTTTTGGCAGATGTGGTAGGCAGAATAATGGTTCCCTAAAGAATTATAGGCCCTAAACCCCGGAACATGCAAATATGTTATGTGTTACATGGCAAAGAGGAATTGGAATTAAAATTGCAGATGGAATTAAGGTTGTTAATCAGCTAATCTTAAAAAGGGAGATCATCCTGGATTATCTAAATCCAGGTAAACCCAATGTAATCACAAGAGGCATTAAAGGTGGAATTGGGAGGCAGGAGAGGAATCTTTGTGAGAGTGATGCAATGTGAGAAAGACTCAGCTGGCCATTGCTGGCTTTGAAGATGGAATGGATGGGGTGTGAGCCAAGGAATGTGGCTAGCCTTTAGCAGCTGGTATAGGTAAGGAAATGGATTTTTCTCTAGAACCTCTAAAAAGGAATGTAGTACTGCTGATGTCTTGATTTTAGCCTAGTGAGATTCATTTGAAACTTCTGATTTCCAGAAATGTAAGATAATACATTTGTGTTGTTTTAAACTGGTAAGTTTGTGATAATTTGTTATGGCAGCAATAGGAAACTAATGCAGCAGGATTCAGTTCTTCAAAGGTTATTGGAGTGAGGGCCCCAGTTCCTTGGTTGGTGGACCTCTCCAGCTTTTTTTGATCAGAGCAAATACTCAAAAAGAGTAGGAACAAGAGAGAGAGAGTTAGACGGAAGTCACAGTGTTTTGAAACCTATTACAGAAGTGACATCTCATCACTTTTGGTGTATTACATTTGTTGGAAGCAAGTCATTATGTCCAGCCCACAATGGAGGAGAGGGGTTTACACAAGGCTGTGAATTCCAGGAGGCAGGGCTCGCTGGGGACCATGTCAGAAGCTGCCTACCACAAGCACTGATACAACACTCACAGCGTTTTCCTCGTGCTTAAAATCATGAGAACATCCTGTTAGCTCACCGTTCTAAAACTTTATTTAGTTTTCTTTCTTATCTGCCGTAATCTGTTTTAAAGATATTTTAAAATATCTGTAAATAAGTATTTTTTGGCTATACAGAAATCTGAAGAGAAAGTGAACAAAATTTTAAATGTCCTCATCTCTGGTGGAAGGATTTCAAGAGATACTTTCTTTGAAATGTTGCTGTTTTAAAGTTTTACAGTGAGCATCTTTTATATATATATAATCAAACTTAAAATTAACTTCGTGCGGCGTTGGCCCGATGGTACAGTGGTTAAGTTCACACATTCTGCTCCGGCAGCCCGGGGTTCGCTGGTTGGGTTCCCTGGTGCGAACCTACGCACCACTTGGCAAACCATGCTGTGGCAGGCATCCCACATATAAAGTAGAGGAAAATGGACACGGATGTTAGCTCAGGGCCAGTCTTCCTCAGCAAAGAAGAGAAGGATTGACAGTAGAGGTTAGCTCAGAGCTAATCTTCCTAAAAAAAAAAATCAGTTTCATGAAACTATTTGTAAAATTAAAAGATCGGGGCAGCCCTGTGGCCGAGTGGTCAAGTTCGCACACTCCACTTCAGCGGCCCGGGGTTTCCCTGATTTGGATCCTGGGCGCAGACATGGCACCACTGTCAGGCCATGCTGAGGCAGTGTCCCACATAGCAGAGCAAGAGGCACACACAACTAGAACATACAACTATATACTAGTGGGCTTTTGGGAGAAGAAGAAGGAGGAAAAAAAAAGAATCTTGGCAACAGTTGTTAGCTCAGGTGCCAATCTTTAAAAAAAAATAAGATAAAACTTTGCACGTTTATGAATGCTCCCCGCTAATTTCAATATGTGCATTTGGTTCTTAACTTACTTTTTGTTGAATACAAGTCGTATTCTGTACTCAGTGGACCATACACCCCAAGACTATTTTTCATTACAGAATAAACTGATCATAGGTTTCACTGGAAAAATTACTAAAGGACTTAGAATGAATTAAAAGTTTATTATGAAAATACAGAAACCTCTCCTAACTTCTTCTGAGAGATATGTAATGACAGAAGTTTGAAATAATAAGGTGATTCTTGAAAACTACACACACAAAGTCTTACATGTGTCTAAGTCCTTCAGCTATTTTTTATGGAGTTTATCATGCCCGTGGATAGTTCTGTGTTTAGACATGTAGAAGCAAGTGTTAACGGAAAAAAGGCCACTTTTCCTCTGATTTGCTATGAGTAAGAAGAGTTGTCATGAGGAAAACAGAAAATGAAGGATGTGCTCTGAGGTTTCTCTGGGAAAAAAAAAATGACAACTTGGCAATGATTCAAATTGGATGTCCTTTTACCTTTATAAGAAAAGCAAAGTGAACATATTGATTTGATTTCCTCATAATAATGACCAGCTGAAACACTGGCAAAGAATAATTCTCATATAATCACATTCCATCCCTGGGGAAAAATTTAGTGCTTTATAAAGCTGCTTGGAGCTAAGATAATATGAAAAGAAAAACATATTGTTATTTGAAAAAAATATATTCATGACATAGCCCTTTGTTGATTCCTTACTTTTTTATTTTGGTGAGGAAGATTGGCCCTGAGCTAACATCTGTTACCAATCTTCTTCTTTTTGCTTGAGGAAGATTGTCACTGAGTCAACATCTGTGCCTATCTTCCTGTATTTTGTATGTGGGATGCCACCACAGCATGGCTTGATGAGTGGTGTGTAGGTCCATGCCCAGGATCCAAACCCACAAACCCCAGGCTGCCAAAGCAGAGCACATGAACTTAACCACTATGCCACTGGGCCAGCCCCAACTTCTCACTTTTAAAAGAAAGATGTGGTATCCATTCCTAGATTGGAGTGGGAAACTGATCTTTTCTTCTGCCTGCTGTTGGGTTTTACACATTGAATGCTTTATATTTGATTGAAATAATTTATAATTGTGTGTGTGATTTCTCATGTGTATAAAATAGATGAGAGAGCAATGTTTCTCTGAGACTTAAAGTCATAGCTTCTCCTGGCCAGAGAAAAGGTGATCAAATAAATAAATGACTTTATCTGCTGTAGCATTTTACAAATGCACATAACATTTGTTTTCTCTTGATCTCTGTTGTTTGCACTTGTAATAGTCTGTGAGATATTATAAGATCAAAATAAAATTAATACTGCCCAATAATAATGAGAAAGTGACTGAAGGGATATTTGAAAACATGATTATCCTCTATGAGGGACAACATATGATGTTGTAGGACTACCTTTTTCTTACCTTTAAAAAAATAAATGCAGACATGCATAAGATTATCAAGATGAGAGAAATATATATATATATTAATATATATAATATATATATATATTAGAGTATTTGTGTTCACCCATTGTTACCATTTTCTGTTAACTTTTCATATTTATAGCTGTGGCTTTAAGCTGCACAAAACACATCACTCCTGGAAATCATTCATCTATGTATAAATATGTACACTCAAGTGGATAAAATTTATATTTTGATCACCTAATATTTTCAGTATCTATGTTTCATAATGATCACATGTTATGATATGCTTTGGTGTGCCCAACTATGCTGTGATATGTTGGAGGATCCCTTACTGCTTAGTGGCTACATAGTTGCTTTCCCAGAAGCAGTGATAAACATGGTTAGGAATGTAACAATGATCAATACTGTTGATGACATGATTAGTGGAAGCAGTTGTTTTATTTGGGGTGCTTTTTAAAACTCTGCTTTGACAGGTGGCCTAAAAACAGACAACTCACAAGAAAGAGCCTGATTAGGGGGATTTTTAAACAAATGATAACAATTCAGCAATGCTTTGGTAATCCAGCTTTTTGGAGATTTACATATTGTTTCTGTTGTTTTAATGATTGAATAATCTAAAAACTATTATCTTATTAGGAATTTTCCTAAGGGGATTTTCCTTTACAATTAAAGTGTTTTGCCAAAATGGGCAGTGTTTGAACTAATTGTGCTGTTTGCCAGCTACTAAACGGGCAGAATATCTGGATGTCTGCAGCCAACTCAAATTTGCTCCTAGCAAATCAGTCTGCAATTGGGGATTCAGGTTCCATTTATCCAACACCAAAATAAAAAGTGAAAAAACATCTGCCATACTTTTAGTTTTTTTATATGTGTAAGAGCAGCAAAACAGATATTTTGAAAATATTCAGCTGAAATTTTGTCTCTTTTGACCTGTTAGGCATCATCGAACTACTTGGAAGTTTATCATGGAGTTTGTTATACTTATTTCTTTAAAATATACATTTCTGCTACAAGTTTCAAGTTTGCTTTATGCCAAAGCAGTATCAGCTAATGTGTTTCATATAAAAGGTTTAATATAAGGATTTGTAATCCTGTGGAGTTTTAATATTCTATATTACTATTATTATTATTATTTAGGGACAGTCTTAAGACCAAAAAATGATATATAACAAAAATAGTATTCATTTTTAAAATTTACTTTGAAAGTTGGAAAGGACCTTAAAGGTCATTGAACGTCACAACATTCAATACTTTAATGCTATTTGCAACATTCCTGCAAAGTGAAGGTTTGGTTTCCAAGTGAATTCCTTACTCCCTCATTCCGTCCAGGAACTTATAGCCTCCGGAGGCAGCAAAGTTGTTCCTTATATAGAGCTGAAAGCTGGCACATGGTAACTTCCATCCATCAGTCCCAATTTCTTCTTTTGGGAGTTTACAAAAGAAATTTAGTATCCTTCCATTGACTTCTCATTTTCAGATTAAACATTACTAGTTCTTTTACCTATTCTTCATAAAAAGTGGTTTCAAGTTCTTTCATCAGTTTGACTGCTTTCACGTAAACAAATTCTTAAAATATGGCTCTCACACCTGAGCATCATACTCAGCTGTGGTCTGAGCAAGATTATCGACTCCCTTATAAAAATACTATGCTTGTATTAATATAACATAAATTGTAAGCCACTTTTTGAAGGCTGATTCATTTTGTATTCACTTTAAGCTAAAATGTCCAAGTCTTCTTCTTTTCTTTCTTTTTTCTTTTTTTAATAGGTATTGTTGCTAAGCCATGTCTTTCCCATGCTGCTCTTGTGCAGTTGGCTTTTTGAATACAAATCCAGGACACTATCCTTACCCCTATAATACTTCATCTTGTTAGATTTCACCTGTCATGTGCCAACCTGTGATAATCATAGTGATCCTGATTTTGTTATCAAAACCATTTTTTCCTTCACTCAGATTTGTGGCATCTACCAATTTGCTGGATATAGCATTCATATTTTCAGAAAATTCATTTACCAAATTATTAAACAAGCCAGAGACCAGAGAACTTCTTTGGCATGTTGTTGCAGATCTCCTTTTAGACTGACACCATTCCGTTTTAGATTGACATTATTCTGTTAAATTGCATCATTTGTTTTAGTTATTCAACTATTTACATGCGTTCCCCTAACTTTATTATCTTCTAGCTCACATTTCTCTATCCTGTTGAAATCAGCAAAAATCTGATAGCTAGAGATACTATTTTGAGGTGTATCTTTGGTTTACCAATTATGTACTCTTCCAGAAGAGAAAATGTTAATTAAAATGAAAGTGTTTTGTTTTTCAAAATTTCTTGAGCCAGCACAAAAGTTTTTCTGTAGCTGCTTTAGAACATGGTTCTGAAACCATCAAGGTGATTCTTCACCTGTTATTGCATTGCTTATTGCCATTATTTATTGGCTACTTACTCTAGTCAGAGTACTGTGATAGGCAAGTAGGACATCAAGAAATTACTATATGATCGTTTTTGCTGAAACTCTTACATTGTATTTTTGTGGTCACAGACTGCCCTATCCCAGTGTTAGCTAGTCACCTTACAGTTCCATGACCCTGATCACAAGGGGGATTTTCTGTGAGAGATTATGAATGTTACATTGTCTACACATCCTAACTGTCAGAAACAAAAACTGAATTCCAAACTCTAATATAGTGTTTTTCAATTTTTTTACCACAAAAAAATGCATTTTACATCAAGGCCTACTGAATATATGTGTGTGTATAGGTGTGTGTATATATAATACATATATATATACAAACACACTATATAACATATATTACACACTATATAACATATAATATATTATATGAATGTATGTGTATATATGTATACACATTGTATGTGTATATATATGGAGATGTATATGATCATATGTGCATATTTGTACATATAATGCCAAAAAATATTTCACAATACAATATTTACCCTTATTGCTGGGTTTTCTAAGCTTATCTATTCTATTTTATTAAAAAAATTTGGGGGATAACTACTAAATTGCATTTCTTCTTCTTCTTTTTTTTTTTGGTGAGGAAGAGTGGCCCTGAACTAACATCTATTGCCAATCTTCCTCTTTTTTCTTGGGGAAGATTATTGCTGAGCTAACATCCATACCAATCTTCCTCTATTTTGTATGTGGGATGCTGCCACAACATGGCTTGATGAGTGGTGTGTAGGTCCATGCCCAGCATCTGAACGGGCGAATCCTGGGCTGCTGAAGTGGAGTGGGCAAGCTTAATGGTTACACCACCAGGCCGGCTCCACTAAATTGCTTTTCTGATCCACTAATAATCTGTGACTGTTCTAAGGTGGAACCTCTGATGATGCCACATCATCCTTATTCATGAGGTAGGGAAATTTATACTCAAGGATAGCAGAGGTATGTTCCCAGTCTAAGTACAGTGAGGATTTACAGCCCTCCACATTTTCTAGGCCATTGTCTCCTCCATGTGATCTAGGATATGGTTCTTTGTAGATTAGGGCACTCCAAGGAGAACATTTATTTGTCTAGTCTCCTTTGGGAAAAGATTGATATAAGCAGAATGTTGGGGGCAAGGATGCAACCGAACATTTGTAAAGTGCCTATTATGTACCAGGCACTAAGGTATTTTACAAATTTGGTTAATTTGGCCTTCAAAAAGAAGTGAGGATCAGAGGCTATAGTAGTAGACTGCCCAAGTTGACTAAATTCCTTTATGTGAGAAGTCTGAATTTAGGCCCTGAGTTTTTCTGACTTCAAAGCCCATGTACATTCCACTATGCTGCATTAGCTTCTACTTTAAAATCTGACTTGCTTTTGTGCATTTGAACTGCATCTTTCTTCCCATCCAACTCATAAAACTCCAGTTGCCTTTCTAGCAAGACTTCTTTTCTGGAATACAGAACGTTGTACTTCAGGTTCCTTCTGTATTCCTTATTTGAGACTCTGCTTTGTATAGTGGTTAATAGCACAGACTGGAGACTATGGAGCCAGATATCCTGGGTTTCAATCTTGACCCTTCAACTTTGTTAGCTGTGTAAACTTGGTCAAGGTATTTAGTCTCTCAGGGCCCAAATTTCCTCGTCTGTAAAAAGAAGATATTAGTAGCTACCTTATAGGGTTTGTGTGAAGATTAAAATCAGTGGATAACGTAAAGAACTTAGATGGTATAGTGCCATGCACATTAGTGCTGTGTAAGTGTTAGTTATTATAAATGTCCTATGTGTTTACCTACAGGGTATATTCTGTTTCGGAAGAATAGCTACCTGTCTCCATAGTATGTTGTGTGAGATACTGAAAGGACTAACTGGAAGAAAGCTGTCTTGTAATGCACTTTCATGCTGGTCCTTCCTACTTAGTCTGAAATTCTAGCCAGTAGAGTCACTAATGGGAAACATAATGAGGATGAGGGGGCACTGTCCCCAGAAGGACTCAGGAACTAAAGTTACTAAGAAACTACTCTCTTCTTTGACATTAAACCAGATTTAAATATATCTGGTTAAACTGGAGACTGGGATAAGATGGAGAGGCCTAGCAGAGGAGTTGTGGCCATCTACCTCTAGCCCTGCTTCAACCATATGGCTATATGCTTCCTCCACTCCTACACTTTTAGAGGCAAAATTAGCAACCCCCCTTTCCCTTGTGTGTACATCCTGGGTCACTCGCTAAGCCCTAACTAAGTTCATGCCCAAATAGTCAGTTTAACCCGTGTAATTGAGAGTTCACTGTATTATTCCAATTTTAAATATGAGGAAGCTCAAAAAGGTTAGTACTTCTACCTATATCTATGCAGATAGATATCTATATCTAGACATATATTTATATCTATATTTATATACCCTTTCCTGGAGGATCCCGACAAATGCACACACTCAGACAGTTCTTAATAAAACTGCTCAAAAGCAACAAGAGAGAGAATCTTAGAAGCAAACAGAGGAAAAGGAAGCATACACCACATTCGTGGACTGGAAGACTCAGTATTTTAAATGTGCAAATACTCCAAAAATTGATCTAAAGAGTAATGATTTATGTAAATGGAAAAACTGATCTTAAAATTCGTATGGAAATACAGGGGACTCTGAATAGTCACAAAAAGATTACCAAAAAGAACTAATTTAGAGGACTCACTTTCCAACTTTAAAACTTACTGCAAACCTACAGTAATCAACAAAGCATGTTACTGACATAAGGATAGACATATAGATAAATGGAACAGAGCATAAATAAACCCATGAATCTATGATCAATTGATTTTTGACAAGCGTGCCAAGACCATTCAATGGGATAAGAATAGTCTTTTCAACAAATGGGCTGGGACAATTGGATATCCACATGCATAAGAATGAATTTTGACTCCTACCTCACACCGTAGATACAAGCTAACTCAAAATGGACCTAAATGCAAAAGTTAAAGCTATAAAATTCTTAGAAGAAAATAGATGTAAATATTCATGACCTTCGATTAGCTCACGGTTTTTTAGTTATGACACCAAAAGTATAATCAATAAAAGAAAAATAGATAATTTCATGAAAATTGAAAATTTGTGTGCTTCAAAGAACATTATCAAGAAAATGAAGAGAACCTATAGAATGAGAGGAGATATTTGCTCATGATTTGTCTGATAAGGGATTTGTATCCAGGATATATAAAGAACTCTTACAACTCAATCATAAAAATACAACCAACCTGGTTATAAAATGAACAAAATATCCAGATAGACTTTTCTCCAAAGAAGATATATAAATGGCCGGCAAGTGCATGAAAAGATGTGCAATATAACTAGTTGTCAGGGGAATACAGATTTAAAAAAAAGACAATAAGAAGTCTTGATGAGGATGTGGCAGAATTCGAGCCATTATACGTTGCTGGTGGAAATGTACAAAGGTGCAGGTCCTGTGCAAAACATTCTGGCAGTTCCTCAAATGCCTAAACATAGAGTTACCCTCTGTGATCCAGAAATTCCAGTCCTAGGTATATACCTAAGAAAAATGAAAACCTGTGTCTACACAAAAAGTTGTACATGAATATTCATAGAAACATTATTCCCGTTGCCCAAAATGTGGAAACAACCCAAGTGTCCATCAATTGATGAATGGATATACACAATGTGGTATAGCCATACAATGGGATCTTATTTAGTCATAAAAAAATGAAGTGCCGATGCATACTACAACATGGATTAACCTCAGAAACCATAATGTTAAGTGAATGAAGCCAACCATAAAAGGTTACATGTATGATTCCATTTATATGCTGGCCATGATAGACAAATCCATAGATGCAAAAAGTAGATTTGTTGCAGGGTGGTTGGGGGAGAGAGAATTGGGAATGACTACTAATAAGTATGAGGTTTCAGTTTGGGGTGATGAAAATATTCTGGAATAGACAGTGGTAGTGATTGGACAACATTGTGAATTACAAAAACCAGTGGAGTGTGCACCTTAAAATGGTGAATTTTATATGTGATTATGTATCTATAAAAAATGCAACTTGAAAAAGAGTCAATGCAATTCCAATTAAATACCAATAGATTTCTTTTTAGTGGAATTTGACAAACAAGTTCTGAGATTTATATTGAAATACTGAGGGCCAAGAATAGTACTACTGCATTGAAGAAGGTCAGAGGACTTGGTCTACTGGATATCAACATCCATTTTTAAGCTACAATAATGAAGAGAATGTAGTATTGGCACTGATTTGGATAAATAGACAAACGAAACATTATAGAGTCAAAAAATAGACCTGCATATATATGGACAAGGAGACACTGCAGAGCAGTGAGAAAAAGACAGTCTTTTCAATAACTGTCACTGGGCCAATTGGATAGTCATATAGAAAATAAATAAAACTTGGTCCCTCACACCATATGCAAACTCAGTTTCCGCAACTAAAAATCAAAGACAAAACAACAGAATGTCTACAGGATAAGACAGGACTATCCACATGAACTTCAGGTAGGAAAAGTTTGTTAAAGAGGACTGAAAAGTGCTAATATAAAAGAAAAGCTTGATAAATATACACCATTAATAGATTGAACAGCCAAGACACATTGTGGAAAAAATAATTTATAACACATGTAACTGACAGAGATCTCATATCCAGAACACATAAAGAACTTCTACAGATCGATAAGAAAAATATAGGCAACCTTATAAAAAATAGGTGGGGATTTAAACTGACAGTTTACATAAGAAGGTGTTCAAATGACCAATAAAAATATGTAAATATGCTCTTCATTAGTAATGAAAATGAAAATTATATGCACTACAAGATTTTACCACCAGAATGACTAAAGTGAAATTGATGGAAAATACCGAATAGTGGTAAAAATATGGAGCAACTAGTACTCTGCCGAATTTTTACATACTCATGTGACCCAAGATTTTTACTTTTAGATCAATACCGTAAAGAAATATGTATACATTTACAATAAGAAAGATATGCAAGAATGTTCATAGCAGCATTATTCAGAATATCCATAAACTCAAAATAATCCAAAAGTCCATCAAGAGTAGAATTGATCAAGAAATATTCACACAATGAATAGTATGCAATAATGAAAGTGGATGAATTGTAGCTACATATAAACAATCACATGGATGGATGTTACAAATATGGGTGTGAATAAAACACACTAGGCACAAAAGAATATATAGTGTTGGAGTTAATTTATAAAAAGTCCCCAAATATGCAAATGTGAACTGTGATGGTTAGAAATTAAGAGTGGTTAAATTTAGAGGAATGAAGGAGTAGTGATTGGGAAGGAGTAGTATTTGGAGAGTGTTCTGGAATAATGATCTTGACTGGGTAGAAGTTGCATGGATGTTCAATTTGTGAAAATTTATTTGAGTAGTTCATTTCTTTTTTGTTCACTCTTCTCTAGGTGTTCTATACTTCACAATGAAAAATTAATAAAAATAGAGCAATTCAACCTCTGGATATATAGCCAAAACAATTGAAAGCAGAATCTCAAAAAGATATTAGTACACCTATGTTCATAGCAGCATTCTCCACAATAACCAAAAGGTGGAAGCAACCCTAATGTGCATTGATGAGTGAAGGAATAAACAAAATGTAGTATATACATACAGTGAAATATTATTCAACTACAACATGGATGAACCTTGAGGATACTATGCTAAGTGAAATAAGCCAATGACAAAAAGGCAAATACTGTATGATTCCACTTATATAATGTATCTAGAATAATCAAACTCATAGAAAAAGAAAGAAGGGTGATTACCAGAGACTGGGGAAAGACGGATATGGGGAGTTGTTGTTTTATGGGTATAGAGTATCAGTTTTTCAAGATGAAAAAGTTCTGGAGACAGGTTGCGTGATGTGGATATACTTAAGATCTCTAAACTGTACACATCAAAATGGTTAAGGTGGTAAATTTCATGTTATGTATATTTTACCATAATTACAAATTTTAAAATTAAAAAAAATTTAAAAAATGGCATTATTGGAAAAACTGGTAAAATCCAGAATCTGTTGTTTAGCTAATAGTGGTGTACCAAAATTAATTTCTTAGTTTTGATGATTTTGCTATGGCTATGTAAGATGTAACAAGCTGGGTAAAGGCATTAGATAAAGCTACATACTATTTTTGCAACTTTTCTAAGTCTAAAATTATTTCAAAATAAAAAGTAAAAAAAAAACACAAATGAATATATATAGTTGATGAAAATTGGGGGGAAAAGCCTGATCTTACAGAGCTAGATAGATTATCTGAGCATTAAAACTTAACTTCCATTTGGCTTTTTTCCCTCACACAATGACCAAATATTCCAAGATCCCAAGATCTCCTAACAGTAGCAGCCAATCTAAGTATTCCATTCCCATGAATGATCAAGAGGTTCCTGGATATGAAGTGGAATTGTTAAACAGACCACTTCATTTTCTCCTCAGCCCACATTTCCTTTGGCTATTTCACTGGTTTTTTTCCAAAAAGCAACACAGAGCTTGCTACTTCATTCCCATTATAGACCCAATAGAGAAACTTGTGTCATTTTATGGAAATGTTCCAAATTCTATAAGGTGGTGTGCTGGTTTTTTTCCCTGTCAATGTTTTTAGCTTTCCTTCAGTGCAAAAGAAGACATTGTGTTTTTTCCCTGATATTGGTAGGACTTTGTGACCAAGTTTACTGATGAAAAGTCAAAACTCTTTTGTTGGAAGGAATAATTGAAGAGAGAGATACTCTGACTTCAACTAACTAAAATCCTGAATAGAGTCTTAATTTCTTGTCAAATAATGGGATAGATTTACATTTGTTAATTTTAAAGGAACTTATATAGTATCTATTGTAACTATATTAGGTGTTTCTCAGCAAGATCGAGAATAAAGAGCATGTAAGTCTTCATTTCCATATTATGTAATATATATGCATTTATATGTGTTTATATATATATATATACACACACACATACCTACATACATATATACATGCTGTATATAGAGTGTTTAATTTCCTCCCTTTCCTCCTAGAATGAGTAAAGGAATAATAGTGGATATATAATGCTTTTGACAAATAATCCCATTTATTTATAATTATCTCATTAAATGTAATTTAGTAGTCATAACCCTTTCTTCCTGAAGTCTCTTTAGAGTTGACTTTGTAAAATAATGTGATATTTATTCATTACATCAATTTTGTTTCAGTTCATTTCAGATTCAAGTTAGTTATACCTAAGATAGGTAGACTGACTTACTGGTAGCATTTTAACAATTAACTATTTATTCAAATAAGTTAGTGACTTAATCCTAAATATATTTATGCAACAGATTATATTTGTGTAAATATCAATTTTGGTTTCCTCTAGTTTTTACCAACCAGAATGTCTATTAACAGGTGTTCCCATACTTGATAACTGATCATTGAATTATGACCCTGAAAAAAATGCAAAATATAGGGTTGCTTTTGAATTGTCAAAGATGAAGTAAACTATGCAGTTTTATTTTTAGCATCAAGCGTACTTTATTGGAGCTAAAATCTTTGAAGATTGGTGAACTGTGTATGCCCTATATGGCAACATTATATTAGTCAAAATGATTAATATGAATATCCTTTTCTTCAGTCATTCAAAAAATAGCTAATATTTGTTGTAATCACTTACTTTCTTGTCTGTTTCCCAGAAAAACTATTGTGCCATGTTACCCATCTTTGGGTCATTGGACCTTAAGAATAGTTTATGATGTATGGTAATAGTGGTAGTAATTATTAATGGCAGTAGCAGTAATGATAACAATTAACATTTATTGAGTGCTTACTATGTGCCAGGTCCTGTTATAAGTGTTATACCAGTATTTACTCATTTAACCTCAAAATAGACATGGGAGAGCCTGTATTATTAGTATTCTCATTTTTCAGATGAGGAAAGTAAGGCACAGAGAACTTAAAGAACTCTTGTAAGGTTGCACAGCTTGTAAATGAAAGTCAGGATTCAAACTGTGGCAGTCTAGCTCTAGAGCTTATGCTTCCTCTATTTTATGGTTTCTCCTAAAGGAAATTCCCTACAATAATCATGTAAAGCTCCATTATTTCCTTCTAGTATTACTGGAATGTATCATATTACTTTAATCTTATTATTTGCCTTTTTAACTCATATATTATTCATTCAATAATTACTGAATACCTAGTATGTTGTAGACATGGTGATAGGTCCAAGACAGATACAGTCACAGCTCTCATGAAATTTAAATTCCACTGAGGGAAACAGACATTAAATATCTATTTCTAGACTACATTATTTACTTATAATTATAATCAGATATGGCTTATTCTTCAAGCTTCCTCAACCATAAAATATCTGGATCCCTTAGTCAGATGCCCTCTCTTCCTTCTTTGAACCACTCCAGTACTCTGTACTACTCAAATGGTAGGTAGTATAGTTTGCCTAGTATTGCAGCTGTTTGGACATTTGCCCTTTATCATTTTCTAAAGGTCAAGTATATTGACAACGGAGATTACTTTTTACTTATCTATGATCAGTAGTGCCCAATATAATATCTTTTACATAGTATACAGAGTAGACCCTCAATATTTATTGATTGCTTGGATTAAATTAAGGCAAATTAAATTTGCTTGTATTGTTAGAAGACTGAAGATGATGAGTGAACCAACTTAAAAATAAGGCAACTTGTGACTTACTCACATACCAATTTCTTGAGAAGGTTCAATAGACACAGATTGGGACTAACTATTGTGTTTGCTACCTGAATTAACTGAGCTTAATAAAAGCAGAATAAGCACTAAATTAATGGATTGCCACTGACAGCCTTTGTTCTCACCCTAAGAATCATTGCCAAAGTATACAGAATCTCTAACAAAGAAATATTTCTTTAAAAGATTTCCATGGTCACTTGAATCTAGTCTGTTATTTTGTTTGATAAACTAAAGAAATGGGAAGATTAGAATCATCCACCCTTTATTTAACCAAAAAGATATATGTTTTAATGTAATGGCACACATTCTAGAGGCTTAAAATTTTAAAAAGAGAACTGCTTTATACAGCACACAGCCAGAGGTGGCTTGGTGTGCCAGTGAAATAACATCAAACATTATGCTGTTTAAAACAAGAAAATGTGTTTCAAAATTAACTATTAAAAATGACATATTATATGTTTTGAGAATGGGACATACAGACAAGCATTGTACATCAGAAGCTGAGATTGTTAATCATAACTATACACTTGTAAATGGTGGAATACTTATCTTTCTTTTGGAAAACTATGTTTTTTTCAGTGATGGAGGAAAAGTCATTTTATGAGCTAACTACTTATAAAGAAAAGTCAGAAGGAGAAGCTGATTAACTTTGGTAGCCAAGAAGTTGGATATTTATTTATACATCTATAATAATGTGTAATTTCTGAGAAATACTGAATTCAGTTTTTTTTTCCCATTTCTAACCAGAGGACCAGAAAATGGATAAAGAAACATATCAAATAAGTTCTACTACAGTAGCTGCTGAATAGCATCTTGCTTGGTTATTGAAATTATCTCTTCTATTTAAAATATACACGTGACTGAATAAAATACATTTTATTGCTCATAAAGATATCTTTACTTAAAATGACTGCATTTTGGAAAATTAGAAAAAGGAACATAATACAGGTACAGGGAGATTTTTGAAGGTTCTTAGATAAAATAATAAAATAATCTACACATTAGAAACCGGGTTCTGGTTTGTAGTTACTCATGAAAAATATATTTATATGTATAAACTACACTCTATGTGTGTGTAAATATATTTTAGGTAAAGGTAAAATTGCAACTTCCTTTAAAACAGCCTCTTAAATGAAAGATACAAGTTTAAAAGAACTAGACTTGTAAATTAAGAAATAATCACAATTAAGTTTCAAATGAACAGGAAGTAGTCCACTATTTAAAAGTGCGTGGTGATAATGAGCAATCTCAGCTTCTGGTGTGTGGTGTTTCTGTGTATATCCTACTTTCAAAGCAGAAAAGTTTTAAATATTGGATTATAAAAGACATATTTCTGGTTCTTAAGAGCAAAATGCTCTTTAGTGCCATTCCACTGGCATACCAAGCCACCCTATCTGGGCGCTACTATTAAAAAAGTTCTTTTGAATTTAAATCCAGTAGAATATGTACAGTGTACTATTTGTAATACAAAAAGATTCCTTGTTGGATGACATAACGTAGAGATGGAGTTTATATAACATGATTCAATTCACAAAAATCCAACTTGAACACAAATGTTTAGAAACACCACGATTTTATATAACACAAGACAATAATGAGAACGAACTATACCATAGAGCAGGGTTATGCCATTTTTTTTGTAAAGGACCAAATAGTAAATATTTGGGGGTTTTCAGGTCATTTGCTCTTGATGACAACTAATCAACTCAGCTATTGTACCATGGAAGTAGACCTAGATAATATGAATAATTGTGGCCGTATTTGAATAAGACTTTAATAAAAACAGATAGTGAATTGATTTGGACTTGGACCATAGTTTGATAACCTCTGTGGACTCTGTTTCTCCTAATCTCCTTAACTAAAGAGAAGAATGTTAATAAATAAATTAATGGTTGGATGAATGAATGATTGAGTGAATAAATAAAGTAAACTAAGCTAGACTAAAGTTAAAGGATACCTAGCTAGGGCATTCTGTAGTGAAGTTGGTTGGTTAAAATAGAAAGGCAAAGTTTAGGTGCTTTGATTACTATTAAAAAGAATGTGACAAAAATGCATTTGGATTTTTGAAAAATCTAATTTAACATAGTACTTTGGAAATCTCTTAATTACACAGGAATTAAAATCATATTCCCAAATAACTCTATCTGTATCCTACCAGTCAAGATGAGGCTTGCATGAAAGTGACATCAGCAAGATAGCAGAATAGTAAGCATCAGACCTTCCTTCCATTCTCAGAGACACCAGTTCAACAATATATGGACCAATGCCCTTTGTGAGAAATCAGAAATCATTTAAGAGACTCCTGCACCCCAAGTGAGTGCAAAACCAGCCACCTTGAAGCCAGTAGGAAAATTTGTGGCACATTCTTGCCATACTTTCTCTCCTAGGCACAGTGCCACATCACTGGGAGGAAACTCCTAGTTCCTAGCTTCTCCCCGGAGAGAAAAATAAGAGACAACTATATGTCCAACATTCTGACATTTCAAGGGGCTACCCAAGCTACTAGCTTTTGTCTCACATGTCTTGGTGCACTGATGGGATCAGTCATGCTTTAGATGCACAGGGACCACTGAGACCAAAAAAAAAAAAAAATATCTGGGCAGCATGTTGCCACTCCAGAGGACCTACAGTAGACAAAGGTCAATAGAGCTCAATGGCCTCTCTTTCAGGGAGAAAGAGAAGAGCAGAACATGCATCCAAAATTCTGTTTTTGGGGAGGTGACTCAAGGAACAGATATCTGTCTTACCAGTCTCATAGCAGAGACAGGACTTGGCATACACTAGATGCCTGGGGGCACTGAGAACAAAAAAGAGCTGGGCTCATGCTGCTGCTCCAGAGGACCTCTGGTGAATCAGACAAACGACAATACAGCCCAGTGGCCTTCCTCTCAGCAGGGAAGAGAAGAGTAGAGCAAGTGTACAATGTTCTGGCTGTTTGAAGAGCTGCACAAAGGTATGATTTCTGTTTCACCCAAATCAGGGTATAGATGGAACCCAGCATACTCTAGATGCCTGGGGACCACTGAGAACAAAAAAGAGGTGGGTGGTGTGTTGCTACTCCATGGTCCAAAGGGACAGCAGACAGACGCCAGAAGGAGCAAGAGATTGCCAGCTCCTGAAAAAAGAAACCAGCAAATCCCTCTAATAAGGAATTTACATGCAAATAAAATTAATGAAATGCAAAGGAAGACAACAAGAGAGAAAAATACAGGCAAAAGAACTGCAAGACTAACAGAAAATACTTAACAAAATGGCAATAATAAATAGTAAATTCTTCCCTATCAATAATTACTTTAAATGTAAACAGATTATACTTTCCAATCAAAAGTCATGGAATGGCTGAGTGGATAAAAAACAAGATCCAACTCAGTGCTGTCTACAGAGACTCAGTTTAGATTTAAGGACACCCATACTTGAAAGTGAAAGGATGGAAAATAATATTCCGTGAATATGGCAGTCAAAAGAGAGCAGAGATGGCACACTTATATCAAACAAAATAGATTCTAAGTCAAAAATTGTCACAAGAGACAAAGAAGGACATTATATAATGATAAAAGAGTCAGTTTACCAGAATGATGTAACAATTATAAATATATATGTATTCAACGTCAGAGTACCGAAATACATGAAGCAAACATTAGCAGAACTAAAGGGAGAAATAGACAGCAGTACAATGATAGTAGGAGATTTCAATCCCTGACTGTCAATAATGGATAGAATATTCAGACAGAAAATCAATAAGGAAACAGAGGACTTTAACAATACTAAAGAACAAATGGACATAACAAATGTGAAGAACATTCCACCCAGTAGCAGAATGGACACTCTCAAGCACACATGGAATATTTCTCCAAGATAGATCACATGTTCAATCACAAAATAAATCTTAACAAATTTAAGAAGATTGAAATCATACCAAGTATCTTTTCTGACTTCAGTGGAGTGAAAACTAGAAGTCAGTATCAGAAGAAAAACTGGAAAATTCACAAGTATGTCAAAATTAGCACACTCTTTAACAACCAGTAGGTCAAACAAGAAATCAAAAGGGAAATTAGAAAATATCTTGAGACAAATGAAAACAAAAACATAACATACCAAAACTTATAGGATGCAGCAAGCAATTATATACCAATAAGTTTATAGCAATATATGCCTAATAGAAAAGAAGAAAAATCTCAAACAACCTAACTCTACATCTCAGAAAACTAGAAAAAGCAGAACAAACTAAGCCCAAAACTGGCAGAAGGAAGGAAATAATAAAGATTAGAGCAGCAATAAAGGAAATAGAGAATAGAAAAGCAATGGAAAAAATAAACTGAGTTGCTTTTTAAAAAAGTCCATATTGACGAAACCTTACTTAGATTAAGAAAAAAAGAGAGAAGACTCAAATAAAATCAGAAATGAAAGAGGAGACATTACAACTGATCCCATAGAAATAAAAAGTGTTGAAAGAGACTCATATGAGCAATTATACACCAACAAATTGGACCACCTAGAAGAAATGGATACATTCCTAGAAACATATAACCTACCAAGACAGAATCATGAGTAGAAAATTTGAACATTCCTGTAACTAGTAAGGAGATTGAATCAGTAATCAAATATCTCCTAACAAAGAAAAGCCCAAAACCAGATGGCGTCACTGGTAAGTTCTACCAAACATTTAAAGAATTCATGCCAGTCCTTCTCAAACTCTTCCAAAAAATTGAAGAGGAGGAATACTTCCAGACTCATTTTATGAGGCGAGTATTACCCTGATATCAAAGCCAGAAAAAAAAGAACCCAAAAAGAAAAGAATACCACAGGCCATTATCCCTTATGAATATAGATGCAAAAATTCTCAACAAAATACTAGGAAACTGAATTCAACAGCACATTAAAAGGATTCTACACCATGACCAAGTGGGATTTATCACTGTGGTGGCAATGATGGTTTAACATACAAAAATAAATTCATAATTTCCTTCTGCCTGAACATCCCCACAAGCAGACTGTGAGCGCACCATCCAGGTGACCAGGTGTGTCAGTGTGATATGGCTGGACCCTGCCTCAACTTTTCCTTCCTCCTGACTGACTTTGTGACATTCAAATAGTTCAACAAAATCACATGATCATCTCAATAGATGTGGAAAAAGCATTTGACAGAATTCGAAACTCTTTCGTGATAAAAATACTCAACAAACTAGGAGTGGAAGGAAATTACCTCAACATAACAAAGGCCATATATGAAGAGCCCATAGCTAACATCATACTCAATGGTGAAAAACTGAAAGCTGTTCTTCTAAGATCAGGAACAAGGCAAGGATGCCTGCTCTTGCCACCTCAATTCAATATAGTACTAGAAGTCAGAGCCAGAGCAATTAGGCAAGAAAGAAATACTTCCAATTTTCCAAATTATATAGGAAGTAGTAAAATTATATCTGTTCATAGATGACATGATCTTACATGTAGAAGTCCTTAAAGATTTCGCAGAAAATGTTCTAATTAATAAATTCAGTAAATGTAGTATATACATACAGTGAAATATTATTCAACTATAACATGGATGAACCTTGAGTATACTATGCTAAGTGAAATAAGCCAATGAGAAAAAGGCAAATACTGTATGATTCCACTTATATAATGTATCTAGAATAATCATGATATCAAATCAACAAAAATTAGTTATGTTTCTATATATTAACAATGACAATCAGAAAAGGAAGTTAAGAAAACAATCTCATTTATCATAGTATCCAAAAGAATAAAATACTTAAGAATAAACTTAACCAAAGAGGTAAAAGACTTGTATACTGAATACTACAAAGCATTGATAAAAGAAATTAAAGCAGACAAAAATAAATGGAAAAATTGCCATGTTCATGGGAAGGAAGAGTTAATATTGTCAAAAAGTTTATACTACCCAATATGATCTATAGACTCAGTAAAGTCCTTATCAAATCCGAATGGCATTTTTACAGGAATAGAAAACAATCCTAAAATACATAGGGAACCACAAAGGACCTCAATAGCCAAATCAACCATGAGAAAGAAGAACAAAATTGAAGGCCTCACACTTGCTGATTTCAAAATATATTACAAAGCTACAGTAATCAAAATTGTGTGGCACTGGCAGAAAGACAGATATATAGACCAATGGAGCAAAATAGCCCAGAAATAAAGCAACATACATAGTATCAAATGATCTTCAATGAGGGTGCTAAGAATACACAATGGGGAAAGGACAGTCTCTTCAACAAATGATGCTGGGAAAACTAGATATCCACATACAAAAGAGTGAAATTGGATGCTTATCTTACATCATACACGAAAGTCAACTTGAAATGGATTAAAGACTTAAATTTAAGACCTGAAACTGTAAAACTCCAGAAGGAAACATAGGGTAAAACCTTTCTGAGATTGCTCTTGGCAGTGATTTCTTGGATATGACATCAAAAGCATAAGCAACAAAAGCAAAAATAAACAAATGGGACTCCATCAAACTGAAAAGCTTCTGCACAGCAAAGGAAACAATCAACAGAGTGAAAAGGCAACCTATGGAATGAAAGAAACTATTTATAAACCATATATTTGATAAGGGGTTAATGTCCAAAATACATAGGGAACTCCTACAACTCAATAGCATAAAAACAAATAGCCCAGTTAAAAAATTGTACAAACAACTTCAATAGGCATTTCTGCAAAGAAGAGACAAAAATGGCCAACAGGTGTATGAAAAGATCTCAACATCACTAATCATCTGGGAAATGCAAATCAAAACCACAATGAGGTATCACTTCATACCTATTAGAACGGCCATTATCAAAAAACCAAACAAGCAAAATAACAAGTGTTGGTGAAGATGTGCAGAAATTGTGCACTGTTGGTGGGGATGTAAAATCTTCCAGCCACTATGGAAAATAGTATGGAAGTTCCTCACAAAAATTAAAAACTGAGGTACCATGTTATCCAACAATCTCACCTTCAGGTATTCAAAAACGTTGAAATCAAGATCTTGAGGAGATATTGACACTTCCGTGCTCATTGCAGCAGTATTCACAACCAAGAGGTAGAAACAATTTAAATGTCCATCAATGGATGAGTAAATAAAGAAATTGTGGTATATACACATAATAGAATATTATCCAGCCTTAAAAAGGAAGGAAATTCTGTCATATGTTACAGCATGGATGAACACTGAGGACGTTATGCTAAGTAAAATAAGCCAGTCACAGAAGGACAAATGCTTCATGATTCCATTTACACGATGTATCTAAAGTCATCAAATTCATGCAAGCAGAAAGTAGAATGGTGGTTGCCAGCAACTGGGGGAGGAACAAATGGGAAATTTCTTTCAATGGGTATAAAGTTTCAGTCATGCAAGATGAAAAATTCTAGAGATATGCTGTACCATATTGTGCTTACAGTTAATACTGTCTTGTACACTTAAAAATTTGAGGGTAGATCTCGTGTCATGTATTTATTTTATAATAATAATAATAATAAATGAGGCTTGCATGGATTGATTACTGAGATGGAGCATTATTTCTTCTTCCTGACTCTTCAAATAGGAGAATAATGTTTCTCTCATGCAAGGGTTCTTGGAGCACCAAGAAGAAAGTTTAAAAAGAGCACATTTCCTTTAAAAAAGAGAGCTGAATCAATATGTCTCTCTCTTCCTTTCTGACTACCAGAACCTTTAGGATCTACAACTGCAAAGAACAGAGCAACATCAGGCTTGTCTCTTTTGTAGAGAAACAGAAATTCTTGTAGTGCATACTATTTTAAGTGTGCTATTTAAAATTTCCGTAAATATTTTTTTCAATTTTGAAAATCAAACTTACTTGATTATAGCAACGTCACACATTACCATTCAGTATTGCACACAACAAGCTTGACATTTTAAAATGAAATTGTTTTGAATCATTTAGCAGTGAGAAAAGCATATAAATAATTTCTGAGTGACTAGAATATGTATTTTAGGCCAAATTCACTATAAAATAGTGACGCATTTTTCCAAAACTTTCTAAAATAAAATGGATAGTTAGACTAGGAACAACCATGAAAACCTTTACCTTCACAAATCTTTCTGTGAGAAATAAAAGCCTTAAAATTATGTGCTTATAGTCTACTTGCCTTTTTAGCCTTAATTATAGCATTCATGATGACACTTTATTTTCTGACATGCCACACATTTAAATGTGTTTTTACATTAATTCCCTTTTATAACTAGACTCTTGAGTTATTTAAGAAACAACTGTGAGAACAAATGTTCTGAAACTAAAGATTGGCAACACAATTTAAGGGAAATGAGACTGGCAGACCAATATTTGCACCGTTAGATGCTGATCTATACTTTTGCAACTTTTAAGTTACGACATTGTATGCTATCTCATTTATATTTTTCAGATATGATCTGTATAATAACAATGTGTGCATGTTTTATGTCACTTGGAGAAATAGTCTCTTCTGGATGTTTGTTCATTCACTCAGTAACACTTTACTATGGGGTTGGTGTCAAGATGGCACCATAGGCAGACTCTGAACTCACCTCCTCCCATGGACACAACCAACTTAAAACTATTATTGGAACAATTACACCTGACAGAGAACTGATTACTGGATAAAAAGAACCCCTACAACAAGGGAGAGTCCTGACTGAGGGAAAGAGGCAGAAATTCCTTCCTGGAGAGAGAAAAAGCCAACTTTGTGACCCATGGAGCATCATGGCCAACTAGGAGCAATTCTAAGGTACGCAGCCTTCCCTGTTGTTCCTACTGAACAACAGTTGGGTCAATGAAGAAGTCAACGGAGAAATAAAAAAATACCTGAAAACAAGTAAAAATGAAAATACAACATTCCAAAATCTATGGGATCCAGCAAAAGCGTTTCTGGGAGGGAAGTTTATAGCAATACAGGCCTACCTCAACAAGCAATAAAAATCTCAAACAAAGCAATAGTGTACCTAAAGGAACTGGACAAAGAAGAACAAACAATGCCCTAAATCAGTAGAAGGAATGAAATAAAAATCAGAGCAGAAAAAAATGAAATAGAGACTAAAAAGCAATAGAAAAAATAAATGAAACCAAGAGCTTGTTCTTTGAAAAGATAAACTAAATTCAAAAACCTTTCACTAGACTCACCAAGGAAAAAGAAGGCTCACAAATAAAATCAGAAATGACAGAGGAGAAATTATAACAGACACCTCAGAAATACAAAAGATTATAAGAGATTAGTACAAAAAGCTATACACCAACAAGTTGGATAATCTAGAAGAAATGGATGAATTCTTAGAATTATACAACCTTCCAAAACTGAATCAAGAAGATATAGAGAATTTGAGTAGCCCAATCCCCAGGAAGAAGATCGAAATAGTAGTCTAAAACCTTCTGAACAATAAAATCCAGGACCAGACAACTTGCCTGGTGAATTCTACCAAACATTCAAAGGAGACTTAATAACTCTCCTTCTCAAAATCTTCCAAAAATTGAAGAGGAGACAAAGCTTCCTAACTCATTCTATGAAGACACCATTACCTCGATACCAAAACCAGACAAGGACAACACAAGAAAAGAAAATTACAGGCCAATATCACCGATGAACATTGATGCAAAAATCCTCAACAAAATACTAGCAAATCAAATACAATACATTAAAAACATCATACACCATGATCAAGTGGGATTTATTCCAGCGATGCAGGGATGGTTCACCATCCTCAAATCAATCAACGTGATACACCACATTAACAAAGTGAAGAATAAAAATTACGTTATCTGGGCCAACCTGGTGGTGCAGCAGTTAAGTGCACATATTCTGCTTCAGTGGCCCGGTGTTTGCCGGTTCGGATCCCGGGTGCAGACATGGCACTGCTTGGCAAGCCATGCTGTGGTAGGCTTCCCACATATAAAGTAGAGGAAGACGGGCACGGATGTTAGCTCAGGGCCAGTCTTCCTCAGAAAAAAGAGTAGGATGGGCAGCAGTTAGCTCAGTGCTAATCTTCCTCAAAAAAAAAAAATCACATGATCATCTCAATAGATGCAGAGAAAGCATTTGAAAAGATACAGCATCCATTTATGGTAAAAACTCTCAATAAAATGGGTATGGGAGGAAAGTACTTCAACATAATGAAGGCCCTATATGATAAAGTCACAGTTAATATCGTTCTCAATGGAGAAAACCTGAAAGCTACCCCTCTAAGAACAGAACCAGACAAGGATGCCAACTTCCACTGCTCTCATTTAGCAAAGTATTGGAAGTTTTAGCCAGAGCAATCAAGCAAGAAAAAGAAATAAAAAGGAATCAAATTGGAAAGGAAGAAGTGAAACTGTCATTATTTGCATATAACATTATTTGACATATAGAAAACCGTAAAGAATCCATTAAAGAACTTTTAGAAATAATAAATGAATGTGGTCAATTTGGGGATTTAAAATCAACATACAAAAATCAGTTACATTTCTATACACTCACAAGGAAGTAGCAGAAAGAGAAATTAAGAATACAATCTCATTTACAATTGAAACAAAAAGAATAAAATACCTAGGAATAAACTTAACCAAAGAGGTGAAAATTCTGTGCACTGAAAACTGTAAAACTTTGTTGAAAGAAATCGAAGAAGACACAAAGAAATGGAAAGATATTCCATGCTCTTGGATTGGAAGAATTAACATAGTTAAAATGTCCATACTTCCTAAAGCAATCTATAGATTCAATGCAGTCTCTATCAAAGTTCCAACAACATTTTTCACAGAAATAGAACAAAGAATCCTAAAATTTAAACAAAGGACTCCAAATAGCCAAAGGAATCCTGAGAAAAAAGAACAAAGCTGGAGGTATCACACTCCCTGATTTCAAAATACACTACAAAGCTGTCGTAACCAAAACAGCATCGTATTGGAAAAAAAACAGACACTAAGATCAATGGAAAAGAATTGAGAGCCCAGAAATAAACCCACACATCTATGGACAGCTAATTTTTGACAAGGGAGACAAGATCATACAATGGAGAAAGGAAAGTCTCTTCAATAAGTGGTATTGGGAAAACTGGACAGCCACATGCAAAAGAATGAAAGTAGACCATTATCTTATGCCATACACAAAAGTAAACTCAAAATGGATTAAAGACTTGAATATAAGACCTGAAACCATGAAACTTCTAGAAGAAAATATAGGCAGTACACTCTTCAACATCAGTCTTAGCAGCATATTTTCAAGTACCATGTCTGATCAGGCAAGGGAAAGAATAGAAAAAAATAAACAAATGGGACTATATCAAATTAAAAAGCTTCAGCGCAGCAAAGGAAACCATCAACAAAATGAAAAGAAAACCTAACAATTGGGAGAAGATATTTCAAACCATATATCTGATGAGAGGTTAATATCAAAAATATACAAAGACCTCATATATCTCAACAACAAAAAAACTAACAACCCAATTAAAAAATGGGCAAAAGATCTGAACAGACATTTCTCCAAAGAAGATATGCAGATAGCTAACAGGCACGTGAAAAGATGTTCAACATCATTAACTATCAGTGAAATGCAAATCAAAACTACAATGAGATATCACCTCACTCCCATCAGAATGGCTGTAATTAACAGGACTGGAGACAAGTATTGGAGAGGATGTGGAGAGAAGGGAACCCTCATACACTGCTGGTGGGAGAGCAAACTGGTGCAGCCACTATGGAAAACAGTATGAAGATTCCTCCAAAAAATTAGGAGTAGAACTACCATATAATCTAGCTATTCCACTGTTGGGTATTTATTCAAAGAATATGGAAACACGTATGCATAAAGATACATGCACACCTATGTTCACTGCAGCATTATTTATGATAGCCAAGACTTGGAAGCAAGCTAGGTGCCCATCAAGGGATGAATGGAAAAAGAAGATGTGGTATATATACACAATGGAGTGCTACTCAGACATAAGAAATGATGAAATCCGGCCATTTGTGACGACATGGATGGACCTCGAGGGTATTATGCTGAGTGAAATAAGTCAGGGTGAGAAAGTCAAATACTGTATGATCTCACTCATAAGTAGAAGATAAAAACAATGACAAACACAAGACAACAGAGATTGGATTGGTGGAGGGAGGAGGGTGAAAGGGGTGATTAGGCACACATGTGTGGGGATGGATGGTAATTAGCCTTTGGGTGGTGAACATGATGTAATCTACACAGAAATAGAAATATATAAACGATGTAGACCTGAAATTTATATAATGTTTTAAACCAATTTTACATCAAAAAAAGAACTCTACACTTAAAAAAATAGGCATTCTTGATTTAAAAAAAATTGTTTTTAAGTCAGAGGAAACTTTGATTTAATCTCAATAAAAATAATATGAATTAAAAAACCGCTTTACTATAGTCCTAATGTATACCAGACGCATTATTAGAGATAAAGAGACAAAATAAAAACTCTGAGTCATCAAGGCACTTGGTCTAGAAGCATTACAGTTCATGTATAAATTAATTGTTCCAAGTGACAATTGATAATGAAATCTTTAACAGGCTTGTGATGCTAACATCTAAATCAGAATAGGTGGAGTAGAGGGAACAATTGTATAATTTCCATCAAGAACTGGCAGATATTCATTCAACAGACATTTATGATGTTTAAAGTTCTAGAAAGCATGAATGGATATATAAGGCTGGTCTCTGCCTTCAGGGACTGCATAATGTAGTGGGAGTCAGGAAGGACACGCATAAAAAACTAAGTATAATACAAGATGGTATAAAATAAGTTGAAATAATTTTATAATGGTGGTGCAAAAAGCTCACGTAGAATGCAAAGGAAGGAATGACTAATACCAAATGGATAGGAAAATCTTTATGGAGGGGCTAAAATTTCAGCTGAACCATGGAGATTGCCTTTTTGATAAAAAGAGAAGGGAGAACTGGGCATTCCATTCTGGAGTCATGACAGAAGGGATGAGGCCTGAGAAGACATGATTTACTATGGCTAGAGCATAGGGTGTGCATTAGAATGCAGTTATTGTTGAAGCTAGGAGGTTCATTTAAGGCCAGATGGTGAGAGACCCTAAATATCACTGATAGGAAGTTTGAATTTCATTCTGTAAGCAATGTGATGATGGATGGGTGAGACAGAAAGAAGGGTATTTGAGTAGCTTCATAAATGTTATTTCTAAGTCTTTTTTGGTCACTTCAAAGTAATAGTGCTTTATGGACTAAGTTTTCTGAATGTTCTGCAACAAGAATTTTGTACAGCAAATGCTTCTTTGATCTCTTCTCTGTGCTTTACATCAGCATTCCATACCTCTATTGTAATACTCATTTTATTTTGCCTTTAGTTTTTTTTAATGCATGTTATCTCCTCCATGCTTGGTTAAAATTTCCTTAAGGGCAGAGACCATGTCTATATCTTCATTTATCATTTATCTATAATGTGAATTTAATAACAAACCCCATTTTCTGGGTTATTGTAAACATTAAACAAAATAAGACACATAGTGCCGGCCCCGTGGCCCAGTGGTTAAGTTTGTGCACTCCGCTGCAGCGGCCCAGGGCTTCACAGGTTCGAATCCTGAGCACGGGCATGGCACTGCTCATCAGGCCACGTTGAGGCAGCGTCTCACATGCCACAACTAGAAGGACCTTTAACTAAGATATACAACTATGTACAGGGTTAATTTGGGGAGATAAAGCAGAAAAAAAAAGAGAAATTGGCAACAGTTGTTAGCTCAGGTGCCAATCTTTGGAAAAACAAAAAAGACACATAGGAGGCTAAGGGTATAGTAGTTAAACGTTTGAACTCAGGGGCCCAACTGCCTGAATTTGAATCCCAGTTCTGTAACTTACCAACTGTGAAATCTTGAACAAGTTATTTAATGTTTTTAAAAACAGCTTGACTGAAATATAATTCATACCATACAATTCACCCATTTAAAGTTCACAATTCAGTTATTTTTAGTATATTCACAGGTGTGTGCAGCCATCACCATCACCACAGCCAATTTTAGAACATTTCCATTGTCACAAAAAGAAACTCCCATACGCTTTAGATATCATCCCACGAGCACCCATCATCTCTCCCCTACCTAAACAACCAGTAATCTGTTTTCTGTCTCTGTAGATTTCCCTGTTCTGGACATTTCATATGAATGGAATCGTATAATATGTGGTCTTTTGTGACTGGTTTCTTTCATTTAGCATAGTGTTTTCAAGACTCATCCATGTTTTAGCATGAATCAGAATTTCATTCCTTTTATGGTAGAATAATATTTCACTGTATGGATATATCAGATTTTGTTTATCCATTTGTTAGTTGATGAGCATTTCTGTTGTTTTTATCTTTTGGCTATTATGAATAATATTGCTATAAACATTCGTATACAAATTTTTGTGTGGGCATATGCTTTCATTTCTCTTGGGTATATACCTAGGAGAGGAATTGCTGGGTCATATAGTAACTCTATATTTAATCATTTGAGGGACTGCCAGACTGTTTCCCAAAGTGACTGTACCATTTTACATGGTGCAGCAAAACTACACGAGGGTTTTAATTTCTCTACACCCTTGCAAACAGTCGTTATTATCTGACTTTTTGATTCTAGCCATCTTAGTAGGTGTGACGTGGTATTTCATTGTGGTTTTTATTTGCATTTCCATGGTAACTAATGATGTCATTTGTCTATCTTCCTTGGAGAAATGTCTATTCAAGAACTTTCCCTATTTTTAAATTGGCTTCTCTTTTATTATTGAATTGTAAGTGTTCTTCATATATTTGAGATACAAGTCCTTTATCAGATATATGATTTGTAAGTAGTTTCTCCCATGTCGTGGGTTATCTTTTTGCTTTCTCGATGAAACTTTTGCTTTGAAGAACAAAAGTTTTTAATTTCGATCAAGTCAAGTTTAACTGTTTTTTTGGTTGTTTCTCATGCTTTTGGTATCATGAATTGCTTAACCTTGATGTGTTTCAATATTCTCATCTATAAAATTGTAATGATTATGCTGTCTCATAGGGTTGTTAGCATTAAATGAATGTAAGCACTTAGAATAATACCTGACATGTAGTAAGCACTCATTAAATGTCTGTCACGATTAATGTTATTATTATTATCTTAAACAATTAATACCGTACCTGGCACGTTATAGGGACTCAGCAATATCAGCTCTTATTGTGTAACAGTAATTTCTTATATCTGGTAAAAAAATATGCACTCAGCAGAAAATAAATGTAAATATTTGGGGAGGAAATATTTTTAGGGATACAAGATCTTAAGGTATTATACGCTCATTTTATTTAAAAACAGATTAAAAGGGCACAACTCTAAATATTTTATCTAAAGTTGTTTATATTAAAAAAATCAAACTGGGACAATGATGAATAGTTTTAAATTTTCCTTTAATATGGTGCCTTTTATTCTGTCTTTACTTCTGACTTGGGTGATCACCAGGGATAATTTGGATTTTATGATAATGGAGGAAATTGGCAAGTCACTTGTGAAATATTATGGCAATAATGGCTTTTTACTAAAGATAAATCCTTTATCTTCTCCAAAGTAATGTGATGTGTCAATAAATGTAAAGTAAAAATGACATACATATTTGTTTAGCCAACAACCTTTAGGGCAGCTTGCCATGCATAATAATAAAACAATTTTAATAACTTCCATCATAGACAAAAGAAGTTTGGAGAAATGTATGAAAATTCCTTTCTGTTTTTCTTCAGTTTTAGTCCTAAGCATGTGTGCTGTATAGATAAATGTTCATTCAAACGAAAATATAATTGTGTCAATATGAAAACAATATTCATAACCAGGGGAAATACGTGTGTAAATTATATACACAAGAGAGAAAGATGGAAATAGAAGATCCATAGCTAAAGAAGAAATTGGGGGCTCTCATTAAAGAGAGAGCACTTATTAACTCATTGATTGATTATGCTAATATTTATTGTTCTTTTGCCCACCACAGTTCTTACTTGCCCATCATAGGCCTCCTGGTTTATTACAGCATTAATTACCATCAGTGACTAGTCAGTGCTTCTGAATATTAGAACTATGTGAAAATTTCACACTTGCTCTCTCAATATGGGCTTTTCTCATAATTGGAGTGGTCAGAATGGCCTTGAGATTTCCTGAGCTAAAGAGTGATTATTTTTCTCTCTTTAGTAATAATTTAATACCGAGGCTTTGGTATCGTGTAAAGCCGAATCTTTGTGGAGAGAGAGAAGGGTCTGTTAGTTATAGGTTTTGATATTGCTGACTAGACAGGGGAAAAATGGCTGAAACTATCCTTACTCATGTGGGAATCTAATATGAAAGCATGTGATTTAGGCTCTGTTGAGAAAAGGGCTCTCTGCTCTTGGCTATCTCACTAGGGGACCTTGAAAAGGTTATTCATTCTCTGACTGTTCTTCAAGCCAGAGGATCAGAGGGGGAAACAAGCTTTTTTCACCTCAGTTGATAGGACATTTGTTAGCTTTTGATTTGCTTTACCTTTTTTTAATAGAGATGAAGGCTTTGCGTAGTTCTGTGTCCCTCCTTACCATAGTGGAATTAATGTTACCATTTAGTTACTTTACTTGCTTTATTTTATTTTTCATTTATGTATTCACTTACAGAAATGTTTCCAACTTCTTAACTCTCATGATTTTTTGAATGGGGAAGAGGAAGTGCCAGTACAAGGGGTAGAACTCCAAATGAGGCCTCTTTTTCTTTGGCTTTCTCTACAGAGGCACTTTTATAATACTAAAATGCATCTCTGCTCCCACTTTGAGGTGGACCGCAAGAGAGTTTCAAGCTCTGTGCCTAAAGTCACGTGCCTTGACATCTTTGTGAAGTTGCAGGCTAAAATATCTCCATAAATTGGATGCTAAAAGAACTGCTGGCAGATTATTTTTTTCTCTCCTTCATAAACATTTATTGAGATCTTTTATTCACTCATCAAAGATACAGAGATAAGTAAGTCATCTTCTCTGCCATCAAGGGGTTTTTGCTCTAATGGGGGAGATACATGTGTAAATAAATACAGTAGATGATCTAAGTGCTATGATAGAAATCTGCATAGGTATAGTAGGACAGAAAGAGGGGAGTGGAGAGTATTACCTAAATGGGAGGTAAAGGAGGCAGGAAAGGATTTTGAAGTAACATGCTTTCCTTCTCTTGACACAATGCCTTCTTGTTATCTGTATGGCAAATTTCCATCACTGCTCTTAGAGTCAACTGAGTTTTTCTCTCTTCTAGGAAAATTTCCCTGACTCTTCCTTGCTCCCTCCTCTGTTTCCAACTTCTCTGTATTTACTTCCATTAAAGTAATGATCATGTTGTGTTATAAGTTTATGTTTACCCCTCTCCCCATCAACCTAAGCTCTAAGCCCATTGAGGGTAAGAATCATGTTTTCAAACCATGTCTCACTAAATTCTGACCACTCATAATAGGTAGTCAATAAATATGTATTCAGTAGTTCAAATACTTAAATATCTACATTGCTTCAGTTAAAACACTTATGCTAAGTTTGGCAGATTAAAGGTAGCTATAAATTATTTGACATTCATCTCTTTAAATCTTGGCTGGTTTATGATTGTTTTCACTAACAGAATGTGATGGCCTAACCCTTAAGAGAGTTTCCATGATGGTCTCTCAGAACCCTGAACTGTCATGTAAGAAGTCCAACTATATGGCTGGAAGTGGGAGAACCCCTGAAACAATATGGAAAGGGAGGTGAGCCCACATATGCCCAGCCTTCTAGCCAATCCTGACAAGGTACCAGGCGTGTGAGTGAAACCATCTTGTACCCTTCAGATCAGTCTAGCTGCTAACTGAATATTACAGAGTTATCCCAGTCAACAACATGTGAAGCAGAAGAATTGTCAAGCCCAGCCCTGTCTGTATTCCTGACTCCCAAAATCATGAGGTAAAGTAAAATGGTTCTTTTAAATTACCAAGTTTTAGGATAGTTTGTTAATTAGTAACAGATAACTAAAAAACAATTCTCTTCAATGATGTATTTTTTCACCATTTTATTTGAAAAATTTCAAACATACAGAAAAGTAGAAAGAATTATACAGTGAACACCCACATACCACCATCTAAATTTTACAATAAAGTTTTGCCATATTTGCTTTATCACATATTTATCCATCTTACCATCCCTCTATTGATATATCAAAATATTTTATTTTTTCATGCATTTCAAAAAGTTGACATCAGTATACTTCTTCCTTAATCATTTCAGCATGGATGTTGTTAACTAGAGTTCAATATGTGGTTATATATTTTTTTCTTTTGAAAGAAAATTCACATACTGAAATACACAGATCTTAAGTGAACATTTGGTAAATTTTAACCAATGTGTACACTTGCATAACCCAAACCTTCATGGAAATATAGAACATTAACATTACCTCAGGAAATTCCTTCACGTCCCTTCTAAGTCAATCTCTGCATCTAGCAACCCAAGAAGGCATTTGCCTGATTTTTTTGTACCATAAACTTAGTCTGTTCTAGAATTTCCTGTGAAAGTGACTATATATTTTCCGCTATTTTGTGTAAGGCTTGTTTCATTCAGATTAATGTTTTTGAGATTCATCCATTTTGTATTTTTCAGAGGATTATTACTGAGTAGAATTCCATTGAATGAATGTATCTCAGTTTGTCCATTTTTCTGGTCATGGACACCTGAATTGAATCCAGATTTTAGTTATTATGAATAAAGGTGCTTTGAACATTCTCTTATAAGTCTTTATGTGGACATAAACTTTCATTTCTCTTGAGTAAATATCTGTGAGTAGTATTTCTTGGTGATAGCGTAAGTGTATGTTTAGTTTTATAAGAAACTGCCTGATCCTTTTTCAAAGTAGCTGTTGTCAACTACATTCCTAATAACAATTTTTGAGAGTTCTGGTTACTCTACATCCTTACCAACATTTGATGTTGCCAGTCTTTTAATTGTAACCTTTCTGGAGGGTATGTAATGGAATATCATTGTGGTTCACGTTTACATTTGCCTGATGGTTAGTGATGGTGAGCATTTTTTTCATCTGCTGATTGGCCATTTGTATATCTTTCTTGCTGAAATGTCAGTTCAAGACTTTTGCTCTTTAAAAATGCTTTTTGTCTTTTTATTATTGAGTTATAGGAGTTCTTTATATATTCTGGATGAGTCTTTTATCAGACTATGCTTTGCAAATATTTTCTACCAGCCTGTGTTTTGGCAATTTATTCCTTAATTGTGTCTATCAGTGAGCAGAAGTTTTACTTCTATGAAGTGAAATTAATTACAGTTTCCTTTTATCATTATTGCTTTTTATGTCATGTCTAAGAAATCCTTGCCAACCCCCAAGTCACGAAACTTTTCTTCTATGTTTTCTACTAGAAATTTTATTGTTTTGGTTTTCACTTTGAGGCTATGACCCATCTTAAATTAATTTTTGTGTGTGATATGAGGTAGGTTGCTCTAGCAACCATTATTGGATTGCTTTGGTGCTTTTGTCAAAAATCAATAGACCGTATAATGTGGGTCTATTTCTGGGCTCTCTGTTCTGTCCCCTTGATATATTTGTCTATCCTTATGCCAAAACCATATTGTCTTGATTCCTGTAGTTTTATAGTAAGTGTTGAAGTCAGGTGGTATAAATCTACCAACTTTATTCTTTTATTGCAAGATTGTTTTAGATATTCTAGGTCTTTTGCAACTCCACCTACATTTTAGAATCAACTTGTCAAACTCTACAAAAGGCCTGGGGTAACACATATATATATAGAGAGAGAGAGAGAGAAATATATAGATATATGGATATATAATATAATATGTATATAACATAATATGTATACATAATATGTATTATATCTTAGGTATATAGACATAAAATATTATATATACAAGTATATTAATATGTATAACTTTGAAGAAATTAGCATCTTAAGTAAATTTTGTCTTTTCAATTCATGAGCAAAGTCCATTTCTCTATTTTTTGACATCTTTAATGTCTCTAAGCAAAGTTTTGTAGTTTTCAGCACAGAGCTTTTGCATATCTTTTGCTAAATTTATTCCCAAAATGTTTTATGACACTTTGTGAATGAAATTTTATTTTTAAATGAGATTTAATTTGCTAAATGCTACTAGTCTATAAAGGTGAAATTGATTTTTGTACATTAGCCTCGTTCCCTGCAATCATACTAAAGTTACTATTTATCACTTTGGTTGTCGTATGTATTACATCTGTGTATGTTACAAATCTCACAATACAATATTACAATTTTGCTTTAAACAGTCATATATATTTTAAAGTAATTAAGAGGGAAAACAATCTTTTACATTTACTCGTATATTTTCTTATCTGGTACTCTTTATTCCTTTGTGAAGATTTAAATTTCTATGAGGTATCATTTCCCTTCAACCTGAAGAACTTTCTTTACAACAAGTTAGCTTTGTTTTTGTTTATCTCAAAATGTCATTATTCTATCCACTGTCTTCATTGTTTCTCATGAAAACTTAGCAATAATTTGTATAAATGTTCCTCTCTATATAATGTATTATTTTTGGCAGTTTTCAAATTTTGTCTTTATATCTGTTTTTTTTTTTAGCAAAGTGACGTGATATGTCTTGTTATGCTTTTCCTTATAAACTTATATGGGATTTACTGAGTTTTATGAGTCTCTACATTTATATTTTCATCAAATTTGAGAAAATTTTAGTCATTTTTCTTTTCAAATCTTTTGTTTTCCTGACCCATTTTCTCTTTCTCTTTTCCTTCTGATACTCCATTTATATGCATGTTTAAATTTTTGATATTATCTCTCAGGTTATTGAGACTACTCAATTATTTTTCTCTCTGTTCTTGAGATTGGATAACTTCTACTGTTCTATCTTCATGTTAATTTACTTTTTCTTCTATCATCTCCCATCTGATAATAAATCCACCCAAGTGAATTTTTTTCACAGAAATTGTATTTTATTTTCTTAACTTCCCATTGGCTCTTTTTTATTGTTCTGTTTCTTTGCTGAGATTTTCTATTATGTAATTTCTTATGCACATAGTTTCCTTTATGTTTTTGAGCATAGTTATAATAGCTGCTTTAAAATTCTTATATGCCAATTCCATCATCTGGGTCATCTTGATATAGTCTCAATTGATTCGCTTTTCATTTGAATATAGGTCACATTTTCCTGTTTCTTTATAAGTCTGTTAGTCTTAGATTATATCCTGGACATTATAAATGATACAATCCAGAAATTCTGAATTCTGTTATAGTCCTCTGAAGGGTACTGATTTTTGTTGTTGTTATTTTTGTTAGAACAGGCAGCAGTTTTTAACTTTGCTGAACTCTTACTCCTAATTTTGTTTCCCCTTTGGTGGACAGGAGTTGAAATCTCTATTTACTTCTTTTAGCTATAACTGGGATGCTTACAGTCTGTCTCACAGCTGTGTAATTCAGAGGTCAGCTAGATACACAGGGAGATTTTACACACTGAATTTGTCCCTCCCTCCCTGCCCCATGACTTTCTTCTTTATGAGATACTGCCTTCACTTTTTAGCTGCTGTCATTGCTCGTATGTCTTTTATTTGTTTCAAGCCATTATGGTTTTGGATTTTCTAGACAATTTTATCTATCTCAGTTGGGACTGCCTAGGGCCTGCCTTCAAGCAAAATGCTCCAAAATATGGAAACTCAACCATTGCTTTTTCCTTCTTCCAAGTGTAATCTCCATAAAGTATCTGCCTGCTTCTGCTTGCTCTCTAGTGCCTTCAGGTGTTTTTTCCCCAGAGTTGCTATCTGTAGGAATGTTGGTCTGGTAAGAGTTAATCCTCTATGTCAGACAGGGAGCATCCAAACTATGTGATTTTAGAATATATAAATAAGATAAGATAGTGAATGGTACTAGCTGATTACCAACCTATATTTCCTTGACTGTTGTATAAATATAACCTTATTTCACACTTGGTATAGCATGAATTGGAGATGTGTGTGTGTGTGTATACATACACATACATGTATATATATGTATATACACACACACATATATGTATATATATTTTTATTTATTTTAACATTTCCTGATTTCTTATGTTTGCCATTTTTTGTCGTATATTTTGCAGAAAGAGAAATTAAGTATTGTATTTTAACGTGCATCTTTTTCTTCCAATGACCTTGATGTCTTAAAATTGGGTTATGTTTTTGATTATTGGACGGTTTTTCTACTAAACAAAGGTAAGTTTAGATACATAAATGATTATAATTTCAAGTGCAAAAATAAATATGACCAAAGATGATGTGTTCACTATACATGACAAATTTAAATAAAAATTAACAAAACTCATCTGTCTTAAGAAAGTGAAATAGCAAATCCAAACGGTTTGACTTTTGACATTTTAAGTGTTGTCAAATCAGTTTTAAAAAAGAAAGATGATATAGTTGGCGTGACATTTTGCTACAGTTCATATTTCAATTCTAAATTTGTGAAATTGAGAGTATAATTTTTAAAATAACCTCAAATGCACTGTAAATGATAAATTTCTAGTACACTGTAAACAGGATGTGTTGTTTACAGCTGTTTAGATCCACTAAATATCTGTAGATTTGCTTCCTCAGCTAGAGCAGGAACTTACTGGCTATAACTCCCTGCCTTGTTCAATAACTTCCAGTAATTATCAGGAAGAAAATGCAATAAATTTATGTAATAGACTGCCCCTTTGCTATAATATACAATCAGAGGCGATCAATGCTTCTTACAATAAGGAGAAGAATTACAACTGCGTTTTATTTTATAGCTTTGGTAATACAGCTTTGGAAACCACCAGAGGGAGTAGAGTTAAACTTCAGTGGTCAAATTCCATTGCAGTAAAACATAGCCTCAGGCTGACATTTTACAAAGTAGCAACACAACGAGGGGTTGTGTACTTTTTAGCAGACTATTTTATTTGTTCATCCATCCAGCTAGTGGAAGACCTTCGTGTATGGCTACTCTTTTAGTTCATATGCCTGGAATAGTGAAAATCTTTCTGAATATAATAAATAATAATAAAGTTTACCCTTTGGCACATCATTACTAGAAGGGAAAGATAGACATAGTTGATAATGAAACCTCCAGTGTTGCAGTAGCCCACAATGACTTGTTCATTACAAAGTTATATTTGTTATGGTTTAAAAAACTAAAGCAATATACAGATTCAATGCTATCCCAATCAGAATCCCCAGAACATTCTTCACAGAAATTGAACAAACAATCCTAAAATTCATATGGGGGAACAAAAGACCACGAATTGCTAAAGCAATCTTGAGCAAGAAAAACAAAGCCGGCGGAATCACAATCCCCGATTTCAAAACATACTACAAAGCTACAGTGATCAAAACAGCATGGTACTGGTACAAAAACAGGTCCACAGATCAATGGAACAGAATTGAAAGCCCAGAGATAAAACCACACATCTATGGACAGCTAATCTTCGACAAAGGAGCAGAGGGCCTACAATGGAGAAAAGAAAGTCTCTTCAACAAATGGTGCTGGGAAAACTGGACAGCCACATGCAAAAGACTGAAAATCGACCATTCTTTTTCACCACACACCAAAATAAACTCAAAATGGATCAAAGACCTAAAGATTAGGCCTGAGACAATAAGTCTTTTGGAAGAGAATATAGGCAGTACACTCTTTGACATCAGTTTCAAAAGAATCTTTTCGGACACTGTAACTCCTCAGTTGAGGGAAACAATAGAAAGAATAAACAAATGGGACTTCATCAGACTAAAGAGCTTCTTCAAGGCAAGGGAAAACAGAATTGAAACAAAAAAACAGCTCACTAATTGGGAAAAAATATTTACAAGCCACTTATCCGACAAAGGGTTAATCTCCATAATATACAAAGAACTCACACTGCTTAACAACAAAAAAACAAACAACCCGATCAAAAAATGGGCAGAGGACATGAACAGACATTTCTCAAAAGAAGAAATGAATATGGCCAATAGACACATGAAAAGATGTTCATCATCGCTAATCATCAGGGAAATGCAAATCAAAACTACACTAAGATATCACCTTACCCCCGTTAGATTGGCAAAAACATCCAAAACCAAGAACGACAAATGTTGGAGAGGTTGTGGAGAAAAAGGAACCCTCATACACTGTTGGTGGGAATGCAAACTGGTACAGCCACTATGGAAAACAGTATGGAGATTTCTCAAAAAGTTAAAAATAGAAATACCCTATGACCCAGCCATCCCATTACTGGGTATCTATCCTAAGAACCTGATATCAGATATCTCAAGAGTCCGTTGCACCCCTATGTTCATCGCAGCATTATTTACAATAGCCAAGACGTGGAACCAGCCTACATGCCCAGAAACTGATGATTGGATAAAGAAGATGTGGTATATATACACAATGGAATACTACTCAGCCATAAAAAAAGACGAAATTGGCCCATTCACAACAATGTGGATGGACCTCGAGGGCATTATGTTAAGCGAAATAAGTCAGTCAGAGAAAGACGAACTCTATATGACTCCACTCATAGGTGGAAATTAGTATATTGAGAAGGAGATCCGATCGGGGGTTACCAGGGAAAAGGGGGGGGTGGGGGGAGGGTACGGAGGGGGAAGAGGTGTACCCACAACATGACTAACAAAAATGTACAACTGAAATTTCACAAGCTTGTAATCCATCATAACATTAATAAAAAAAAATAAAAAATAAAAATAAAAATAAAAAAAAAAAAAAAAAAAAAAAAATATACTTTTATTGTGGTTCAAATCAAAGGGCATTTTTGAGCCCTGCCTAGTTATGCTTAAAGTATAATTACACGCTACATATCTTGGTAAGTAAATGAAAGCCTTTTCTTGGTTATTTGTTATAAATTTTACTTTGCCTGTAGCTAAGTGAAGGCCAGGCCCCTAAAGTGTTTCAAGTATAATGCACAGTGAATATAAAACAGTCCATTAATTGGGATAATAGGTCCCAGCATGTAATTGCATTTCTTAGGTACTATGGATAGCAACTGAGTGAAGTGGTATTTATTCAAGGTTGTTAGTCACCCGTGGATAACTTTATTTGTCCACTGATGCCTAAATAAATGCATCATCCATCAGTAAGAATATTTATGAAGAAATTTATAACAAAAATCATTATTGCATCTCAAATTATGAAAAGAAACAGTATATGAAAGTTACTGAAGAATGTCACGTAAAGTCTTGCCAGTGCCTCCGGTTCCTTGCTTTTATGTTGGTGGACAGTAAAATATTGTAGAAACTCAAGAATAAATATGAACCAAACATGATTACTGTACTTTACTTTATATTGTGCTATCCAACAGAATATCTGTAAGACATGAAGTAAATTCCATCAGCAATTTCCAGCCCTATGAACTTGCACTGTTTTTCAAGAAAAAAGGAATTTACCAACAGACAATCTGTCAGTGTGCCACAAACCTTTGTAATCTCTCAAATAGTGTGTGAGGCTTTATTTACAGTTGTAAAAATGTTTCCTTTGGCTTTCATTTAATAGGTTGTTGGCTATTGCTAAGGTGTTAAAAAAAAACACATTCTATTTTTATCGTGTGGAGGCCTCCACATCTTATTCAGGAAGAGTCAAGAGGGAGACCCAGAGCTCTGTTGGCTCAGGATAAGATTACCTTCTTTGCCAGAAGTCATTGGAAGAACTAAAGGGGAGGGCCCAGGTCTTTGACTGATCCACCACCCTTCTGGACCCCTCAGTGTCCCAAGTTCACCTCCATTATGTGTTCTGAGACCATCTGGATGAATCCCATGATGTCTTCTGTCCTGTTTACATCAGTCCCTGAAAAAGTCTTCCTGACTGTATTCCCCACAAGGCTCTGTGGCCTGTGAGGCAATCCCTTCAATTTCTGTACCATTTCTACCATATCACTTCCTGTTTCTTTGCTTTATCCTTCTCTATACCATCTATCAAGTTTTCATTTATTAAATAATTACTTATTTGTTTGTCTATTTCCTGTCATAGTGGATGCACTAAAACTGTTTCTTAAATGGCTGAGAGAATGAATCTTTCTCCTCTCTTTGAAAATAGACAAAATAGACATTTCTAAAGTTAAAATGGAGAAAATGTTCTATTGAAAGAGGAGGACTTTATGGAGCTCCAGGGGACAGTGTATAACATCTTCTCATGCTGTCAAATAACCATGGGAAGCGGAAATATTTCTCCTACCTATACCAGGAGTTTTTTGTACCTATTTTTGTTACTGATCACATCATGTGCATAAATATGAGACCAGTTTTATTGACTTCGGAAAGCTTCGCTGCTTCTGGTGTTCCTGTTAGACTACAATAATTAGTACTGCCTAGATTTTCCTCAACATGTGTTCATGTATAATCCTTCATATAAGTTTGGATGCATATAACGTACCAGAGGTAAGGACTGCTTGGCCTAGGAACTTTTGAAATTTGAATTGATATACTATAGTAGCTTGTTGATTCAAACAAAAATTTTAAGTTGTCCACTTCTCAATTGTATTGAGGCTTTAGAATATTGCCATGAGATCATAAAGATATTTGGTGAAGAACTGAAAGTTGAGAAAAAAATCTGTTAAGGATTGTATCAATTTCATTGGCAAATTCACTCTTAGATACAAATGAGTCAATGTTCTAAGAGTCTTGGCATTTTTCCTTTCAGCTACAAAGAAATATGAGTTGCAAATTAATTACTTTATCCTTAAAACCTTCCAGATGCATTTTGTTTTAGAAAAGAGACATTTACTTATTGTCCACATTTTTCTAGGAGTACACATTTTTCTAATGACAAAGAATATATGTGTGTTTTATTTTAACACTAAATAGTATTTATACGACTGACAGTGAATTATAACACTATCAAACCACTGGTTGTCCAAAAACTAAAGGAACAGAGACTACATACAACAAAGAAATAGTCTTTAGATATATTTTAGAAAAGTCACTACATAAATAACTATAAACCACAGTAAATAACAACAAACTGTGAGGAAGGGAAGAATCTGATTTTCAGAATTCTCACATTATAATGTTCAAAATGTCCAATTTTCAGCAAAAAATTCCAAAGCATGCAAAGAAACAAGAAAGTTGGCCCATACCCAGAAAAAGAGAAATTAATAGAAACTGTCCCTGAGGAACCACAAAAATTGAACTCATTTCTTTAAAGAAAGCTTTAAGTCAGCAGTCTTGAATATGCTGAAAGAGCTAAAGAAATCCATGGACAAAGAACTGAAAAAAATCAGGAGAACAATGTCAAACTAAATAGAGAATATTTAAAAAGCTAAAAATTATCAAAAGGAATCAAAGATATAATATTTTATGTCAATTATATCTCAATAAATAAAGGAACCAAAGAGAAATTTTGCAGCTGAAAAGTGCAATAATAATAATAAAACAAAAATTTCCCTAGAGAGGATCATAGAAGAGTAGGGCAGGCAGAAGAAAGAATCAGTGGACATAAAGACAGGTTAATTGAGATTATCCAGTTTGGGGAGCAGAAATTTTAAAAAATGAAGAAAAATGAATACAGTCGAAGAGAGCTATGGGGCACCATTAAACATATCCACAAATGCATAATGGAAGTCTGAGAACGAGAGGAGTAAAAGGGAAGAAAAAAAAATTTGAAAAAAATAGTGGCAGTAAACTTCCCAAATTTGGTAAAGGACATGAATCTACACTTTTAAGAAGCTCAACAAATTCCAAGTAGAATAAACACAAAAGGGATCCACATCAGAACATGCTATAGTCAAACTGTCAAAATATAAAGACAGAGAGAATCTTGAAAGTAATAAGAGAGAAGCAACTGGTCATGTACAAGGGCAAATTCTACCAAACACTGAAAGAATTAACACCAACCTTTCTTAAACTCTTCCAAAAAATAGAAGTGGAGGGAACACTTCCTAATTCATTCTTATAAGGCCAGTAGTACCCTTATACGAAACCAAAGATAGTGTAAGAAAAGAAAATTTCAAACTAATATCCCTTATGACTTTAGATGCAAAAATTCTCAACACAATGCTAGAAAATCCAATCCAATAGCATATTAAAAGGATTATATACTGTGACTGAGTGGAATTTATTCTAGGAATCTATGGGTGGTTCAACATATGAAAATCAATGTAATATAGCATATTAATAGAACAAAAGGAGAAAACTACATGATCATTGTAACTAATGCAGGAAAAAGAATCTTAGAAAATCCAACACCCTTTCCTGATAAAAACATGTAACAAATTAGGGATAGAGGGGAACTCCCTTAACCTGATAAAGGGTGTTTGTGAAAAACCCACAGCTAACATCATACTCAATAGTGAATGTCTGAAAGCTTTCTCTCTAAAATCAGGAGCAAGACAAAGATGCTTGCTTCTGCCAGTTCTATTCAACATTGTAGTGGAAGTCCTAGTGAGATCAATTTGGCAAGGAAAAGAAGTAAAAGACATCCAGATTGGAAAGGAAGAAGTAAAACTATCACTATTCACAGATGACGTGATCCTATGTATAATACAACCTAAAGAATCCAGAAAAAAAATTGTTGTATGATTTCTGAAATGCTGCAGTATATAAAGATCAACTCACAAAAATTAGTTGTATTTCTATACAGTAAGAATGAACACTCAAGAAAGTAAATTAAGAAAACAATGCGATTTACAGTAGCATCCAAAAGAATAAAATACTTTGGAATAAATTTAACCAAGGAAATGGAAGACTTGTACACTGAAAAGTGCAAGACATTGCTGAAAGAAATTAAAGACCTAAATATGTGGAAAGCTAGTGTTTATGGATTGGAAGACTTAATATTGTTAAGATGGCAATACTCCTCAAAGCAATATACAGAGTCAATGCAATTCTTATCACAATCCAATTTTTTTGCAGAAATAGAAAACCTGATCCCAAAATTTACATGGAATTTCAAGGGACTTCAAAGAGCCAAAACAATATTCAAAACAAAGCATACAGTTGGAGGACTCAACTTTCAGTTTACAAAACATAATAAAAACCTACAGCAATCATAACAGTATGATATTGGGATAAAGATAGACATATATACCAATGAGATATTATTGAGAATACATAAATAAACCCATATATCTGTGGCCTAATAATTTTTGACAAAGATGCCAAGACCATTCAATGGGGAAAGAATAGTCTTTTCAACAAATATTGGTGCAACAAGTGGATATGCCAATGCAGAAGAATGAAGTTGGACCCTTAGAACATATTCAAAAATTAACTCAAAATAGATCAAACACTCAAATATATGTGCCAGAACAATGAAAGTACTGAAAGAAAACCTAGCAGTAAAGTTTCATGATTTTGGATTTAGTAAAGGACTCTTAGATATGACACAAAAAGCACAAGCAGCAAAAGAAGAAATAGAAAAATTTTACTTAAATTTAAAAACTTTTGTGCTTCAGAAGGATACCATCAAGCAAGTAAAAAGATATTCCACAGAATGGGAGAAAATGCTTGGAAGTCATATATAGGATAACAGTCTAGTATCGAGAATATATAAAGAACCCGTGAAACTCTACAACAAAAAGACAGCCCAATTTTTAAAAATGGGCAAGGGACTTGTAGAGACATTTTTCCAAAGAAGATATACAAATGGCCTACAATAACATGTCAAGTCACATGATACCACTTCACACCCACTAAGACGGTTATAATAAAAGAAGAGGAAAATAACAAGTGTTGGTGAGGATATGGAGAAATTGGAACACTTTTACATTGCTAGTGAGGGTGTAAAATGGTGCAGCTACTGTGGAAAACAGTTTGGCAGTTCCTCAATAATTTCAACATTGTTACCTTGCATTTTTACACATAGCCAAAATAAATTTTTTTTCATGTCTTAGCTGATCTGTCTCTTAGGTATATAATCATTCAACATAGCCACTTGATATATTTCGTTATTTTTCACGTTGTACTCTCCAAATGATTCCCACACAGAAAAATCCAGGGCATTTTGACTACAGGTTTATCCAAGTATTATTTGCTGAGATAGCCCAGTTTCACTAACAGACAGGCAGACCTTTCAAACCTGGAGAAAGACAGATACAACATCCAAATATAAAAGATATTGGAATGAGACATTATTTTCAACTTGCTCCTTATAAATCTTTCTGTCATAGCGTTTTTGAATTTGGAGATTGTCAAGAATGTCAGTAGTCTAGTAACATGCACTTAACATGAAAACCTGATGACTCACTGGGCACTTTTCGATCTTGGATGCAGGCTTAAGTCAAAATGATCCTGATCCTGTTTTTGGTTTTTTGGAGGAGTTGAATTTATTTGCTGAAAATTTTAATATGTCCTTAAGTAGAGTCTCCTTTACTTACCTTTTCTTACTCATTGTTATGCAAGCAGAAGACAGAAGATACAAATGCACAATCCCCCAAAACATTCTGGTTACTCTAGCTTTCCAGTAGCATTGACTTGGTTAACAATATACGAAGTAATCCTGTTACCGAAAGTTCGGTCTCTGGTCCTGATGCCAATTCAAATAATGAGAACAGAGTCTTGGGTGAAAAAGGAAAGGCTTTACTTTGCCAAGCAGAGGGAGCAAAGCAAGGGCTGGTGTCTCAAAGATTGCTAGCTCCCTATTAAGAAACAGGTAGGGGTTTTTATTTGGGGTTTTAGGTACGGGAGGGGGGCTGTGGCCTTCTTGGTCAGCATTTTCCCTTGAGCCTGTGTCTGAGGCTGCTTCTGGTGGAGGAGACAAAGAATTTCTCAGATGAGTGTCCTTGGCTGTTTATCTCCATGGTGAAAGATCGACTCTGATGTCAGGAAGCCAACGAGTTGGGCCTGGGAAGCTTCAGTTTCTTGATGTTCCCTGTACGTTAGTTTCTCTGTAAAAGAACTTCAAGGTCCTGTGATTAGCTACAACATTAGTGGGAGCCCAGCCTTGAGTCCATCTGAGCTTTAACAATTTGTAACTTCTGTTTGGTTGTAAAGCTCAGGGAGTCAGAGGTTAAAGAAACAAGCATTTATATATGAGTGTAACTAAAGAACCAGGGGACTGGAAATGTGTGCTTTTAGTTTTAACCCATATATGCCGGGTTCACTGTAGGGGAACCAATATCAGGGCTGATATTAACTAAGAGCCAGTAACAATCCCAGGAGGGAAAGTTAAATGTGATTTTTGATAATCAGCATGACCTAGTAAAAAAAGTAGGAATTCAAAACCCTTTTGGATTTGTAACATTACATTATTAGTAATTATTATTCCTGATTTCTTTCTCCTAAGAGAACTTACAAGGCATTTATTTATTATAAAAGTTGTTTCTGCGTTTGTAATAGAAATTTTCAAAATACAGAAGTGTATAAAGAAGGAAATACAAGTCAGCTATAATTTCACTTTGTTTTCCTTTGGTCTTTTTCTTTTACAGAATTGAGATTGAACTCCATATGCAATGTTGTATCTTGCTTTTGCATATGTTCATGTTTTTTAAAATGAAGAGAATCAAGGATTTTGTTAACATTTAGAGGCTTTTGTCATTAAACTACATGGAAAGTTGCAAAATCAGGGGTGAGACACTTAGAGCAAGAGCATGAATCAGAAAATGAAATGTCAGGGGCCGACCTCATGGCTGAGTGGTTAAGTTTGTGCACTCCGCTTCGGCAGCCCAGGGTTTCACCGGTTCGGATCCTGGGCACAGACATGGCACTGCTCATTTGGCCACACTAAGGAGGCATCCCACATGCCACAACTAGAAGGACCCACAACTGAAAAGATATACAACTGTGTACTGCGGGGGGGGGGGGGGGGGTGGGGAGAAAAAGAAAAAATAAATCTTTGAAAAAAAAAAGAAAATGAAATGTCAGAGCTTTTAATTTAAAATTTACTTTTTGGAACTTAAAAAATTTTATCTGTTAACTGTTTTATATTTCACTGGCAGTGGAACTATAGAATTAGCAGAGTACCTACGTGTTTATCTAGACCAATATGTCTCAACTTTTTTTAATGGATGAAAACCATTTTTTTTTTACTTCTGTTTTACTTCTAGTCTATTCTGTTGTTTGCAGAACAAATTACTGTAATTTGCTTCTAGATTCATATACCAGTTATAATAGATAACTTCTTAGTTGCCCAGGAATCTATGATCTACAGATTTGGAGCCAAAGTTCTAGGCTTCACCCTGTACCAGCAAGTAGGACTGCCCTTCATCCAACCTCGGAGAAAAAAGCAAGTAAATATGTATTATTAAGGAAAGAATATAGGGATGAATTGTCAAGGTTTCTATTCGCCAGCATTGGGTTTGGGTTTGAGAGTTTTCTGATTAGAAATGGATCATGCTGACAAAAAAACCTACTCTATGAGTAGAGAGCGATCTTTAGAGCCATCTATTTGCACATTCAGTAGAAAAACAATCATTAGGAATTTATTGTCCACTTGCTGTGTACTTAGAACTCTGCTGGATGCTAGTGAGGAGAAAAAACCAAACCAAAGACAATGTCCTTCATTTCTTGACTTCCCAACTCTGTATTCCTAAGAGTCAAAGTAACGCCTCTCATTTGGCAGTCAGTTATATTAGTGCCTTAGGTACGTTTACTTTTCTTTCTTTCTTTTTTTTTTTTTTTGCAAAGTTCAAAGACTGCTCCAATCCTAGGGGAAAGTGAAAAGCAAAGTGGATCTATCCCAGGTGCAGACAACTGAGGGAAATCTCATTCAGGAGCAGCAGGGCAGGAAGGGAGTTCCTTGTAATCTCAAGATCACCCAGCTGCTATGTAACAGGCACTAAGAAGCTGTTATACTTAAATCAGAAATACTTCCAGGGAGGGAATCACAATGATTCTCATATGTGTTTCTTGTCCCATTGCTGGTTTCATAAGACAGGTGAAGACTGACTTCAGAGCTGGAGGTATTCACCTGCTCTGGAATTATGATGTTGTCATCTGAAGTTCTAGCTAACGCTCGCTGCAAAAGTTGTGTTGCAACTTCCTGGAAATAGCTGTAGAGACCAATCAAATTTTCCAAAGTTTTATTTTGCTCTTATTTTAGGCTGCCAAGTTTCAAACTAAAAGGGAAAGCCCAGCCCTGAATCTAATTTTTAAAAGAGCCTAATGGAATCCTAGCTTTCCAATACATAGCCCATAAAAATACTTATTAAAATGTTAAGCAGAGATCCTTTCTTATTCGGGGTGGTTAATTATTCCAGGTAAAATAAATTAAATGTAATATAGTGGTAGAGAAAAATTGCAAAACAATCTTGAATTTGTAATTTGAGCGTAAGGGATTAGTAGATTGGATGATTCTAACATCTGTTATTGAGCTTTTATATTCATTGCATGGACCCATTGCTCATTAGGGTCTGTGAGCACGTGTAAAAATAAAAGAATAAAGACATGCTTCCTGCCCATCTATGACAAACTTTTTCTCACTTGTTATCATTCTTACAAATGCATGTTTTCCTCTGTTTAAAGAAACCTCCAACTTCTATTTAAACGTGTATTTGTGCATTATCCACCCGCTATCTTGCTCTTTTAACTCATTTGCCTCCTGTTTCACAGGTTCCTTAAGAACATTTTGGAAAGTGATGTTTAAACTCCCCTGCTTGCTCTCTTTTTACTTTACTACCTTTAATTCTCACAACTTACAGTTTTAGTCTGGGATGAGGAACATTGTGTAGCCTACATTTCACAAATCTGATTCATTTGTACATCATTTTCCCACATGATCCATATTTACCCTGACATGGCTTGTACTTCTTCCAAACGAAATTTGCCTCCTGCTCCTCTCCCCCCACCAAACTCCTCGTTTTCTATGCCTTGCAGAGGACAGGCTTTCCTGGAAGCATAGCTGCTTGGTATTCATCTATGCTTATTGGTGACCCAATGAAATGGTGTGTTTTAATCATTTATTTATCCCATTGGTGAGGGAGGAATTCCTGCCCTACGGTTATGAGTATGCTAAACACATGACACTCAATACTGGACAGTTGAGATTGACAGTAGTTATTAGTCACATATACTCACAGCCCAGGTGAGAACAACACAGAATACCACACAGGACCACATAGGCGTTGCATTAAAGAACAGAGTAAACAACCATGGGTTGTAGGAGGCAGGTTTTGTAGTATTAAGAGGGTGTAGTGCCCCCTCATTCCCACAGGAGGATGTGCTTGGCTTGTCTGAATAATTCTGTGGGCTGGCGGGGAACTGAAATCCACTACTCAGGGATAAGCAGGAACTGTATCTGGTCTCCTTGATAAGGAGGGTTGTTTGGCTAGGGGGGCTTATCTGCAGGAACATACTAGGGAGGCAAGCTTGCAGTTAGACCACTTGAGGCCCTCCCAATTTTGTCAGATGTCAAGGCAGCACATCATATCGGGTCTTAATTTTAGGCCTTACACGACAATTGACCCCTTGATTCCTTGACATCAATTTAAAGCTAGGTGATGACTAAGACTTCTAGGGAGTAAGTGAAGTGCCTCCTTAGGAAATAAAGTGGGCCCTTGACCAAAAGGGAGAGGACCACATGTTAAGGTGGTAGTAAAAACCATGAACTTTAGAGGTATCTCCCGTTATGGCTAATAAAGCCAATTGAGAGACTTGTGTGGCATGATAATAGGAACATGTCCCCAGGGGGTGTGAATTTAGACTAATATCTGTGTCAATAGTGATACCTGGAAGGGGGTCCATTTGACTCTTTTTAACTAAAATAGGAGTACTTTGAGGAGCCTATATTTCCTCAATTAAATAAACCAACTGCCTGGGGCTTATGGGGGAGGTAGAAGTTCCATTGAATGCCTTTTTCAAGAGCCCAGCATTGTGTATTCCAAGGAGTGAAATGACCGTCTTGGTCACGATCAGCAATGTCTAGAGCTCTGAAGTGGATAAGGAATGTCCTGGTAAGGGCTTATATTATGGCCTTCATATCATAGAAACCTCTGTTACCTTGATTCATATTTTGGGTATCTGTTAGGCAGGAGATTCCCAGAGTTCTTTACCCCAGAGGGGAAAACTTTTAGGCAAAGGCCTAAGAGTCTGAAAGAATGTGCAGGTGGGGCCATTTGCTGGCTAGGGCATCCAGTGCTGAGGTGACTGTATGAAGTGTGGCCAATTGTGCTGACCCTTAGGTCTGGTCCCTTATCAGGGATATCCTGGTTAAGGGATGAAAAAGCAGCAAATCCCCACTGAGCTCCATCACCTATATAATGGCAGTAGTATCCCTAAAGTGTACACTTTCATTGCTGTTCACTCAGTTGATCCCAAGGGACTCTCTGGGTAGCCAAGAGGTCTGGAAGAGGGGTAACGCCTCCAGCACCATGGCATCTGGCAAGGAAGTGAGAGCGGGGGAAGTCACCTTTTTCTAAAGGTGGGATATGCCGGAAGGCTCAGGTTTGGCTCCATCTTGTAGCAAGAAGGCCTTAGTAGCAATGCCAAGATTTCAAAGTGCTGCTTTTATAACCCAAGGTCTAATGCTCAGCTGAGTGCAGAGGGTTGTGGGTCCAGGGCCAATGAGAGCCTAAACTTCCAAAAGACCTGAGTAGGTGGCCGGAAATTACTGCTCTAATGGTGTATAGCATCTGGCCAAGGAGGGCAATTTCTTGCATCAGAAGTTTATGGGCAGCTTTTAGTTATCATGGGTGATCCAGAGACCCTATGAGGCATGAGAGGAGGTTGCTAAAGCCTCTAAAATGAAGTCTGATGGGCACTAATGGTAGTTCCTATTGTATGGCAATTTGGACATATTCTAAAGCCTTTTTTGGAGGAGGTGCCATTCATGGTGGGCTGATTTGCAAGTAACAGCATAAGTGAGATTAAATAAAATTTTTGAATGAGAAATACATTGCCCCCAGAGCCCAAAAAAGCCTAAAAGATGTTGGGCTTGTTTTAACATTGAGGGTGCATAGAGGATCCATAGTTGCCTTTTGACAGCGTCAGGGATGGAGTAACCCTTGGGTTACCAAGTAATTTTTAGGAATTTAACCAAGATGGCATGTCCCTTCCACTATATATGGGACAATGGCCCATCCCTTTTTGTGAGCCCTTTTATATTTGTATGTCCTGAATAAATGTGGGAAATGAATTTTCTCCTCAAAAGATGCCATCCATGTAATGATACACCTGTGCTCATGGAGAAAGATTGATGCAGTTAAGATACTGTCTATAAAGACTGTGTGTGATGGCAAGGCTGCTGAGGTACCCCATGGGTAGCCAAGTATCATTTCCTTTTGGACATGAAGGCAAACTATTAATGAAAGGCTGTTGAAGTAGTCACGAAATAGAACATATTGGCCAAACGTATAATAGCAAACTATATTCCAGTTGCCAACTGGATGGAGTTAGTAATTTTGATAATATTGGTTATTGGATATGGAAGCCTTAATGGATAGGACCACACTATTAAGGTTGTGTTAACCACTGTGAGATGCCACTCATTCCAAGCTTAAGAACATGCAAATGGACTGTTCAAAGAAACAATGGGGATAATCACCCCATTCACTATATGGGTCTTATATAAGGGATTCCAATCCTTAAAGGCCCTGTTTTAATTTATATTTGGCCATATTACCTATTGTAACTGGGGATATGATCCATGGAATTCCATTTTCTCAAGGCAATTTGTGTCAAAGACTTAATTTAGTTTTAATTTATTACTCATTGTGTCAGAGTGTCTATACTCAGTATGGATCTGTCCTAACGTTAGGCCAGAGAGTGCTATGGCCATAGAGAATTTACGCAAAGGAATAGTTTCAGTGGTTAAAGTGAAGCATATATACTTGTCTTTTATTTTATATTCAGTGCTTTCCCTAAGATTACAGGGTGTGCCATGTTTACATTTAGTGAGATCCTCAGGTATAACTGTAATCTGAGCCCCAGTATTGATTAAGGTCATGAAGGCTTGCTAATCGGTATGTTTCTGTAGATTAATTCAGAACCTGTGTGCAGAGGTATAAAAGCCAATCAGCAACTTTTTATCTTTTTCTTGTATAAATTTTTTTGGTAAATTTTGAATTCCCAATTGGGTCAAATTGTAGACCTCTGTTTCAGTTCCTTGTTTCTTTCCTTATATCCAGGTTTCTTTTTTTCTTTTCTATTTCCCCACCCTAACCTGATATACCTTAAGAGGTGTCCCCTCTATCCTGCTCATATTTATAAATATCTTCCTCCAGAAAGCCTCATATCGATATTGCCAGGGCTATGGGTCCCGATGGCAATGGATGCTTTGTAGAGTTTAAGGATCCCAGGCTTAAGTCAGGTTTGAATTAATCCCTTTACTGTCCTACAGGAGTGCCATGGGTGTTTTCCCCCATAACCTTGAGGACCAGGATCTTTGTTGTTAAAGTGATAGGCAGTGGCAGCAAAGATATTTAAAGGTCCTGGTGAACTGTCTGCTATTAGGTGTGTGGACCTCAATGTACCACCTAATGGCTACTTTTTTTCCTTTTCTCTCTGTAAGGATTTTTTTCAAAGTATGTTGGATTTCTAGTCACATGAAATGATGGCTTTCAGTTTCTGTCTCCATCTGATCACCCATAGTTGGGTCTTCTGGTTGGTTTTGGAGAAAAGTTTGAGTGCCCAGTGGCTCACCTCATAGGTTTCCTCCTCCTTCTCCAGGGAGTGTCAGTCAGCCTCCCTAGGTCACAGTCCAAGTCCAGTAAAGTCATTTTGTCTGTGGACCAGATGAGGGCCATTAATCCCCATGATCACAAGATTAGTGCTTCACTAGCTGGTAAGCAGCAGCACTAAGCAAAGCCCAGGCACACTGGCGAAGGGTTTTGTGTTGGGAGAGTAATTCACCTTCTTTGGTGTTTTTGGAGGGCTGATACCAAATACTCCTTTCTATTTTTTTTTTCTCATCAGCACCTGGGCCATGGACTACCATAAGTATGTACCTTGATATCTTTGGGGATCAAGAGAGCCCACATGATAACAGCAAAGGAAACAGCAGCATAGGAAATGGACAAGGCTGCCACCTTGCCTGAACAACAAAGACTCTTGTTAGGCAACTGGAAGTGCCATAATTAATTCTCCCCAGTTTGATAGTCTCCTTCTTTCCCACAAACCTAACAAAGGGCCATTCTCCAGCCCATCGTAGGGGTGCACAGTCGCAAGCAATGTCCATATGGCTGCCCCAAGCAGTCACTGATGGTCATGAGGCTATACGTGCCCAGAGAGCTCTAGCCTGACCTTTCGTAAGCAGAACACAAGTGCCAACTTGAGGTGCTGTGTCATCACCACCTTTATAGGCAAGAGCCACAGAGACCACTTCTCAAACGTAGGTTGAACCTAACAAATCATGCTAGGGTATAGTCAGCTAATACCAATTCTCCTCTTGAGGACGAGAGCATTTGAAGGTGGAGAGAGATGGTAACATTCAACAAATACAACAAAGTGCTGCTTGGGCCAAAGCACAAGCCCAGCAGCAATTGGCAGTTTCATTTTAGGTGGCCTTCATTGTATCATGGAGCCAGTTAGTTAGCCAAGAAGAGTTAGGTAAAGCTTACCAGATGTTGTTGGTCATAGTGGGACCATCCTGTTCATGATTCCAGTTGTTTTGTTTCCTATTCACTTCATTGATGAGGGAGTGATTCCTGCCCTAGGGCTATGTGGATTGCCAAACACATGACATCAGATGCTGGACAGGTGAGATGGATAGCAGTTTGTTAGTCACATATACTCATAGCCTGGGGGGATGCTATGCAGGGCCACATGAAAGTTGTACTTGGGAACAGAGTGAACAAGTAGGGCCTGTGGGAAGCAGGGTTTGTAGTATCAAGAGGTTGAGGTGACACCTAGTACCCACAGGAAATTGTGATTGTCTTGTCTAAATAATTCCATGGGCCTGGCAGGGAACTGAAACCCCCTACTCAGGGATAAGCAGAAACTGCACCTGGTCCATTTGATAAGGAGTGTTGTTTAGCTTGGATACTTTATCTGCAGGAGCAGAGTGGGGAGGGGAACATGCCACTAGGCCATTTGAGTCCCTCCCAACTTCACTAGATGTCAAGGCAGCACATAATATTGGGCCTTAATTTTAGGCCTTACACCACAGGGTATAAGTAACCACAGTGGGCAATGGAAAGGGGAAGGGTAAAATAAGGAACTGTGAAAGGAGCTTTGTTGACCTGAGATTTGATTTGGGCAGTTGAAGGCTTACATTCAACAATACTTTTGTGGATATTAGCTGAACTTTATTCCTCCCATACGGTAGGAATCTGGGCTCCTTGTGGAGCTGGATGGAACTGTCCTTTTTACCCTGGTCCAACTGCGGGGAATTAAATGAGTTGGGCTCAAAGACAGTATTCAGTCATGAAATTAAAATTGAGAGCTCAGCACCTAGTCTAACAAAAACATTGAGTCAAATGAACTGGTCTTTGAAGGAATTAAGTTTTGGTACCCACTCATTTGGATATCCTTTCTCTGGAACTTGCTCTTTCTGACACAATGTCCATATTCTATAACCTAAGGCTTGTAGCTGCTATGATTACTCCCATTTAGTTCTCATTAAATGTTACAGTCCCATCTCTTTTCTCCTGTGGGCAGTCTCTCTGGGCCTCCTGAGGTGACAAGTAGCTAAATTTAAGAATCAATTTGTACTGATGTGCTAATAAGAGAAGGCAATGGGTCCTCCTTCCCTTCCCAGAGGGGATATGTGCATTTAAATGGTGCTTTGCAGAACACTGTCTCTAACTCTGCTAATCAGATGAAGAATTAGCACTACTCTGTGGTTAAATACCCAGGCTATGGTCTCTAGCTACTGGATTCAGACCTGGATCTATAATTGCTCTTATGACCTTGGAAAAGCTGCTTAACAATTTCTGTGTTTCAGTTTCCACATATGTAAAATGAGGGTGATAATAGCTAACATTTATTGAGCAGTTAGTATGTGCAGGGGCTGTGCATGCATAATCTCATTTTATCTTCACAACACTTCATATAAAATAGGTACCATTGTTAGTCCTATTTTCACATATGAGAAAACTATTATTAGTATATTTACTCTGAAGATCTCATAGTTAGAATAATAATAACTAGTATGTATTGAGCACTTATTATGTGCTAAGAATTATACTAAATGGTATATATGCATCTCTCATTTAACTTTCACAACTGCTGAATATATTTTCTGAATGATACAGCAAGTCAATTCTCCTAGGTTCAGTTTCCCCGTTAGCAAGACAGGGATAATAATAGTACTCACCTTTTAAGGCTGAGATAGCAGTTTTACAAACTTATAAAGCTGCTGTGAAGGTAAAATGAAGTAATATGGGTAAAGTACAGCTTAAGCACATAGTACCTGCTCAATAAATAGTATTTACTATTTTAGTTCTTTGGCTTACTTTCCCTGGGAAGAGCTGGATGTGGCAATGGTTACTCACATCCACCTCTTATACATGACACTTTATTCTCCCACTGCCTGTCTCTGTACAGACAGGCATTCCTCTGGCATGCTTACTAATCTGAAAGAGTAGACACAGTTTACAACTTCCGCGTGAACCATTTATTTGTATTGTAGCTGCTGCATTTTCACTCATGGATGTGATCAATCATTATTTAATAGCAAATTTTACACAAAATAACTGAAAATAATCACCTGAGTGTTCTGAGAATAAGTCATGGCACTGGTAGGATGTTGATGGAAGCATTTATTGGACCTACCATAACATATTACTCATGCTACCCATGGAATAATATATGAGTGATACTTAAGTGCTTATTGTGTGCCAGATGCAATAATAAGATGTTTGATATAATAATTAGATGTTTATGTCTTCTACTCCTCCAAGCCATCCTATGAGCTGGGTATTAACACCTTCTGTTTTACAGAGGAGAAAATGGAGACTTAACTAGATTAAATAACTTAACCAGTGTTATAAAGCTCCTATGTGGCTAGTAATTCTATTAGCCTCAAAAGCCCAAGCAACTACTTCTCTTCTCTCCATTGCACTCTGCTTGATTCTGATCTCCCCCCCAATATATAGTATGAGCCAGTATCAACTCTCATAAATAAAATAAAACTCTTATCTTTTTTGACAAAAGAAAGATAGTAAGAAATTTCCCTCTCAGGCCCTGAGAATACTGTCAAAATTCATTTTCAAGCCTATGAATTATGAATCACAAAAAGGATAATAGATTTTTGTTGTTGTTCTATGTTATAAAGATTTAATTTAGTATGTTTTAAAGGGTATTTTGAATAGAACATTAGACCTATGGAATAACCTTTGAAAAAACAGTTCTATGTCCAAGTATGTTTGGAAAATTCTGCATAGTATGTTGCATACTCCCCTTATTGGAGCTTCATAAAATCCATTAATGTTTTAAAATATTTGAGGTCTTGCAGTAAAGAAATCTGTTTAATTACGTGTGATTTGTGATTTTTTATTTGTCTTATGTCTTTTTTGTTCCTCTGTTTCTCCATTTCTGCCTTCTTTTGTGTTAAATAGATATTTTCTAATGTACCATTTTAATTCCTATTATATTTCTTTTACTATGTTTTTTTCAGTTATTTTCTTAGTGGTTGCCATATAGATTACAATTAACATGTTAACTTAAAATGATCTATTTTATATTAATACCAACTTAATGTCAATAGTATACAAAAACTTTGCTCCTTTATGGCTTCATTTCCTACCCACTCCTTTGTGCTTTTATTGTTGCACAAATTAAATTTGTATATATTTTGTGCCTTTCAAACAGTTTTGTATTTATTGCTTCATGCAGTTGTCTTTCAAATTAGGGGAGAAAAAGAGTTACAAAAAATGCATTTATACTCTCTGTAATATTTACCTATTTAGTTAACTTTACCAATGCTCTTTATTTTCTCATGCATATATGAGCTGCTGTCTAATATACTTTCATTTCAGCTAGAAAGACTCCTTTTAGTATTTCTTTTGGAGTCGGTTTGCTAGCAATGAATTCTCATAGTTTTTGTTTATCTGGGAATGTCTTAATTTCTCCCTCATTTTTAAAGAATAGTTTTGCTAGATATAGAATTCTTGGTTGACAGTCCTTTTCTTTTAGCACTTTGAATATGTCATCCCACTACCTTCTGGCCTCTATGGTTTCTGATGAGACATTGGTCATTAATCTTATTGAGGATTCCTTATACATGATAAATTGTTTCCCTCTTTCTGTTTTCAAGATTTGCTGTTTGTCATTAGACAGCTTTATTTTGATGTGTCTAGATGTGAATTTTTTTGAAATTACTTGGAATTTGTTGAGCTTCTTGGATGTTAATGTTTTTCATCAAATTTGGGAAATTTTATGCTGTTGTTTCTTCAAATGTTTTTTTTCTGGCTCTTGTCTCTCTCCTCTCCTTCTGGGACTCTCCTCATGCATATTTTGGTACTTTTGATAGCATCCCACAGGTCTCCTAGGTTCTCTTCATTTTCTTCATTCCTTTTTCTTTCTTTTCCTCAGACTGGATAATTTTTTTTCCTTTCTTTTTTTTTTGAGAAAGATTAGCTCTGAGCTAACATCTGCCACCAATTCTCCTCCTCCTGCTAAGGAAGATTGGCCCTGAGCTAAAATCTGCACCCATCTTCCTCCACTTTATATGTGGGATGCCTGCCATAGCATGGCTTTATGAGCAGTGCACAGGTCTGCACCTGGGATATGAACCAGTGAACCCCAGGCCACCAAAGTGAAATGTGTGAATTCAACTGCTGCGCCACTGGCCTGGTCCCAGAGTGGATAATTTTTAACTGACCTTTCAAGTTCAATGATTCCTTCTTCTGCCTTCTCAAATCTCACATTGAACCTCTCCTCTGAACTTTTTATTTCAGTTACTTTACTTTACAATTCAAGAATTTCTATTTGGCTCTTTTTTATATCTGTCTCTTTATTTAAATTGTCTTTGGTGATACATCATTCTCAAACTTTCCTTTAGTTCTCCTGACATGGGTACTTTGAACATATTTAAAACAGCTGGTTTAGAGTCTTTGTCTACTAAGTCCAAATCTGGGCTTTCTCAGGGTTGGTTTTTATTGGTTGCTTTTTTTCTTGTGAAGGGCTGTATTTTCCTATTTCATTGTATGTCTTATATTTTTGGTTGAAAACTGGACATTTTAAATAATATAATGTAGCCACTCTAGATATCAGATTCTTCACCTTCTCCACTTTTGTTCTTTTTGCTATTGGTTGTTGTTTGCTTGCATTTTGACTTTTCTAGGCTAATTCCTGTAGAGTCTGTCTTCTTTGATATATGTGGACACAGAAATCTCTGCTTAGTTAGCTTAGTGGTCAGCTAACAACTGGACCAAGATTTCCTTAAATGCCTGGAACCAGTGAGTTTCTCAGTCTTTGCCAAGGGGCTCTGTATGTTTGTTGAGACATGCCTTCAACACTCAGCCAGATAGTTAATAACTCTGTCTTAGTCTTTATATCCTGCTTCTGCAGAGCGTCAAGTTCAGGAGGTGGTGAGAAATAAGGGCCTCCTCAGATCTTTCTTGAGTATATGCACAGCCCTGGGCATGCACACAGCCCTACACATATGGACTTCTAGGTTCCCATGAATATTTCATAACTTTTCAAAGCTCCTATGGACATTTTATTCAAAAGCTTTTACTTCTAAGTTTTTTGGGTGATCTATTGTTTGCCCCAACTAGTACTGCTGCCCTAGGCAGTCACAATTGCCTGCAATTGTCTTTGACTGAGTCCCCTGGGCTTTTATACTGGATAAGCTCCTAAAATAGAGACATTCTTTTAAGTGGGATCTTCCATGGAATATCCAAATAATGATAATTCTCTGAGAATTAAACAGGTCAAATTATGATAATTCTCTGGGAATGGGGCTTACAAGGATCTCCAACTCCATATTGCCTCCTCTGATTCCTTCAAGGCTTTTGGTTTTCACCATGATTGTGGGCTGTTGGTTTTCAAAAGTACTGCTGATCTGGGAAAGGGGAAGATGAGAATAGGTTAAGTTTAAAACAGCACAAAGCTTGCTGTTATTACTGAAATTCAACTGTTTTTCTTGAATAAACACTACCTAGCTTGCTACAAGACTTTGGTTAATTTCCAGGGTTCGGAAAAAATTGATTTGACAATTTTTGCCCGTGTTCTCATTGCTTTTATGGAGGAGCAGTTTTTTAGAGGTTCTTACTCTGTCATTTTTGCTGGTGCCTCCTTACCACATGATCTTGACCTCTTAGGTCTGTTAGTATATCTTATTGAGCTAGCCAGCAATATACTTTGTAAGGATGTTTTATGGCCTTTTAAATGTCTAATATTCTTATGATATGGATATGAAATATAGAATTGTCATTGGGCTGTTTCTTCTTAACTGTAAAATTGATAATCATCTTTTTGAGCTATGCAAGTGAGAATAAAGCACTGAGGATCCTTTAGAAATTAAAATTAAAATGAGACAATTTTCATTACCATAATCTCTTACCATAAGGCTGAGTTCCCAAAGATAGGTACCCATATGTGCAGAATTTAGATTTTTAAAGTTTATAACATGAAGTCCCAAGAACTGATTGGGAGAATATTATGATCTAACTACCTCAAGATGATTTATTAAGAGTTAGTGATATTCACATATAGTATCTATATATCCATATATAGTATCTTTATATAGTATTTATAAATAAATCTATTAATCTATAAATATAGTATCCACAAGACAATTTATTTGATAAAATATATTCTGAAAATAATCTTAAAAAGAGAGAGAAGTGTTTTTTGTTTTTTACATTACAAATCAAAAGGGCCTTGGCATCCCTTCCAGACCTGTAATCCCATTATATATTAAACTATAACTTTCAAAACCATGAGAAAAAATAAATAAAATGAAATTTTATATTGGGGTGATACTGTTGGAAGGACTGAATTTGAATGTAAGAAAAATACTTTTTAAGATGTTAGTAACTGCTTGTGTGTTATGAGGCTGATGGCTCTCTCCCATAAAGAGTAAAAAAGATTCATAGGTAATCAGAAGTCTGAAATTTACTTAGAGTAGAAAACTAGACAACACTTCATCTTACTTGTTGAGCACAGTAAAACAAAGGCATGGACCTCCAATGAAACTGATACTTAAGCTATATACACAATTTTTTAAGGCTACAACATTACTGTTTACCAAAAGTAATATCATTAAAAATGAATACAGCCTTAAAAGAGAAGTAGTCATATTTCTTACATTGCTGAAGACTTAAAGAAAAAAAAAAGCTTACCATCAATATTTTTTTCCTGTTGTCACACCATACAGTGCAGTGTTACAAATAGGAGTAAAGTATCCTGTATTGATTGTTTTGTGTTGTTTTTTTTACAAGATGGATGTTCAGTGAATGATATACAGGTTGCCTATTCATTCCATTGTGCTACTGGAATCAAATAAAGAGAGTATGTGAGTTATGAAAGTAAAACTTAGTAAATAAAAAAAGGAAAAATGAATGATAGCTGTTAAAATTATTTGTATCTCAAAATAAGGATTATATTGCCAATATAAAGGAAAAAAATTGCCATCATTTTGGAGCTTTGTAGAGAAACATTCACATTTACCCTTTGACAATCAATATCAGGCAGTATTGTGAGGTTGGTAGAAGTTTCTTTTCTGTGGGCCAATCTTCTTTCTTGATTCTTTCTTCTTACTCTTAGCACCCTCCCCACTCCTCCAGGGTTTTCGAATTGATTCTTTACTCTTCCTGATAGGGAAAAATAAGTGAATATTCTTAACTGTAAAAGGTGGGGAAATTATTGATTTTCTCTTTCAAGGGCACTTGCATCTTAAGCAAATGGACATTTAACAGTGGGATTTCTGATATTAGTAGCCAACAAGCAGAGAAAATAGATTCTGTCAGGTGGTTACTTTCCAGAACTCCTCGAATTTCAGTGCATAGTTTAACACCTACTACCCTAATTCATAAAAATCTACAGATTCCAAAGGAAATTTTTATTTTCACCAAAGTTTGTGCATATGGGTCCAATGATATCATGGAATGCATTTTCAGCTGGAATAGACAAATTCGTGTAAAGTTATTTCTGGAGTTGATAATTGCACAATAAAAGAACATTTATTCTAGCAGAATGAGTTGAGGTTTCTTTCCTATATTTTTTGAGAATAGATCTTAAAAACAAATAATTGCTTGTGATATTTATCAAATATTTTCCCAAAACTGTAAAGAGAAAAAAATAATATTAAAAATAATCACTTGCTTTAAAGACTAGTATTAAATATTTTATAATTTTTTGGCTTTTAGGCAAAGGAAAAAAAGATAAATTTTTAATGATTTCATGATAAATGTCATGAACCCAAAACAAAATAATAAAGGTGTGACGACTATTTCTATTCAAGCAAATAATATAATCTTTTACTTAGAAGTATACTTTGTAAACTATGGTCCATATACTTGAATATTTTACAAAAACCAAGTTTTCAAAGTTCTGTCAGACAGCTAATCAAAAGTCTCCAAATTTATAAATTTTTAAACTTTAATATTTGATTAACGTCAAGTTTACTAAGGTATAATTTACTTATAGTAAAATTCTTCCTATTTAGATGTACAGGCTTAATGGATTTGAGTAACATGTAATCATGTTTGTTTGTTGTTCATGTAAACATTATGATTATGTAACCACCATTGAAGTTAAGTTATAGGATATATTCATCATTCTAAAACGTTCCCTTATTCTCTTTTGTAATCAGTCACCTCACCTACCCTCTTCTCTGATCTGATTTCTGTCCCTACAGTTTTACTTCTTCTGGCATGTTATATAAATGGAATATGTAATCTTTGTTTCTGACTTTGTTCACTTAACATTATGCTTTTGAGATTCATCATTGTTGTTGAATGAATTAGTAGTTTGATTTTATTAAGGAGTAGTACTCTATTTTATTGATGTACTACGGTTTGTGCCTCCATTCAACAACTGAACAACATTTGGGTTATTTCCAGTTTTTGAGGAGCTCCATAAATATTCAAGCATAGGTCTTTTTGTGTACCTGTGGATAAGTAATCAGGGCAGGGATTGCTCAGTACTGTGTTGAGTATGAGTATGTTTTATTTTATAAGAATCTGTCAAACTATTTTCCAAAATGGCTTTATTATTATGCATTTCCACCAACAATTTCAATTGCTCCACACTGTCTCCAGCACTTGATAGTGTCAGTTTTTAAAAAGTGGTTTAGCTATTCTAATAGGTGTATAGTAATATTTTCTTGCAGTTTCAATTTGCATTTTCCAATTACCAATGATGTTAAACACATTTTCATATGTATTTTGGCCATCTGTACTGTTTCTTTGGTGAAGTGTCTGTTCAAATCTTTTGTCCATTCTATTATTGGGTTTTTATGTTTTCTAATTATTGAGTTGTGTGATTTTTAAAATATATTTTGAATGCTAGTTCTTTATCTGAAATATATGTCCAAATATTTCTCCTAGTATCTAGCTTGTCCTTTTATTTTTTTAACATCATCTTTCAAGGATCAGAAGTTTAAAATTCAGTGAATATTTCTTTTATCATTTGTGCTTTCTGTGGCTTTTCTGAAAGATCTTTGTCTAACCTAAGGTCACAAAGAATTTCCCCTATGTTTTCTTTAGAAGTGTTGTAGTTTTAGGTCTCATATTTAGGTTTATGACCCATTTTGAATTAAATTTAGTAGCTGGTGCAAAGTAAGGGATGAATTTTTTTCAATATGGGTATTCAGTTCTTCTAGTATAATTTACTGATAAACCTCTCCATTGAGTACTGTGTCAACTTTGTTGAAAAGCCATTGACCGTATATGTATGAGTCTATTTCTGGACTCTCCATTGTATTCTACTGATGATATGTTTATCCTTATGTCAACAACATACTATTTTGATTAGTCTACCTTTATAGTAAGTTTTAAAATCTGGTACTTCAAGCTCTCTGGCTTCATTCTTTGTCAATTTTTTTTGGCTATTCTAGGTTCCTTGTTTTTCCATATAAATTTTAGTATTTGCTTTTCCATTTCTACTAAAAAACCCTGCTGGGATTTTGTTTGGGATTGCATTGGATATGTAGAACATTTGAGGCAGCATTGACATCCTAAACATATTGAATTTTAATGATAGATCTCTCCATTTATGTCTTTAATTGTCTTACCTTTGTTTCATAGTTTTCAGCATAAAAATATTTCACATATTTTGTTAGATATATCCCTAAGTATTTTATGTTTTTGATGTCATTTTAAATGGTACTTTTTATTTAATAAATGTATATCCTATTTTCCATTATTTGTAAACAGAAATGTAGTAAATTTTTGTACATTGACCCTCTGTGTTAGTCTGTTTGGGCTGCTATAACAAAAATACTGTAAACTGGGTGGCTTATAAACAACAGGAATTTATTTCTCATAGTTCTGGGGGCTAGAAGTCCAAGATCAGAGTGCCAGCATGGTCAGGTTCTGGTGAGGGCCTCGTCCATGTTGCAGACTGCTGACTTCTCACTGTGTCCATATATGGTGGAAGGCGCTAGTGTGCTCTGTGGGGTCTCTTTTATAAAAGCACTAATTCCTTTCATGAGGGAACTGCTCTCTTGATCTAAACAGCTCCCAAAGGCTCCACCTTCTAATACGATCACATTGAGCATTAGATTTCAACATATGAATTTTGAGGGACACAAATATTCAGTCTATAGCACTCTGACCTTATTAAACTCATTTATTAATCTTAGTTGCTTTTATGTGGATTATTTGTGATTTTCTATGCAATCATAAATAACTACAAGATAAATAAATAAATAGAATCTGTAAATAAAGAGACTCTTGTTTCTTTTTTTTCAATTTGTATGCCTTTTTAGCTATTTTCCCAGCTTATTACACTGGCTAGAACCCATATTACATTGTTGAATAAATGTAGTTAGAGTGTACATCCTTGCCTTCTTCCCAACTTAGGGGAAAATCATTCAGTCTTTCTCTACTGAGGATAATTTCAGCCATAGATTATATCTATATCTATAGCATCTGTATCTATACCTATATCTAAACCTATGTATTTCGCCCAGGAAAATTCTGTTTTAGTTTAGGTGATAGTGAGGAAAATTAACAATTATAAGATGACTATCCACCAAAGAAGCAGGAAGTATTCATTCTAGAATTTTCCTGGTTCCTATGAGAAAATGAACATTTCGTCGTTCAGTATAAAATATTTTTATTTTTATTATTATTAAAAGTAACACAAATTGCTCTAAAATTTTTAAATAATTTGAAGGTTTATTAAGTATAAAATAAAAGTGTTCTCACTCACCCTACCCTCCAAAAACCTCCTACCTCACAATGTAAGTACTAATAATTTTGAGCAAGTGTTGGCAAACTAAAGCCTGTGGGACAAATCTAGCCTGCCTCCTATTTTTTATGGCTTACAAACTGAAATATTTTTCACATCTTTAAATTATTTAAAACAATTGAAGAAAAATATATTGTGCCATGTGAAAATTACAGGAAATTCAAATTTCAGTGTCCATAAATAAAGTTCTTTTGAACACAACCATGCTCATTCATTTACACATGTATATGCCTGCTTTCATTCTTTGATGATAGAATTGTGTAGTGTGACAGACGCCATGCGTCCTACAAATTGTAAAACATTTTTTAGGTGACCCTTTGCAAGAAAAGTTTGCCAACTCTTTCTTGAATATAAAGTCTTTTTGCTTCTGAGCTTTTCTCTCTACATATATAAAACTTACATGCATATACACATTTTTGTTTTCCACAAAAATAGAATCACACTACATATATTCTTTTGTAGCCAGTTCTTATTCACTTAATAATATGAGTATCTTCACATGTCAGTTGAAAGTAGTCTTGTCTTTTAAAATTGATTCATAGTATTATAATACATCATAGTTTAACTAGTCTTGTTGTGAGCATTTTGGTTATTTTAAATATTTTTATTATTATAAACAATGCTGCATCTATTATCCTTGTACATATATTTGTGCACTTGTCTGCTTTTTCTCTTAGGATAAATTTCCAGAAGTGGAATTTCTGGGCAAAATTTATGTATACTTTATATTTTAAATTTTCCTATATGTATTGCCCAAATAAACTTCACTATTATTTTCTAATATACCCTTTCATCAATAACGCATGGAAGCACTGGCTTCCCTGCACTGTCATCATCAATCTATATACCACTAGTCTGTTAGATATATCAAATAATTAAGTAGATATATTATTATATATTGCAGTGCATGTTATTGCAATATATATGTTATGTTATGTGTATGTTATATATTGCAACATAGGTTAGAGATATATATGTGCATCTCATATTTTGGGCAATATATATTTTTCTTTTGCAAATCACCTATACATGTTGTTCCCTAATTTTTCTATTTTGATTTTAATTAATTTTTATTTTTTAAAGGTTTTTATATAATAAGAGAACTAACCATTATCTTTTATATTTAAATTGATTTTATATGGGGTCTGCTAGTTAATGCACAGATGTTAACCATCAAATTGAAGATGACCAAGTCACACCTAACCCAGGGATTCGTACTCCTTTAACAATTTTTTAGCCAATTTTATAAGCTCCTCTCACCTGCCAAGAGCCAAACTAGAAAGGATAAAATGTGAAATGATCTTACAAGTTTGTGTGAGTGGTAACATTATTATTATCATATAATTATATATATAAGTAATTACTAGACTATCAATTTATCTCTCTAAGATGCTTTGAGATAATAGCTACCATTTAAAAGTCGTTTTGGATTCATTGTAGAGTATTTCTTAAGGATAACATGTTCATGTGATGCTGTAGTCAAAAAGACTGGCCAATGCTTGACACCATTCCAAAGGATATAGGACCACAATACATGTTGCAATATGGCTGAAATTTAAAAATATTTACAAAACCAAATGTTGGCAAGGATATGGGGCAATCATAATTCTTATCCATTGTGGTTAGAGTGTAAAAATGGTACAAACCTTTGGAAAAGGGTCTGGCAATTTTTTAAATAGCCAAACATATAACCCAACAATTCCACTGCTAGATATTTACAAAAGATAAATGAAAAAACATGTTTATGTAGGGGCCAGGCCAGTGGTTGCGTGGTTAAGTTCGTGCACTCCACTTCTGTGGTCTGGAGTTCGCCGGTTCAGATCCCGGGCATGGACATGGCACCACTCAGCAGGCCATGCTGAGGCAGCATCCCACATGCCACGACTAGAAGGACCCACAACTGAAATATAGAACTATGTACTGGGGGGATTTGGCAAGAAAAAGCAGGAAAAAAAACGATTGGTAACAGTTAGCTCAGTTGCCAATCTTAAAAAAACAAAAAAGACATGTTCATGTAAAGATTTATACAAGAAAATTCACATAGACTTTACTTATAAAACTTCTAACTGGAAACACCTCAAATGTCCATCATTAGGTGAATGGATAAACAGACTATGGTGTAGTCATATAATAGAAATGCTACTCAGTAACAACAAAAAATTAACTACTCATCCATTCACGATAAAAACTCTCAAGAAATTGGTTATAGAAGGAACCTACCTCATCATAATAAAGGCCATATATGATAAGCCCACAGCTAACATTATACTCAATAGTAAAAGGTTGAAAGCTTTTCCTTTAAGATCAGGAACAAGATAAGTGTACCCACTGTTACCACTCCTACTCAACATAGTACTAGAAATTACTAGGATATAGTACTAGCCAGAGAAATCAGGCAATAAAAAGAAATAAAAGTCATCAGAATTGGAAAGGAAGAAGTAAAATTGTTTCTATTTATAGATGACATGATTTTATATATAGAAAATCCTAAGACTCCACCAGAGAACTGTTAGATATAATCAGTGGTTTCAGTAAAGTTGCAGGATACAAAATCAACATACAAAAATCAGTGGCATTTCTAACAACAAATTATCTGAAAAGAAATAAAGAAAACAATCCCATTTACAATAGCATCAATAAGAACAGAAATGCTTAAGAATAAATTTAACCAAGGAGGTGAAAGATCTCTACACTGCAAACTGTAAGAGCTTGATGAAAGAAATTGAAGAAGACACAAATAAATGGGAAGGTATCCCGTGTTAATGGATTGGAAGAATTAATATTGTTAAAATGTCCGTATGACCCAAAGTCATCTATAGATTCAGTGCAATCCTTATCAAGATTCCAATGACATTTTTTACAGAAATAGAAAAAAAATCCTAAAATTTGTTTGGAGCCACAAAAAACTCCAAATAGTTAAAGCAATCCTGAGAAAGAAGAACAAAGCTGGAGCTATCACACTTCCTGTTTCCAACTATATTACAAAGCTATAGTAATAAAAACAGAATGGTACTGGATAAAAACAGACACATAGACCAATGGAACAGAATTCATAGCTCAGAAATAAACCCATGCCTAAACAGTTTACTAATATTTGACAAGGGAGCCAAGAATACTCAAGGGAGAAAAGACAGTCTCTTCAATAAATGGTGCTTGGAAAAATTAGATATGCACATGCAAAATAATGAAAATAGATGTCTATCTTACACCACTCACAAAAATTAACTTGAAATTGATTAAAGACTCAAATTTAAGACCTCAAACTGTACAACTCCTAGAAGAAAGCATGGGGTAAAAGCTCCTTGACATTAATCTTGGCAGTGATTTTTTAGATATGACGCCTAAAGCACAAGCAGCAAAATAAAAAATAAACAAGTGACACTATATCAAACTAAAAAAAAAACCTTTTCACAGCAAGATAAATCATCAACAAAATGAAAAGTCCACCTATAGAATGGGAGAATATATTTTCAAACCACACATCTGATAAGGGGTTAATATCCAAAATATATAAGGAACTCATACAACTCAATAACAAAAAAAACAAATAATCTGATTAAAAAAGAGGCAAAAGACCTGAATAGACATTGTCCCAAAGAAGATATTCAGATGGCCAACAGGTATATGAAAAGGTACTCAACATCACTAAGCATCACCAAAATGCAAGTCAAAACCACAATGAGATGTCACCTCACACCTGTCACAATAGCTATTATCAAAAAGACAAGAGAGTATTATTAACAAGGATATGGAGAAAAGGGAACCCTTGTGCACTGTTGGAGGGAATGTAAATTGGTACAAGCACTATGGAACACACTATGGAGTTTCCTCAAAAAGTTAAAAATAGAACTCCCATGTTATCTAGCAATTCTATTTCTGTGTATATACCTAAAGGAAATGAAATCAGTTTTTCAGAAATATATCTGCATCCCCATGTTTACTGCAGAATTATTTACAATAGTCAAGACATGGAAACAACCTAACTGTCCATTGGCAGATGAATGGATAAAGAAAAAATATATAAATAATGGAATATGGCTCAGCTATAAATAGGAAATCTTGGCATTTGCAACAACATGGATGCAGCTTGGGGACATTATACTAAGTGAACTAAGTCAGGTGGAGAAAGACAGTTACTGCATGATCTCACTTATATGTGGAACCTAAAAAATACCAAACTTGTAGAAACAAAGAACAGATTGGTGGTTGCCAGAGGGGAGGGTAGAGGATGAGGAAAATGGGTGAAGGGGGTCAGAAGGTACGAATTTTCAGTTAAGAGATACATAAGTTCTGGAGATGTGATGTACAGCATAGTAGCTATAGTTAACAATACTATATTGTATATTTGAAAGTTGTTAGGAGAGTAGATCCTAAAAGTTCTCATCACAATGAAAAAAAGTTGTAACTATGTGAGGTGATGGATATTAAGTAAACTTGTGCTAATCACTTGGCAATATATATATATATCAAATTATTATGTTGTACACCTTAAAGTTATACAATGTTATATGTCAATTATATCTCGGTATAACTGGGGGGAAAAGATAGACAAAAATGAAGTAAAACTCCTGATACAAATAACAACATGGATGAATCAGTATGATTTATGTATATGAAGTTCTAGAACAGGCAATGTAATGGTTTTCTCTTTGATGTGGTATCAGGATTTGACTGGGAAGTGTTATTAGGGAACTTACTGGGGCGATGGTAATGTTTTATGTTCTTATAGGAGTTTGGGTTGTGCAAATATATTCATTTTTCAAAACTCAGCAAATGCGTATTTAACATTCATGTATCTCATTGCTCGTTAATTTTACCTTAAAAGAAAATAAAATATAAACAAATATAGAATTCTAGTTAATGATATGCATGATAAAATATTTAGGGGAACATATACTGATGTCTTTAATTTGCTTTTAAATGTTTAAGTACGTGAGGTGGATTTATAGTTGGATAGAGGGTTGGACATATGGATAGATACATAATAGAACAAATATAATAAAATGTTAATAGTAGAAGCTGGGTGGTTGATATACAGGTGTTCACTGTACATTTATTTGAACATTTCTATGTGTTTTCAAATTTACATAACACAATGTTTAAGAAATTAAACAGGAAAAACAGATATTGAAAATGTCATAGGAAAGATCTTCCCCTAATTTAGGTAAAATTATGGTACATCTGCACCTGGAATTCTGTTATGTTCTAATTACTGCATATCTCTTAGGATATTTAGAACTAAAGAATGTTTATAAGAGCACCATTAAAATGATGGGAAGATTGATGTGGACTGCCTTATGAATAAATGGAAAACCAGGACCTTCCAATTTGGAAGAGCCAAAGATGAAATGATACTTAGTTGACACCTATAAAATAATGAATATGTGGATAAGGTTAACATGACTTGTATGCCAAATCTCAATGTGCTAACATATTTTAATAAGTAAACTTAGGAAAATATAATTAACTAGCAGATAAGAGGTGAATGGGACATATTATGCTAAGTGACATTGCAAGAAATATGAATGTATTCAAACACAGTTCAGAGAAATCTATGAATACTAGAGCTAGATGTGGCCACTTTAGAAAGTTGAAACTTGACATCAGTCATGAAAACCAAAGTGTAGACAGAGTTTGTTTATTTTTGTTTGTTTTGGTCTATATTTTTCACTGATATCTCTTCGGTGCCTAAAACAATAATGCACAGATAGTAGATGCTGAACTTGTTGAATGAATGAAAATATTCTTAGTAATAGAATATTAGATGGATAAACCTTATGACCTGGTATAGCAACTGATATTTCAGTATATTTTTCCTTTGAGTCATAATCAGGCACATTCCTGAGCATACGCAGAAGGAATAATACCACTGTGGTATTATTTGAAGAGTTCCAGGTGGGGCACATCTAAAAAATATCTTAGCTGCAGAAGTTATACTGAAATGTCTATCATAATGAATGCTTTTGTTTAATATTCTTAAGATTGCTCTTAAAATACACTTTTAAAATAAGTGGTTTTGTATCCACTATCTCATTTAATCATGACGTAGACCCTATAAACTGGATACTATTATTATTCTCATTTTATAGATAAGGCACCTAGATAGTTTATCAGATATTCCTAGGGAAAGCAAAGTCCCTCCCTGGCCCCAGCTAAATAATAGTAATGGAAAAATGAATTTTGACTGAAGAGAGAGAGATGGAAGAAAAATGATTAGGCTATTTGGTAAGGCAGGTGGAGTGAAAGGCCAACAAGATAACTCAGTGGAAGTTCCTAAACAGTTGGTTTACATAAAGGGGGAATTGAAGTCATGATAGGAAGACTATTTTTATTACTACTTTTACAGTTTGATTTTTGTCTTGCTAGCACTTGCATCTGAACATAAGGACTTATGAACAGATAATTTCATAAGTCTTTTCACCATTTTTTCCTAGAAAAATCCATTCTTATAGCTGAAAAATCACCATATTTATCAGGTGAGGCAGATGAAACACTTTATTTATGGCAATTTAAAGTATACTGTATGTATGCAAAATGTTTCCTGATATGTCTAATGATAACTGGAAAATACCAAATTGTCATAGGACAGTGTGGAAAATAATTTTGTATGGTCACCAAAACTACGTATGGGTAAATTTTGTTCATAGGGATAGAAAAACATCTGACTGTGCTTAAAACACCCAGCAACAAATAGTACCTAAGGAGATTTTGTGTGAGACTAGTGCTTCCCAATTTTTAAAAATCTCATGATAATCATAACAATCTCCAGCCTTCCTCTATGATACTTGAAATTGCAAAGTAAATTAAATGTCAAGATAAAAAAACACTGTAAAAATCTACTTCTGGCAAGATAGAGTAGACATAATTTCTCCTCTGCCTCCTGCTAAGTAAAACTGAAAACCTTGGATATTATATCTATAAAACAAACATAAGAAGATTGACAGGTGGAGAGAAGGCGGTTTAACTAGGGAACTCATGACCCAAGGGATGACATGGTGGTAAATCCACAGGATTTTCCTTTTTTTTCACATATGCCAGTCTTGGACCACAAGAAGCCAGCAACCCAGAAAAACCAAAGTCCCACCAAGAGCTGACTCTCTCAAACCAAAGAACCAGGAAGGGGACAGTTTTGCAAGGCAGAAAACCTTTTGGAAAAGCTGCCCTATTCCATCCAAACACCAGAGAAAAAACTGTATCTCTATGCCCATCCATGCCAGCATAGGTTGAGTGGAAAACCTAGACTTCCAGCCTCATAAAGCTGTAATGGAGGCCCTGAACACCCGTGCCAGAATAAAGTCAGAGAAGTTCAAGAAGCAGCATGGGACTTTCATCCCTGCTGGAAAGTAATAAGCTCCTCCCCACAGTGTCAATGGGAACAACATGGGAAGCCTGAACTTCTAACCCCACCAACAGTAACTAGGTACTCTAGCCCCTCCCTACTGTAGTGATGTCATAAAAGGGCTAGGACATTCACTATTACCTGTCAGTAATGAGGTCACCACCACTGTGGTTTCAGTGGAGATTATATAAGAAACTCCCACAACTGCCCAGCAGTAATGAAGAGCTTCCTCTACCTAGGGTGCCAATGGAGGCCAAGGAAAGAACCTGGACTTCTACCTCCAACTGGCAGTAACAAGAATGTAATCACCTCCCCTTGCCTTGATGGAGCAATGTCAGAAGAAGCCAGCTAAAACTAAATATTTTAAAAAGATGTGTGTCAAAGTAAGAGACAAAATGTTCAAATTACAATAAAAATTATATGAAGAACAAGGAAGATAACTTTAACTAAAACGTTAATCAATAGATGCCAACACCAAGATAACAGAGATGTTAGAATTATATGACAAAGATTTTAAACAACCATCATAAAAATGCTTCAGTGAGTAATTATAAATGTGTTTGAAACAAATGAGAAAAGAGAGAGCCTCGGCAAAGAATAGAAAATCTCTGAAAAGAAAGAGAAGATATAAAGAAGAAGCAAATGGAAAGTTTAGAAACAAAAAATAAAGTAACTGAAATTAAAAAAAAAAAACCTCAGTGTATGGACTCAATGGCAGAATGGAAGGAACAGAAGAAAAAAATCACTGAACTGGAATGCAGAGCAGTAGAAATTAACCAATCTAAACAACAGAGAGGAAATAGACAGAAAATGAACAGAACCACAGGTACCTGTGGAATTATAACAAAAGATCAAACATTCACATAATTGGAGTCCTGGAAGGAAGAGAGGAAGAGGTCAAGACTAAAATATATTTGAAAGAATAGTATCTGAAATCTTTCCAAATTTGGCAAAAGATAAAAACCTACATATTAGAGAAGCTAAGTGAATCCCATAGAAAAGAAATGTAAAGAAATCCACACTAAGGCAAATTATAATTGAATTTCTGAAACTAAAGACAAAGTCTTGAAAGCAGCCAGGCTATAGTGGAAATGCAATTTGAATGACTGACTTTCTCATCACAAATCATAGAGACCTAAAGAAAGTGGCACAACATTTTTTCATGTGCCAAAAGAAAAGAACTGTCAATCCAGAATCCTATATCCCCCAAGAGGTCTTTCAGGAATGAAGTAAGAAATCAAGACATTTTCATATTAAGGAAAATTAAGAGGATATTTCACCAGTAGACATACACTAAAAGAATGGCTAAACCTTTGTCAAGACTGACAAAGAAGCCCTCTAAACAGAAAGGAAATGATAAAAGAAGGAATCTTCAAACATCAGGAAGGTAGTGGGTAAATATAATAGGCTTTCCTTCTCTTGAATTTTCTAAATTATGTTTTTCAGTTGATGGAAAATTATAACACTGTCTGATGCAATTCTAAACATATGTAGAGCAAATATTTAAGAGAATTATAATGTAGGTGATTAAAGGGAGGTAAAGAGAATTAAATTTTCTATACTTGAACCAGTAAAATAACATCACCAGTAGACTGTGATGTTATGTATATATAACTTAATATCTAGAGCAAGCACTACAAATGTTTTACAAAGAGACATTAAAAACACTATGGATAAATAAAAATGTAATTCCAAAAAATATTCAAGTATCCCACAGGAAGGCAGGCAAAAGAAAACAGAATACAACCAGAGAGAACCAAGAGAAAATAAAAAAATATAATGGCAGATCTAAGCCATCACATATCAATATGTAAATGGTCTAAACACATCAATTAAAAGATTGGTGAACTAGATTTAAAAACATGATGCAATTATATACTGTCTTTGAAGAAGTCTTTAAAAAGCAACTTCAAAAGTAATGGTATAGGCATATTGAAAGTAAAAGAGTGGAAAAATAACATATATCATGCAGACATTAATCCAAGCAAAGTAGGAGTGGCTATGGTAACATCTGATAAGGTTGACTTCAGAGTGAAGAAAACTACCCAATACAGACAGGGTCAGTACATAATGATAAATGGGTTAATCCACCAAGAAAACCTAGCAATTCTAAAAGCATGTGCTCCAAAAAAGAGAGCTAAAAATGTGTGAGGCAAAAATTGATCAAACTGAAAGGAGAAATAGAAAAATGTACATTATGGTTGGAGTTTTCAACATCCTTCTCTCAACAATTGATAGAACTAACAAAATAAGCAAAGATGTTGGAGAGCTCAACACTAGCAAAAGACAAGGTCTGATTGACATTTAGAGACCAGTCCATCCCAAAACATCAGAATACATGTTCTTTTCAAGTGCCTGTGGAAAATGTACCAAGATAGGCCATACCTCCTGGGCCATAAAAAAAATTAAGAAATTTAAATGAATTGAAATCAAACAGAATGTGTTCTCCAAACACAATGGAATCTAACTAGAAATTAGTAACAGAAAGATAACAGGAAAAGTTCCAAACATTTGGAAACTGAACAACACACTTGTAAATTATCAATGGATCAAAGAGGAAGTCTCCAGTGGCAATAATAAAAATACATTGAACTGAATAAAAATTTAAATACAACATGTTATAATATATAGAACATAGATAACGTGATGATGATAGGGAACTTTAGGGCATGGAATGCACACAAGGAAAAGTCTCAAATAAATAATCTGAGCTTCTATCACAAGATCCTAGTAAAAGAAGAGCAGGTCAAACCCAAAGAGAGCAGACAGAAAGAAACAATAAAGATAAGAGCGGGGGGCCAGCCCAGTGGCGCAGTGGTTAAGTGCACACATTCTGCTTGGGTGGCCCGGGGTTTGCCGGTTCAGATCCTGGGTGCGGACATGGCACTGCTTGGCAAGCCATGCTATGGTAGGCATCCCATTTATAAAGTAGAGGAAGATGGGCACAGATGTTAGCTCAGGGCCAGTCTTCCTCAGCAAAAAGAGGAGGATTGGCAGCAGATGTTAGCTCAGGGCTAATCCTCCTCCTCAAAAAAAAAGATAAGAGCAGAAATCAGTAAAACTGAAAACAGAAAAACAAAACAATAGACTAAATCAATGAAACAAAGAGCTGGTTCTTAAAAATTATGAGACTGACAAACCTTTGTCAAGACTGACAAAGAAAAAAGAAAGAAGACAAATTACCAGTAACAGGAGTGAAACAGGACATATCACTGCAAACCAAGAAGACATATAAAGAATAACATGGGAACACTACAAACAACTCTATAGACATAAATTTGACATCAAGTAAATTTGATGAAATAGACCAATTCCTCAAAAAAAGTGCATTTGTCACAACTTACCCAAGATGAAACAGAGAATAATTCGATAAAATTTAAGGAAATTAAATTCATAATTAAAATACTACCAACAAAGAAATCTCCAGGCCCAGATGGTTTCATTGGTAAATTGTACCAAATGTTTAAAGGAGAGAAAAACACCAATTCTAGAAAGTCTCTTCCAAAAAATAGATGAGGAGGGAACACTTCCCAATTCATTTTGTGAAGCTTGTATTACTCTGATGTCAAACTCAGAAAAAGACAGTACCAGAAAAGAAAATTACAGAGCAATATCCCTAGTGAGTATAGACCCAGAAAACTTAATTTGATGTTAGTAAATAGCATTCAACAATATACAAAATGAATCATACACCATGACTAAGAGGGATTTATTCCAGCAAGGCAAGGCTGGTTCAATATTTGAAAATCATGCAGTGTAATCAATCCACCATACTAACAGGCTAAAGAAGAAAAATCACATGATAATACCAATTCATGCAGAAAAATAACTTGACAAAATTCATCAACCACTCACAATACAAACTATCAGAAAAATAAGAAATGAGGGGAACTTCCTCAGTTTGATGAAGACTATCTACTAAAACCTATAGCTAACATTTTACTGATTGGTGAAAGACTAAGGCTTTCCCTCTAAGATCAGAATGAAGGCAAAGATGTCTGCTCTCAGTATTCTTATTCCACATAATGCTGAATAATCTAGCCAGCACATAAGGGAATAAAAAGCATACGGATCAGAAAGGAACAAAAACTCTCCCTATTTTCAGATGATACGATTGACTGTGTAGAAAATCACAATGAATCTACAATAAAACCTCCTAGAAATAAGTAAGTTCAGAAGATACCAGATAAACATACAAAAGGTCAGAAGATATCAGATAAACATACAAAATTGAATTGTATTTCTATATAGTAGCAAGAAACATGTAGATATCAAAATTAAAAACAATACCATTTGCAATTATTCAAAAAATGAAATACTTAAATATAAATTGATCAAAACATGTATAAGACATATGTTGAAAAGTACACAACAATAATGAAAGTAATAAAATAAGATCTAAATAAAGGGCGAGATATACCATGTTCATAGATTGGAAGATCCAACATAGTAAAAATGTCAATTCTTTCCAAATTGATATATACGTAATGCAATTCCTATGAAAATACTAGCAAGATTATTTTCATAGATATAGACAAGATTATTCTAAAATTTATATTAAAAAAACGTGAACTAGAATAGCTGAAATGACTGGAAAAGGAAAATGTAGTGGGAGGAATCAGTCTACCTACTTTCAAAAGTTATTACATAGCTACAGTAACCAAGACTGTGTGGAAATTGTGGAGGGATAGATATATAGATCAATGGAAAAGAATAGAGAATTCAGAAATACAGTTATGTAAGTATCATCAACAGAGTTTTGGCAAAGGTGCAAAACAGATTAAATGGGCAAATGATAGTCTTCTCAATAAATAGTGCTGGAGCAACTGGATATTTATAGGCAAAAAAATGAGCCTCAACCTAAACTGCATGTCTTCCACAAAAATTAACTCAAAGTGGATCACAGACTTAAATGTCAGATGTAAAACTTTAAAACTTTTAGAAAAAACATTATAAAATCTTTAGGATCTAGGACTAGGACAGAGTTCTCACACTTGGTAGCAAATTCATAACCCATAGAGAAAAAAATGATAAGTTGGTCTTCATCAAAATTAGAAACTTTCACTCCATGAAAGCCCTTTTTAAGATGAAAAGAGACGCTACAGAGCTGAAAGAGAACATTTGCAAACCACATATCCAACAAAGATTACGGTCTAAAATCTATAAAGAATTTTCAAAACTGAGCAGCAATAACCCCCCAAAAATCCAATTGGAAAATGGGTAAAAGACAGAAAGAGACATTTCACCTAAGAAGATATATGTATGGCAAATAAGCATATGAAAAGATGTTCAATCTCATTAGCTATTAAGGAAATACAAATTAAAACCACAATGTGATACCTTTCAGAATAGACATAATTTAAAAATCACAACCCCAAATGTTGGTAAGAATGTGGAGAAACTGGTCACTCATAGCCACTCTGGAAAACAGGTAGGCATTTTTTACAAAACTAAACATGTGCTTTCCATACAGCACAGCAATTGCACTGCTGGACATTTATCCCATCAAAATGAAAAATTATGTTTACACAAAATCTGTACACGAATATTTATAGCAGATGTATTTATAATAGCCATAAACTGGAAATGATCCAGAAGCTCTTCAATAGGTGAATGGTTAAACAAACTGTGGTACATTCATACTGTGGGATACTACTCAGCAATATAAAGAAAGAAATATTGATTCATGCTACAACCTTGATGAATCTCTCAGGAATTATGCTGTGTGGAAAAAGCCAATGCAAAAGAGTTATATACCGGATGACTCCCTTTATATAACATCCTTGATATGATGAAACTATACAAATGGAGAACAGATTAGTGGTTGACATGGTTAAGGAGGAATTGCAGGGAAGAGAAGTGGGTGTGGCTACAAAAAGGTAATATGAGGGATTATTCTAGTGATGGAAATGTTTTGTATTTTGACTATCTCAATACCTTGGTTGTGATATTGTACTAGAGTTCTGTAAGACCTTACCATTGAAGGAATCAGGTTAAAGGATACATGGATGTCTCTCTGTATTATTACTTAGAACTGTATGTGAATCTGCAATAATCTCAAAGTAAAATGTTTAATTAAAAAAACCCTGAAAGCTTACTGGTACCAAGTTTGTCCTCCTGCTATAAACAATTAGAAAAATAAACAAATAATGTGAAAATATTTTCAGACATTGTACAATAGGGAGCTGTTATGGACTGAATTGTGTCCCCCGTATTCATATGTGGAAGTCTTTATCCCTAATACCACAGAATATAACCATATTTGGAGATGAGGTCTTTAAAGAGATGATCAAGTTAAAATGAGGTTATTAGGGTGGGTCATAATGCAATCTAACTGGTGTCCTTATAAGAAGAGGAAATTTGGACACACAAAAGGGATACTAGGGATGGGTGCACATGGAGAAAAGTTCATGTGAGGATAGAGCAAAAAGGCCTCAGAAGAAATCAAAACTGCTGACACCTTGATCTTGGACTCTTAGTCTACAGAACTAAGAGTCCAAGTGAGAGTGCAAGTGAGAAAGTAAATTTCTAAGTGAGAAAATAAATTTCTGTTGTTTAAGCCACCTAGTCTGTGGTATTTTGTTATCACAGCCCTAACAAACTAAGACAGGGGCTCATGATTGATCTTTGAGAGATGGAAAACAAATTATCTGAGCCTTATGGCTGCTTTGACTTTCTACCTGGGGGCACTTTCCAGAGAATGGTACTGGGAGGTATCCCCAAGAAGAACATGTCCATCTCAATGATTCAAAGAGACAGATATCAGAGTTTTGGAATGCAAGGTAGTGGAATTTGCAGTGCAGAATACTGGAGAGGAGGAAGCTACACAGAAAAAAGAACTTTAGAAATCTACCTGGGGGGTCCCCTTTAGTTTTTATTTTTAGAACAAAAGTATTTTTTATTATGAAACATACATATTAATTGTTCCATAAACAGTGAGAAAGTAGAAACAATATTTCTCTGTAGCTCGCTTCTTTTTAAATTATGTTTTTATTGTGGTAAAATATACATAGCATACTATGCCCTATTTTGACCAGTTGTAAGTATACAATTCAGTGGCATTAAATATATTTGCAGTGCTATATTCTCATCACCACTATCTATACCCAAAACTTCTTCATTATCCAACATAAACTCTGTGCCCATTAGACAATAACTGCCCCTCACCCCAGCACCTACTAACTTCTATTCTGCTTTCAGTCTTTATAAATTTGCCTACTCTAGGTACCTTATATAAGTAGAATCATACAATGTTTGTTCTTCTGTATCTGGCTTATTTCACTAAGTATAGTGTTGTCAAGGTCCATCCATGTTGTAATATATAGAAAATTTCATTTATTTTTATGGCTGAATAATATTCCATTGTTTGTATATACCACATTTTGTTTATCCATTCATGTGTTGATAGACATTTGGGTTGTTTCTACCTTTTGGCTATTGTGAACAATGCTGCCATGAAGATTGACATATCCCCTTAAGTTTTTTACTTAATACCAAGCTGTGCATTGTGGGGTAAACATCCATGAGGTTGGGCAAAGATCAGCTGTGGGGGAGATTTAAGATGAACAAGTCCCAGAGATAACCTACAGCTGTTAAATATTTGCCTAATGACCAGCCAGATTCAAGAGAATTTATTGAACACCTGGGGAATTCAGTAGGGACTTAAGAAGCATCAAACCTTGGTAGAGCTAAACTGGCCATAGAATAGAGACTACCCTAGACCTCTCCTAACAAATCTTAAATCAATCATCAAAAAAAATTAAGGTGGGGGGCCTGCCTGGTGGCACAGTGGTTAAGTTTGCGTGCTCTGCTTCGATGGCCCAGGGTTTCGCCGGTTCGGATCCTGGGTGCAGACATGGCACTGCTCATCAAGCCATGCTGAGGCAGCATCCCACATGCCACAACTAGAAGGACCAATAACTAAAAATACTCAACTATGTGCCAAGGGGCTTGGGGGAGAAAAAGGAAAAATAAAATCTTAAGAAAAAAAATATTAAGGTGATCTACAAGTAAATTAGCTGCCTCTCAAGACAAAATTCAGACACTCAAAAATACAACATTCATAATGTACAGCATCCAATAAAAAATTACTAGAGATGCAAAGAAAATGAAAATTGTGACTGAAAACCAGGAGACGAATCAGTCAATATAAACAGATCCAGAGAGGACTAACATGTTGGACTTAGCAGAAAAGGACTTTAAAACATCTATTGTAAATATGCTCAAAAATTAAAGGAAAACATTAATACAATGAAATGAGTGGTGGAAGATAGAATAAAATTGAAACTTCTAGAGCTGAAAATATAATAACTGAAAAGCCAAATTCACTGTATTGGCTTAATATCAGATTGTACACTGCAGAAGAAAAGATCAGTGAATTTCAAGACTCAGAAATAAAAATTATCTAAACTGAAGAAAAAAGGAAAAATATATGAAAATATTAACAGAGCCTCAGTATCCTGTGGGACAATATTAAGAGGTTATCTTAAGCAAAATTAGAGTTGCAGAAGGAAGGGTCAGCTGAAAAAATAATGGCCAAAAATTTCCTAAATTTCATGATAATTAAAAATCTACAGAACCAAAATAATTAAATGAAATGTAAATGTTATAAATGCTTCAATTAAAAATCAGATATTGGCAGATTAGATAAAAAAGCAAAACTCAATTACATGCTGCCTACAAGAAATGTACTTTAAATACAAAGATTCAGGCTGACATTAAAAGGATGGAAAAAACATAACATGCAAAGAGTGTCACAAGAAATTGGGGCCACCCGGTGGCGCAGAGGTTAAGTGTGCACGTTCCGCTTCTTTGCAGCCCAGGGCTCGCCAGTTCGGATCCCAGGTGCAGACATGGCACCACTTGTCAAGCCATGCTGTGGTAGGCATCCCACATATAAAGTAGAGGAAGATGGGCATAGATGTTAGGTCAGGGCCAGTCTTCCTCAGCAAAAAGAGGAGGATTGGCAGTAGTTAGCTCAGGGCAAATCTTCCTCAAACAAACAAACAAAAAGAAATCCTATGAAATCTATATTTCATGAAAGCTATATTAATATCAAACAAAGTAGACTTAAAGGTAAAGAATATTATCAAAGATAAAGAGATACAGTTCACAATGATAAAAGAATCAATTCATCAGGAAGACATAACAATACTAAATAAGTAAAGTTATAATAGTTGAAAAACACTAATAACTAAGTTGACTTAATTGACATTTGTAAAACACTGTACACCCTCAAAAGCAAAATGTACATTATATTCAAGTGCGTACGGAATAGTCACCAAGATATGTCATATGGTCAGCAATAAAAAAGTCATGATAAATTTTTAGGGATTGAAATTATACAGACTTTGTTTTCTGACCACAAAGAAATTAAATTAGAAATCAATAATGGAAATATATTAGGAAAATCGCCAAATACTTAGATTTTGAAGAACAAGTCTTTAAATAACTCATGGTTTAAAGAAGAAATCACAGGGGAATTAGATAAAGTTTTGAACTGAATGAAAATGAAAACACAACATATAAAAATTTTTGGAATGTAACTGAAGCAGTATTTACAGGGATAATACATCAGGATTAATCGGGTTTATCCCAGGAATGTAACCCTGGTTTTATATTTTAAAATCAGTTATATAGCATCATAATAACAGAGTAAAGAAGAAGAAAATTATCCCCATGGTTGCAGAAAGTAAATTTGACAAAATTCAACACTTGTTTCGGATAAGAACTTCCAGGAAGTTAGGAATAGGAGGAAACTTCCTCTACCTGATAAATGGTGTCTACAAAAAGCAAACAACAACAACCACACAATGAAAATCACTGCTGAGAGAAATTGAATCCTAAATAAATGGAGTTATATACCATGTATGAGGATTACAAGTCTCAATATTGTAAACATGTCAATTCTCCCCAAACTGATCTATAGATTCCATAGAATCTCAAGTAAATTCCCAGCAGGTTTTACTGAGAAGTTGATAATTGATTCTAAAATTAATATGGCAGTGCAAAGGGATTACATTAGCCATACAATTTTGAAAAACAGTAATAAATTTAGTAGACTCACACTTATTTGAAAACTTACTCTAAAGCTAGTTTTAAATATGATGTATAGATCATATCGATCCAGGAAACACAAGAGTCCAGAAAAAAACCACACATATATGGTTAATTGATTTTCAACAAAACTATTGAGATAATTCAGTGGGGGAAAGGATAGTCTTTTCAGTCAGCTAATGGTGCTAAATTAACTGAATATCCATATGAAAAAAAAATGAACCTTGACCTTTACTTCATACCATATACAAAACTAAATTCAAAATGGATCATAGGCCTAACTGAAAAAGCTAAGAGTAAAAATCATCCAAATGCAACTCTAGGGGAATATCCTTCGGACTCTGAGAAAGGCAAAAATTTCTTAGAGGGCACAAAGCACTAACCATAAAATTAAAAATAAAAGATCAATTGGATTTCATCAAAATGAAAACTTCTGCTCTTTGAAATATGATATTAAGAAAATGGAAAGGCAAGCTCCAGACTAGGATAAAAGATTCTCTGTATATAATTGACAAAAAACTGGTATTTGTAATTTGAAAAAAAAAGCACTTTTGCAACCAAATACTAAGAAGAAAAACAACTGAATATAATTTGGAAGAAATATTTGAACAGACACTTCTCCAAAGAAGATATATGAATTGCAGCTAAGCATATGAAAAGATTCTGATCATTAATCATTAGGAGACTACAAATGATAACCACAGTGTGATAACACTTCACATCTGCTACAATGGCTAAAATTAAGACTGACAAGTGTTAGTGAGGATGTGGAGCAGCCAGGAATCTCATATGTTGTTGGTGGAGTATAAAATGGCATAACCACTTTGGAAATCAGTCTGATAGTTTCTCATAAAGTTAAACATATGCCTACCATATGACCTAGCTGTTCTATTCCTAGATATTTATTTACCCAACAGAAATGAAAACATATGTCTACAAAATGAAATAATTATAGTCACATTTCAATAGCAACTTTATTCATAATAGCGCACAACTTGAAATGACCTAAAGATCTCTCAACAGGTGAATGGATAAATAGGTTATGGTATATCCATACAATGGAATATTACTTATTAATAAAAAGGAACAAACTCCTGGTACACAAAAAACGTGGATAAATCTCAGAAACATGCTTAATGAAAGAAGCCAAACAGAAAATAATACTCTATGATTTAATTTATGTGAAATTCTGGACAACCAAGCTAATGTTTAATGAGGGAAATCTGATCACTGGTTGCTGAGGACTAGTGATTTGGATGAGGGGAAGGAATGATTGACTGCAAAAGGGGAAGGAGGGTTTTTTTGGGGACGGGCAGTGATGTAAATATTCTTGATAGTGGTAGTGGTTAAATAGGTATATACATTTGTCAAAATTCATTGAACTATACAATTAAAATGAACGCTTTTTATTTTACATAAACTATCTTAAAATCAAGTTGATTTAGAAAGAAGACAATTCAAGCTACGGCAAAGCATATATCACTGCTCTGTTTTCAAACTATACCAATTGTCTTGCAGTTTTGTCAATGGCTTCCTAGGGTGCAGGTTTCTGCTTTCTTACCCCCAGCTGGGACATCATTGAAGAGGGGACAGCACAAAGGGAAACATCTGAGGACTTTCTATTCTTATTGAGAACATATGTATGCTATAATGTATTGTATGTGTTATGGATTTTGTTAAGAAAGGAAATTAAGATGATTTTCTAGAGAAATAATCTACCCAGAAATTGACAACCACTCAACATCTATTAGAATGGCAAAAATCCAGAACACTGACACCACCAAATGCTGACCCGAGGATATGGAACAACAGTAACTTTCACCCACTGCTAGTGGGAATGCAGAATGGTACAGTCACATGGGAAGACAGTTTGGTTGTTCCTTACAAAACTAAGCATGCTCTTACCATATGATCCAGCAATCACATTCTTTGTCATTTACTCAAATGCATTGCAAACTTTTATCCACACAAAAACCTGCACATGCATGCTTATATCAGCTTTATGTATAATATCCAAAACTTGGAAGAAACCAAGATGTCCTTCATTAGGTGAATGGATAAATAAACTCTAGTACATCCAGACAGTGGAATATTATTTAGTGCTAAAAGGAAATGAGCTGTGAGCCATTAAAAGACATGGAGGAACCTTGAATGCATATTTTTACACTTGGACCCAGACTCAGAGTAGATATGCTATAACGTGTATCATGACTAGTCCTTTTATTCCTTCCATTTTTTTTCCTATAATTCTTGCCATTAGTTATAAAGACCACCAAAATAACTACATGGGCCATATTTTTAATTTATTTGTTAGCGCCCATCCTGAGAATACTATATTTTCTCTGAGATTCTCACCTTTAAAATTATGAATACTCTTTCTCTAATTCTGTACAAATGTTAGACTTTTCAAAAAGGAAATACCAGCATCTCTTACTGCATATGCCTAAGCTCCCTGTTTTGTACTGGGTATATACTTTGGATCCAAGTAGAAAGGTCTGTTTTTCCTGATGGTCAGAAAAACTATGCAATGGTGAAAATATTACCGTATTACTTGATGATTTACAACTATTTCAGAATGGCACTCACTGTCTTTTTTTCAAGAAGGTTTCTACTAGTTTCTTTGTTAATGTGAATATTTTAGGCAATTGTATCAAAGTGGACTTTTTGAGAACATTAAAAAATGAAAACAAATCATTTATGAGCTCATGAAAATCTAAGTTAAATTTAAAGACTGCTAATGATTCTGGAGAATTAATGAATACTAGAAAGTAGCCTACGTCCTTATTCTTCAAAAGCACGTTAAGGAACATCTCTTTTTAAAAAGATAAAGCTGGGGGAAAAGTCACCATGATTTGAAAGAGAATACATTTTTTTAAAGAAGTGCAATAATATTCTGATTTTATCTAATCTCACAACAATTTTATGGGGAGCAACTGTCAGCCATTTAATTGAAACAGAATGATAAAGGAAGTCAAGTAATTCATTTTTGTTCATTTTTATTGTGACTTATAGCTTTGGTAAAAGTATAACAGAACAAAACCCATCTGTCAGATGAATGTAGACAATAGTGGTATACAATTATAGGCATGCTTATGAAAGAAACCAATAAAAGTTGCTACAACAGTAAAATTTATATCAGCACTTGGAACACCCAAAATGCTATGAAAAACTTTATAGAAAAATGCTTATAGGTGAAAAAAACATTTTTTTCATCAAAGGACACTATCAAGAAGGTGAAAAGACAGCCTACAGAATGGGATAAAATATTTGCTAATCATAAATATAAGCGTCTAATATTCAGAATATATAAAGAACACTTACAATTCAACGACGAAAAGACAACGAAGTTAAAAATGGACAAGGGATTAGATTAGACATTTCTCCAAAGAAGATATACAAATGGCCAACAAGCACATGTAAAGAAGTTCATTGTTATTAGTCACTTTTGTTGTCGTTAGTGCTGTGAAGTTGACTCCTACTCCTAGTTACCCTGTGTACAGCAGAGTGGAGCCCTTCCCAGTCTTTGTGCACCATCTCTCACCTTCCGGTTCTATATCAGACAGTGCTCCACTGCTATTCACAGGGTTTTCACGGCCAGTTTTTTTGGAACTGGTTGTCCAAGTCCTTCTTAGTCTGTCTTATTCTGGACGCTCCACTGAAACCTCTCCACTATGGGTGACCCTGCTGGTGTTTGAAATACTGGTGGCATAGCTTTCACCATCACAGCAACATGAAGCTGCCACAGTATGACAACCGACAGACGGGTGGTGTGGCTCCCTAACTGGGAAATGAACCCAGGCTGTGGAGGTGAGAGTGCCAAATATTAACCACTAGACCACCAGGACTAATTTTATTAGTCACTAGGAAAATGCAAATTAAACCACTAAATACCACTTCATACCTATAATTAAAAACAAAACAAAACAGATATAGTATGTGTTGGTGAGAATGTGGCGAAATTAGAATCCCCATACAATATTGTTGGGAATATAAAGTAGTTTGGCCACTGTGGAAAACAGTTTGACAGTTCCTCAGCAAGTTAAATATAGAATTACCATATGAGTCAGCAGTCTCACTCTTAGGTATGTACTCAAGAGAATTGAAAACATATGTCCACACAAAAATGGTACGTGTAGGGGCCGGCCCCATGGCCGAGTGCTTGAGTTCGCATACTCTGCTTCAGTGGCAGGGTTTTGCTGGTTCAAATCCTGGGCGCGGACATGGCATTGCTCATCAAGCCATGCTAAGGTGGTGTCCCACATGCCACAACTAGAAGGACCCACAACTAAAAATGCACAACTATGTACAGGGGGCTTTGGGGAGAAAAAGGAAAAAAAAATTGTACATGTATTTTCCTAACAGTATTATTCATAATAGCCAAAAACTGAAAGCAATCCAAATGTCCATCAACTAATGAATGGATAAACAAAAGGTGGTATATCCATATAATAGGATATTATTCAGTCATAAAAAAGGAATGAAATACAGTCCATGCTACAACATGGATGAACCTTGAAAACATTATGCTAACAGAAGGAAGTCAGACACAAAGGGTCACATATTGTTTGATTCCATTTGTCTGAAACATCCAGAATAGGTAGAGACAGAAAGTAGATTAGTGATTGTTGAGGGCTGGGAGTAGGGAGGAATGGGAAGTGACTGCTTAATTGGTACAGGATTTCTTTTTGTAGTGATAAAAACGTTTTGAAGGTAGATATAGGTGGCAGTTGCACAACATTGAGAATGTGCTAAATGCCACTGAATTGTACACTTTAAAATGATTAATGGTTAATTTTATGTTGTATGAATTTTACCTCAATAAAAACAGTGAAAAAGAAAAGTTTATAGGAAGTTTGTGAATCAGGTAGAAACATACTTTGGATTCACATTTTAGATAAAATTCAATAACCCACACTGATTAGATACAAATAGAATAATGTTCTTCTGGAAGAGCTGGTTGATTAAGTAAGTTTAGGAAACTTGAGTCCTGGATCTGTCACTATTGAGCTGTATGATCTAAGACAAGTCATTTATCTTCTTTCTGCCTTTATAGTTTTACCTGTTAGCCTAAAAGAATTGTAAGGAACAGATCATCTTCCCTTATATGAGTGATTTTAGTATGTAGGGAAGGGGGCATTGTGGTTACCGCTTGAAAGAACGAGTAATGTGAAGAGTTTCGGAAGATAGTCCAGAAAATTAGTCCAAGATGTAGAAGACATAGAAAGCAGCTCTTTCAAGCACAGTGAAGGAAGAAGAGAGGCAGAAGAACATATGCAAACCTGTGTTTCTTTGTATAGGCACTTGGTGTGATTGTTAGTAGCTGCAAATGGGATTAGAGAGGATCAAAACTGGAAGAAGCCTGAAATCTGGAGAAGGATGGTGAGAGTTGATGCAAAGAAATGCCCTACCTATTCAGATCACCTAAGAAAATATTTGGGGACCTTGTTGAGGATTCCCTCAGAGATTACTTTTCCTGAATCTTCATTCTCACCACAAATTCCCTTGCGAGTCAAATGTTCTTCTCTGTAATTTCAATTGCTGTTTTAATAAATTTTCTCAGTATTCTTCATTTTGACTGGCTTAGCCAGGAAGGTAAGGATGAAATTACCCCATAAGGAATTTATTTATTTACACATGAGCTCAGCTATAAAGCGGATCACTTATTTTCACCCAACTGCTCTCCTCTCTTTTGTGAAATAGTGTTTACATTTTTTATGAATGTATATATGCCCAGAGGCTGTTTATAGCATTGGGTGCATTTATGAATCAAACAACAACTAATCACCTCCTTTCTGCTATTTTGAATAGCTGCAATCTCATTTCCTATTCTAAACTTGTGGAGTATTGTGCTGTGCTTTCAAACAGCTTCTGGGTCCAAACCCAGAGGTGACTACATTTCAGTGGAGGGTGACATGATTAAAGGGTATTATTCAGGGGATGTGATCTTGTAATCATTTTTTACACAGAATTCCCTATGAAGTTAATAGGAGTTGTGTGCATGGACTGATTGCAGATTTTGGCTCATTATAGAGTTTTTGAAGTGATTTAGGATCTTCTGAGGTAAAAAGTGGTATATAAATATAATACTCTACAAATTTTTTTATTATGGCATCCTTCAAACAAATGGCAACATAGAACATTTTGCAAAGATGGCAATAAAACTTCAGTTAAATAATAAGAGTAGGAGAGAAAGATGAAGCAGAATAAGGAAAGAAAATAGAAGGAACAGGCTTGAGTTGTATTGTAAAAGAGGTGGAGATATAGGGATGTAATTATAAATGGTTATTAGCAGTATTAATGATAAATTAGTTCTATTGGGTTAGGAATTTATTTTGAGACAATTTTTAATGCCAAATATTCATGTGAAAGAAAAAATATACATTTTAACCTAAATAGTGCCCTGAGTTACCCAAATTAGTTGAAAAAAATGTTTTTCTCTGCCTGTACAACCTAGATTAAAAAAAGCAGTCTAGTTTAGCTAAGAAACTTTCCAAGTCTACTTCAAATTGAATTGCACTTTCAAAGAAAACTAGATATGCAGAGATATTTTAAAAGGATGAGGTTAGTTTAGACAAACTAGAAAACATATGACAAATTCTATGCCAGATTCCTTTTTGGTTCTACAGAAGACAAATTTGTAATGGAACAAAGAAACCCTGTGATTGGTGTAGAATGGACAAAGGTACAAAGCAATGGATAATAATAAGCTTTTCAGAACTAAAAACAAAACCAAAACTTTAAAACAATACAGCATGAAAGCAAAAACATCCTCCAAGAAAGTACATTATAATTTTCAAAAATTTTTTTGTTTCTCTTATATGTGAACTATCCATCCAATTTCCCACTGGCTAAGGAAACAACACAAACTATAAAGGTCACTGAGAAATGAACATAAAATACTCAAGGAATGCATTTACTATTATAAACTCATCCCATATACATTTTAATTGCATGAACTTTTACATAAAGAAAAAGGTTATAGTTTACATTTATTATTAACCCAATAGTGTTTGAAACAATAATTTCAGAAATTATTATGAAATGGTGATAAAATTTCTCATTGCCAATGACTCCATTATTGGTAAAGCAAGGGTGTATTGAGTAATTTATAACTTTGTTGCAATTTACACTTCTAATCAAGACATTGTTTTTTATTCAAATACAACACCTTTTACACCTTGAGAAAATTCTGAGTCGATTTTAGATGTATTGGTGAAGATTTAGTCTTATGGAAAACTACCATAGGGTAAAATCTTGTTGGTGCTGTACTATATTATTATTGTCTCTGTGTTGTGTTCTAACCACGTGTATACTATTGCCTTCATCAAATCAAACATGAGGCAAAGAAGAAACACAAAATTAACATAAAAAATGTAGCAAGCAGTGTATGTCTTTAAGAGCCACTGTCTTTCAGACTACTGAGTTCACTAGAAGTACACACAGAAAGACAGTATTTACTCTTACTTCATTTTGATACAGGTCATTTCATCTTGGTGACACAACACTCAATATACATCATGTAAAAATGTTGAATAAAGAAAAGTGAAAAATTGCATTAGCTAATTAATTTACTTGTGACAAAACATACCGCATACAGCCTGCTTAAGCCCTTTGGTGATCTTGGTACTATTTGTTTAGGATTGAGAGGTGTACTTGGAGCAAAGACAGAAGCTCTTTTCCAAAACGGAAGTGGCACAAGAGAAACAAAAGTACAATGGAGTGCTACAGAGGTAACGTAGTCTCAGTCACAGCTATGGCTGATGTTAGTGCTGCCTTCTCAACTTTCCTGGTGCCTAAAATAATGAATTGCTACAGATAACATGTGCACCTGGGTGTATGTACTTGCACGCACTTGCATGCATGCACACACACACAACACACACATATACCGCATTCCTCTGCTTTGCCCCAAGCCTTTAACCAGCTACCTGTACTTTAGAACATTTTCTTTGAAACACAAGCATCTGTCTACTCCTGTTGGAACAGGTCTATTTATAATTACAGAATCATGGCCTTTGCTGGATGAAATATTCATGTACATTCCGCTGCCAAACTGCACTTATGGCATAGTAAACTGCAAACATTATCATATTAAAAGCAATTTAGCAACATGGTTCATGCCAGCTTAATAAAAATGTCATTTGAAATATTGTTTAAGAGCACTAGTTTAACAACTTTTACAACACTGGACCACCACAATGTATTTATTATCTACAGTATATTTGAAGAAACTAAAATGGAAATGAAAAGAAGTGGTTGAACTCAGTCATACAGTTCTCAAGTAATGACAAGGCATTACTAAAGACTCTCCCTTCATTTCTGAGCAATCCTGGAAGATGGGGATGATCCAATTCCTTTGAATTGGCTCCCAAGCACTAGGCTGCTTATTGCCCGGCAGATCCATACAATGTAGTGCCTTGCTGTCTCATCAACTACACAAAGACAGTAATGGACAATTTGTCCTATTTGGGGGGGAATGTATTTACCAAAGGATTAATGTCAAGATATGCTGTTCTTCATATAAATTCCCTTAGTTTACTTCTGTCTGTTGTTCAAAGGGGTCAAATCAAAGTGTGCATGTGTGTATGTGTGTTGAAAGTTTAAAAATATGCTATGTATAACCCAGAGGTAGATATGGAATTTTGGGTTATCTGATACAATTTTTAGTGATATTCTACCATTCTTTTCTTAGTACATTGTCCCATTTTTCCTTTCCTTTTACTTTCTTCCCTGGGAGGCATTCAAAGCTATAGAGAAACATCTACTGGACAATAAGAATTTATAAAGGAACTATAAGTTTAAGGCTGCAGCTTGAGTTTTGAATGTGGATAGTATAATATTTTCCCATCACTTTTTTTTACCAGAATATCTTAAAAGAGATTATTTGCAATCCAAATATTATAGTTTGAAAGGTTACCTAATTGGATTGTTTCATTTATGGAAACTGACTAAGGAGTATTTGCTGACTTAGTTACATTGTGGTGCTCTAGAATGAAAATAAAATGACTAGCAAACTCATTTTTTGGAAAAAAATAAAAATTTGTCTTAACAAAACCCAAATAAAAATGGTATAATATAAAATGTAGTACCAGATGGTCTTTAATATATGGCAGATTGATATAGAAATGTTTTGAGCCAACTGCAAGTATGAGAATTACTGTGTTTCAGTACTGACTCAACAACTTAGGAGCCACTTACAGAAACTGAAGTGTTTAATCAATATAGTGAAATATTCAACTATACTATTCAAATATTATGTCTTTCAGTAAGAATCATATGTAACTCTGTCTCAAACCAGTAAAAGCAAAAGTGGATTGACCTCCACCACTTTGGCACTAATGTAGAAAGACAATGTGCTGGAAAAAGAGATGACATGGCTTTGTGAATGTAATAGGACACCATTTCTTGCAATAAAAAAAAGAAATATAGTAGGCACCTATAATTCTTACCTGTATAATTAAACATTTGTTTATATTCTAAGAAGATTACATTCATTTGAATGTGTTATGCATTTCTTTTAAAATAACAGGACAGTTTTAGGTATAAGGATAGAATGGTGAAAAATATGAGGTACCTGAGGTTTCTGGTTTTTGCTCTGACGCTAAATAGCTAAGTTACTTTAGTCACTTCACCTCTCTGGGCTTCAACTTCGTCTCTGAAAAGAATGACTTGGATTTAAACCTCTCTGAGGTCCCTTTCACTTCTATTACATTTATGATTTTATTCAAATCACCTTAATATTGACAATAACTGAGTATCTGAAAATTTAGCATTTAATGCTTTACATACACATTTTCAATTACTGTGAATTTATACCTACAGATAGTAGTAAAAACTGATTTCCTATTTTTACAAGTATTTTATAGTGTTGTTTTGAGGAGAATAAATATTTAAGTTATCACTAGTTGGCATTCACTTCTCAATTACTATGGAAGGGATATGAAAATTTCAAAATATTATGCCAGACCTTTTAATTTATTCAGAAAAAAAACTAGTCAGTAGGCTAAGTTAATTTGGGATACATGTTCATGTTATCAAAATAAGATATATTAGTTTTCTATGCTGCAAAGCAAATTATCACAAAATTAATAGCTTAAAAAACACACATTTATTATCTCATAATTTCTGTGGGTCAGGAATCCAGGCACAGCTTATCTGAGTCCTTGGCAAGGCTGTAATTAAAGTGTCAGCCAGGGCTGGATTTTCACCTGGAAGTTTGTCTGAGGAAGTGTCTGCTTCCAAGCTCTCTCAGTTTGTTGGCAGAATTCATTTCTTTATAGTTGTAGGGCTCATGGCAGCTTGGTTCTCCAAAGCCAAAAAGGAGAACAAGACCCTAGAGCAAGCTAGCAAGATGAAGTTTTACATAACATAACACAATGATGGGAGTGACATCCTTTTACCTTTGACATATTTTGTTTGTTAGAAGAAAGTCACCAGTCTCATCTACACTCAAAGGGAGGGGATTATACAAAGACATAAACACCAGGAGGCAAGTATCATGGAGGCTAGCTGAAAGTCTGTTCACCATAGAAGAAATATGAGGGTGCAAATTGTGTTCTAGTATAACTTATTTTCTCTCTTCTCACCCTCCCTTTTCCCCTCTGTTCCTTCTTTCCTCCTCCTCCTTTTCTCTCTCTGTCTCATCTTTTTTTTCTGGTCTTTGCGATTGAATCCTGCAGATGGTCTATGTACTTGTGAGAGCTCAACAGCTCCATTAGTGATGGGGCACAGCCTCAATTACAGGTACATATCCTGAGGACAAACAATTGGCTCTCTTGTTTTACCAGAATACTAGCTACTAATGAATTATGTGATAATCTGTCAAATGCTTTTATTCCTGGCTGTATTATTACGTGAAAAATCCTCTAATGAAAATCTGTCCCTAAACTTTAACCAAGTCAAAGGTTCAAGTGAAAATTGATTTACCTTGGCAGACAGTGTAGGATAATTCTCAATTCCTGGCCTCGTTCTAGTATCAGACATTTAACAACCAATATTTTAAAATACTTTAAACTGTATTTGTAAAAGACAAATGTTTGCTAGGAATTTAGCAAATAGAGGGAGAAGACATAAGTACAAGGTGAAGCGTGATCACTGACACATGATGAAGGAAGAAACGTTTTTTTTGGTATCATTCACTCTCCAGTGTTCACAGATTGATGATCCAAGTGCTCTTCTGTTTTCTCTTATCCTTTCAGCCTATGGCTATTTAATCTCATCACTACTTCTACTTTGGGGGGGAGGGCAGGGAGAGGTAAGTAAATTCAAACTCAAACCACTTTTTTTTGCCACTCTTATATGGAAGAAAAATGTGTCTAGTTAAATCCTCTAGACTCCTGTAGTTAAATCTTGGAGTTTTCCTTCTGATGAGTTCCTCTTAGTGTTTGTTTCTTTTGCAGACTAGTGGTTCTGTGTGGCAGTGATTTAAGGTGAGGTTATTCAGATTATTTTTTGATCCAATGTTGAAGATTCTAAAAATCTCTAGTCTCTATGTTGCTTTTACAAATCAGCTGTTGAAAAACTTTAAAATTCCATCAAGGCAGGGCATTAGCTTCACTTATACGTTGTGACTTCTGTAGAGAAGAATTGTTCCTTTACTGAAAAGACAGTGATGTAAAATGAATGAACTCTACAACTGTTTATAGCAGGGTAAAATTATAAAGAGCATTGACAGAAATTGCTATGTGGGGTGGAGGTTACTCAACCAAACCAAATGCAGAAGTTTTTAGGGGGGATGGTACATATGTAAGACATTATGCACCTCATTTAAAGGAAATCCAAGGCAGATGAGATAATCATTTTATGAAAATAGTAAAGAAGATTGTTAATTCTTCTAATACATGGAGACACATCTTCCTAAGGAGGACAGTGCTGCCTCGTTCACAAAAGTATTTCAAATGAAAGGAAATGCCTTCTTCTCTATTCCAATATTCTTTAAGAAGTTAACAAGCCCAGTTGGAAATGTCAATAAATGGAGCAATTAAGAGATTGTAGTGTAAATCCAGCAACTTTTGGTAGTAGTTTATCAACTCAATAGTAAGTAGAGAAAGAAGGAATATTTAGTTGGCATACAATGAATCTATTGAACTTTTAAAAATAAGGCAGGTCTGTTCTTTCTATCTGCTTTCTACAGACTGTTGAACTTCTAAAGGGTATATATTATTTCATATTAATCCAGTGCCCTAAAGGATATATTTTCTAGTGAGATTATGCAAGATTATGTGGTGATATTTTGTCGTTCAATAAACACTTTTCAATCACCAACTATGTACAAGGATCTGGAAATAATTATTCATTATTTTGAGTATTTTCATTAATGAAATAGTTTAATAATTCCTTAAAAGTAGGATTTTAAATAGCTTGCACAATTTTTAAATGGGATTTAAAAATTCGACTTTACTTCTTTTTCTCCTTTCTCTGCCAAATAACCCCACTGGAATATTTTTCTAATTTAAAAAATATAGGCCAGAGAAAAAATGATGTTTTTATGAACAGAAATATATAATCTATTTTTCAGTAACTCACCCATTCTGTTAGAAATTATTCATAAGGACAATTAGTAGACTGCAGTACTAGATAAGGCCACCTATCTATTTCCTTTCCCATGCAGTTTTATTTCACCCCAGTAGTCATTTTGTGATTAAATAGCAATGACTATTCAGGTATTGAAGATAGTAAAAGATTTTTTCAGATAGTTAAGCAACTGAGTGGAAAGACAGAAATAGAGAATTGTATTTGTAACTCACAGGTTAAGGGCTCAAAATAGTTGAATGAGAAAACCTCAGCAAAAGCATTTTTTTTTTTTTTTTTTAAAGGGTACATGACTGTTTTTTTTTTTTTTTTTTTTAAGATTTTATTTTTTCCTTTTTCTCCCCAAAGCCCCCCGGTACATAGTTGTGTATTCTTCGTTGTGGGTTCCTCTAGTTGTGGCATGTGGGACGCTGCCTCAGCGTGGTCTGACGAGCAGTGCCATGTCCGCGCCCAGGATTCGAACCGTCGAAACACTGGGCCGCCTGCAGCGGAGCGCACGAACTTAACCACTCGGCCACGGGGCCAGCCCCAGCAAAAGCATTTTTTAATTGTTGCAAGGAAGTAGCTTTTAATTCTAGCTTCTGAGTGTACAGTTTTAAGAAATTGGCTAACAGGAAAAGACCTTTGAGTAATATAAAATCTGAACCTTGAATAATTTCTGAGAGAGAATAAAAAGTCTATAATTATATCAGAAGTTAGATAAGCCTTTTGTGGTCTAGCAGAGGCATGAAACAGTGACAGATGTGGAAGTACCATATAGTCCAGAGAACAGCGAAAAGGGATTGTCTGGTATTTTTTTAATATACAGTGTATATGCTTAAATTAATACCCAGCAGACTGCATATATTCATTACCTAGTTCTGATTTTCGTTCTCTGTATTTTTTTGGTTTTATGAAGTTTTGAATTTAAAGTATCAATTAATGTTTTAAAAAGACATTTAGATCGGATGGACTCATGCCAATTTGAAGTCCTGGTGATTGTAAGAATAACTCTTAATTGGAGCTTATTCCTATTTGGGCGAACCACTTTTAAAAAGCTCTTTGTCAATGAATGATTCAAGTAACAACTGCTTGAAAAATTTAAGTACCCCAGCGTTCTCATCTGGAAAATGGGATGATTAATATTGGCTCACCTCTTTAGGTGCATATGAACAATAATAAAAATTATTGTAGGCACTTGATAAAATAGTAAGTCCTGTACAAATGTTTGTTCAACAGGAACAACAGCAATAGCAGCACTTTGCATCCTACCAAATACCCCCACTGTAAGTAAGTAAAGTAAGTTCTCTCCCCCAAGTTTCTATGTAACTTGTTGCCAAGTGCAAAAGGTATCTCATTTTACCCATGCTCATCGCTGCTGACATTTAACTTATTACCATGTAAAGTGTTTCGTAAGAGCTTTGATAACTTAAGGAACTAAATATGAAATCAAGTTCTTTTTTATTATCCATTCCCCACTACTCCCTCTCTCTTGCTTTTAATAAACAGATATTAATATTTCTGTGAACACTTCAGAAGTGCTGAGGATAAAGAAAAATAAATATCTTGGACTCTAAGTTCCCCCGGCACTTCCACCTTGGTCTGACTTTAATTCTGATCTTAGATAAAACTGTAGTTTTTAATTAAAAAAAATTATAACAGCTGAAATTTATTTTGTATTTCTAAGGAGTCTTTATCATGACTGATATAGGAATGCACATTATTTCGACTTAGAAAAGAAACCTCTTAACTAAGTAAAACAGAAGGGCAGAGAGGCTGAATGATTTAAGAGAGGATTCAGGGTAATTCAGTGTCTGAATTGAAGATTCCCCAGGATTTGAAATCCCTGAACCCAAATATTTACCTACAATCTTAAGTTGTCTTTCTTGGAAATCTGTGTGCCCTCTATAAATCCAACTTCTTCTGTGGAGGAGTTAGGACCAGAGTCACCTCCTTATAAAAAATAGACTGGGTAAGTGCCTAGGTCTGTAAAAATAATAAGCTTTGGAGGAGAGGTCCACATTTTGTCTCTGTCCTTCCTGTCAATATAATTTTACAGTTAGCAAACTTGTCTTCAGTTCTCACTGCCTTCCTTTCTGTATTCGTCTCCATATTGGATGATGATGATGCTTTTTTCCCTTCCTTTTCCTCCTTTTCTTTCTGTGGATTTCATAGTGGTAATATCTTTTACAACGCATAGCAGTGAATCCCACAATGGGCTGGTATTATTACATGTCTCAGTAGATAAAATATGGACTTTTCTCTCTTTGCAAAACTTAAGAAGAATTCTCCAGCTTTCCTTCCCTTTATACTCTCACTCGGGTCTTTCGTTGTCTTCCATTAAATCTGTTCCCTTTCTCCTGATTATGTACAATAAAGGGATTAAATGAGGGACTGGCCCTTCTATAATTAATATAATTGTTCCCTTCTGGAAAATATGCACACCTAAAAAAGAGGAAGAGAGCAGGGAACTATTGTCAAGCTACTGGATTATTTTTGCCACTACCATTACTACTTCTGATAAAAAATGAGAGCAGCAGCGGTACTAGTGGTAGTAGTAAATCCTACCTATTGAGTGCATACCACGATCCATGGCTTGTTGTAACAACTTCACATACTGTTTTTCATTTTTAAAACCCTTACAAATAAAGAGTGATTTAAATGATTTGCAATGTTATTCAAAGTAAACATGCTTTTAATAAAAAAATCAAACTTAAGCATCTGTATTGATATCTTATTATTTTCAACTAACATTCTTAGTACTTATCCTAGCATGGTTTTGATGAAGTTAAATAAACACACTGGCATTTCACTATAGCCCTGCTGTCTTCCTTGAAGCCATCAAAGTCCAAACTGCCTCATAATGATACCTTTGTTACTTCTTTTTTTTAATTTTAATTTTTTTCAGATGTACATCATATTTCGAATTCTGTGTACATTACATCATGTTCACCACCTGAACTCTAATTATAGTGCATCCTCTCACATGTGAGCCTAATCACCCCTTTTGCCCTCCCCCCTTCCCCCTTCCCCAATGGTAACCATCAGTCCAATCTCCAATGCTATGTGTTTTTCTTTTTGTCGTTGTTTTTATCTTCTACTTATGAGTGAGATCATACGGTATTTGACTTTCTCCCTCTGATTTATTTCACTCAGCATAATACCCTCAAGGTCCATCCATGTTGTCACAAATGGCCGGATTTCATCATTTCTTATGGCTGAGTAGTCCCTCATGTATAAATACCACATCTTCTTTATCCATTCGTCCCTTGATGGGCACCTAGGTTGCTTCCAAGTCTTGGCTATTGTGTATAATGCCGCAATGAACATAGGGGTTCAAGTATCTTTATGCCTTTGTGTTTTCAAGTTCTTTGGATAAATACCCAGCAGTGGAATAGCTGGATCATATGGTAGATCTGTCCTTAATTTTCTGAGGATATTCCATACTGCTTTCCATAGTGGCTGCACCAGTTTGCACTGCCACCAGCAGTGAACAAGGGTTCCCTTCTCTCCACATCCTCTCTAACATTTGTTGTTTCCTGTCTTGTTAATTATAGCCATTCTGACTGGAGTGAGATGATACCTCATTGTAGTTTTGATTTGCATTTCCCTGATAGCTAATGATGTTGAGCATCTTTTCATATGCCTGTTGGCCATCTGTATATCTTCTTTGGAGAAATCTCTGTTCAGATCTTTTGCCCATTTTCTAATTGGATTGTTGGTTTTTTTGTTGTTGAGCTGTATAAGTTCTTTGTATATTTTGGATATTAACCCTTTATCTGATATATGGTTTGCAAATATCTTCTCCCAATTGTTAGGTTGTCTTTTTGTTTTGTTGATTGTTTCCTTTGCTGTGCAGAAGCTTTTTAGTTTGATGTAGTCCCATTTTTTCATTTTTTCTTTTGTTTCCCTTGCCCGGTCAGACATGGGACTTGAAAATATGCTGCTCAGACCAATGTCATAGAGCGTACTGCCTGTGTTTTCTTCTAGAAGTCTCATGGTTTCGGGTCTTACATTCAAGTCTTTAATCCATTTTGAGTTGATTCTTGTGCATGGTGTAAGGGAATGGTCTAATTTTATTCTTTTGCATGTGGCTGTCCAGTTTTCCCAACACCATTTATTGAAGAGACTCTCCTTTCTCCATCGTATGCTCTTGGCTCCCTTGTCGAATATTAGCTGTCCATAAATGTGTGGGTTTACTTCTGGGCTCTCAATTCTGTTCCATTGATCTGTGTGTCTGTTTTTGTGCCAGTACCCTGCTGTTTTGGTTACTATGGCTTTGTAGTATAATTTGAAATCAGGGAGTGTGATACCTCCAGCTTTGTTCTTTTTTCTCAGGAATCCTTTGGCTATTTGGGGTCTTTTGTTGTTCCACATAAATTTTAGGATTCTTTGTTCTATTTCTGTAAAAAATGTTGTTGGAACTTTGATAGGGTTTGCGTTGAATCTATAGATTGCTTTAGGAAGTATGGACATTTTAACGATGTTAATTCTTCCAATCCAAGAGCACGGAATATCTTTCCATTTCTTTGTGTCTTCTTCGATTTCTTTCAACAATGTTTTATAGTTTTCGGTGTACAGATCTTTCACCTCTTTGGTTAAGTTTATTCCTAGGTATTTTATTCTTTTTGTTTCAATTGTAAATGAGATTGTATTCTTAATTTCTCTTTCTACTACTTCATTGTTAGTGTATAGAAGCACAACCGATTTTTGTACATTGATTTTGTATCCCGTAACTTGACTGTATTCCTTTATTATTTCTAAAAGATTTTTAGTGGAATCTTTATGGTTTTCTAGATATAAAATCATGTCGTCTGCAAAGAGTGACAGTTTCACCTCTTCTTTTCCAATGTGGATCCCTTTTATTTCTTTTTCTTGCCTGATTGCTCTGGCTAGGACTTCCAATACTATGTTAAATAAGAGTGGTGACAGTGGGCATCCTTGTCTGGTTCCTGTTCTTAGAGGGATAGCTTTCAGTTTTTCTCCATTGAGAATGATATTTGCTGTGGGTTTGTCATAAATGGCCTTTATTATGTTGAGGTATTTTCCTTCTATACCCGTTTTATTTAGAGTTTTTATCATACATGGATGCTGTATCTTGTCAAATGCTTTCTCTGCATCTATTGAGATAATCATGTGATTTTTATTCTTCATTTTGTTCATGTGGTGTATCACGTAGATAGATTTGCAGATGTTGAACCATCCCTGCATCCCTGGAATGAAACCCACTTGATCATGATGTATGATCGTTTTAATGTATTGTTTTATTCGATTTGCTAGTATTTTGTTGAGTATTTTTGCATCGATGTTCATCAGTGATATTGGCCTGTAATTTTCTTTTTTTTGTTGTCCTTGTCTGCTTTTGGTATCAGGATAATGTTGGCTTAGTAGAAGGAGTTGGGAAGCTTCCCCTCCTCTTCAATTTTTTGGAAGAGTTTGAGAAGGATAGGTATTAAGTCTTCTTTATGGTGTTTCTAATGGTGTTTCTTCTAATGTTTGGTAGAATTCACCAGGGAAGCCATCTGGTGCGGGACTTTTATTTTTTGGGAGGCTTTTGATTGCTGTTTCGATCTCCTTACTGGTGATCAGTCTATTCAAATTTTCTACATCTTCTTGGTCCAGTTTTAGAAGGTTGTATGTTTCTAAAAATTTATCCATTTCTTCTAGATTATCCAATTTGTTGGCGTATAGCTTTTCATAGTATTCTCTTATTATCTTTTGTATTTCTGAGGTGTCTGTTGTCATCTCTCCTCTTTCATTTCTGATTTTATTTATTTGAGCCTTCTCTCTTTTTTTCTTGGTGAGTCTAGCTAAGGTTTTGTCAATTTTGTTTATCTTTTCAAAGAACCAGCTCTTGGTTTCATTAATTTTTTCTATTATTTTTAGTCTCTATTTCATGTATTTCTGCTCTGATTTTTATTATTTCCTTCCTTTTGCTGATTTTGGGCTTTGTTGTTCTTTTTCCAGTACCTTTAGGTGCGCTCTTAGATTGTCTATTTGGGATTTTTTTTCTTTGTTGAGGTAGGCCTGAATTGCTATAAACTTCCCTCATAGAACCGCTTTTGCTGTATCCCACAGATTTTGGCATGTCGTGTTTTCATTTTCATTTATCTCCAGGAATTTTTTGATTTCTTCTTTGATTTCTTCATTGACCCAATCATTGTTCAGTAGCATTTTGTTCAATCTCCACATTTTCGTGGCTTTACTGGTTTTCTTTCTGTAGTTGATTTCCAGTTTCATACATTTGTGGTCAGAAAAGATGCATGGTATTATTTTGATCTTCTTAAATTTATTGAGACTTGTTTTGTGGCCTAATATGTGATCAATCCTGGAGAATGTTCCATGGGCATTTGAAAAGAATGTGTATTCTGTGGTTTTTGGATGGAATGTTCTGTATATATCTACTAAGTCCATCTGGTCTAATGTGTCCTTTAAGGCCTGTATTTCCTTATTGACCTTCTGTTTGGATGATCCATGCAATGGTGTAAGTGGAGTCCCCTACTATTATTGTGTTACTGTATATTTCTCCTCTTATGTCTATTAATAATTGCTTTATATATTTAGGTGCTCCTATGTTGGGTGCATAGATATTTACAAGTATTATATTTTCTTGTTCGATTGTTCCCTTTATCATTATGTAGTGCCCATCTTTGTCTCTAATTACAGTTTTTGTTTTAAAGTCTATTTTGTCTGATATAAGTATTGCTACCCCTGCTTTCTTTTCTTTGCCATTTGCATGGAATATCTTTTTCCACCCTTTCACTTTCACTTTGTGAGTGTCTGTAGGTCTGAAGTGTGTCTCTTGTATGCAGCATATACATGGGTCTTGTTTTTTTATCCAATTGGCCAAACTATGGCATTTGATTGGAGCATTTAGTCCATTGACATTTAAAGTAGCTATTGATAAATATGTATTTATTGCCATTTTGTCACTTTTTCTTTTTTTCTGGATGTTTTAGTAGTTCTTCTCTGTTCCTGTCTTTTTCTCTTGCTCTCTTCTCTTGTGGTTTGATGGCTATCTTCAGTAATATGTTTGATTTCTTTTGTCTTACTTTTTTCCTGCTTGTTATACGTTTCTGATTTGTGGTTACCATGAGGATCCTTTTTAATATACTATGCATATAACAGTCTATATTGAGTAGATAGGCTCTTTAGCTTGACCTCTTTCTAAAAGCTCTACTTTTTCACTCCCCTCCTCCCACATTATATGTTTTTCACATCATATATAGTCTTTTGTTTAGTGTGTGTCTCTCCATTACCCTCTTATCATTGAAATAGGTGATTTTAGTACATTTGTCTTTTAACCTTCATATTATCTTCACAGGTGGTTGATCTGCTGCCTTTACTATATTTTTACCTTACAAGTGATTTTATTGCCTGTTTTTTTGTTGTTGTTTTGGGTTTTTTTTTGATAATTTTTTTTATCTCTATTTGTGGTCATTGCTTTCCCACTTAAATAAGTCCCTTCAGCATCTCTTGTAGAACTGGGTTCTTGGTGATAACCTCCTTTAATTTTTGCTTGTCTGGGAAGCTCTTTATCTCTCCTTCCATTCTGAATGACAACCTTGATGGATAGAGTATTCTTGGCTGTAGGTTTTTTCCTTTTACCACTTTGAATATGTCATGCCATTCTCTTCTTGCCTGTAGGGTCTCAGCTGAGAAGTCTGCTGATAGCCTGATGGGCTTCCCTTTATATGTCACTTGTGGCTTTTCTCTTGCTGCTTTTAGGATTCTCTCTTTGTCTTTAATTTTAGACATTTTGATTATAATATGTCTTGGTGTGGGCCTCTTTGGGCTTCTCTTGTTTGGAGCTCTCTGTGCTTCCTGAACTTGGATGTCTGTTTCCTTCCTCAGGTTAGGAAAATTTTCCTCTATTATTTCTACCAATAAATTTTCTGCCCCTTTGTCTCTCTCTTCTCCTTCTGGGACCCCTATAATACAAATGTTAGCATGCTTGATATTGTCCCAGAGTTCCCTTACGCTGTTCTCATTCTGTCTAATTCTTTTTTCTCTTTTCTGTTCTGCTTGGGTGATTTCCTCTAGTCTTTCATCTAGCTTGCTGATCCGTTCTTCTGCTTCCTCTACTCTGCTATTGATTCCCTCTAGTGAATTTCTCATTTCGAGTATTGTATTCTTCATTTCTGGTTGGGGTTTTTTAAATATCATCCAGTTCTTTGCTGATGTGCTCACTGTGTTCATCCATTCTTCTCTGCATATCTGTGAGCATCCTCATGATATTTTGTTTGAATTCCTTGTCAAGGAGGTCGCTAGTTTCTGTTTCACTTAGTTCTTTTTCTGGGGTTTTGTACTGTTCCCTTACTTGGAAAGTATTTCTTTGCCTCCTCATTATGCCTCTTTCTCTGTGCTATTTTCTTTGTAGTAGGTGAGTTGGCTAAGTCTCCTGATCTTGGAGAAGTGGCCTTATGTATGAGATGCCTTATGAGTCCCAGCAGTGTGCTTCCCTCTCGTCACCAGCCCATAAGAACCAGGAGTGACCCCTTTGTGGGCTACTTGTTTCCTTCTGCTGTGGCAGGGTTGCCGCCATTGCAGGTACCCACGGAGTCTGATCTTTCCTTCCCTGGCCAGCTGTTTGTAAATCCGGTTTGGGGGGCCTCAGCACTCTTGGCTACAAAGTCTATCAGCACACCCTTATTGCAAATGTCCTCCTTAATTGGGTTTGTACCCAGTGTAGCTGGTTGCTAGGCTCAGGGGCTTACAGTTATGCTAGGCCTGAGGCCACCAAGGCTGTTGTCAGTTCTCTTAGGAGTGCAGCTGAGTGGGGCTAGCCCTTGGCATGGGGGCACTCAGTTGTTTCAGGCTCTGGAAGGTGGAGCTAATCCTTTTTATGGCTATTTGTGAAGCACAAGCCTTCTGCTGCTGATAAGCCTCACTCCCCACAGGACCACATACACTGTCAACACAGTCCTGGTCCTGCACATGTCTCAACCCACTGGAGCGTACCCCAACACCACACTGCAGAGGCCTCCACCTCTCCCCCAATGCCCCCCACAGTTCACCTGGTCCTCACACAGGCCCTGCCCCACAGAGGCAGACACCCTTGCCAGCCTGTAGAGGATCAAGGCACCCAGTCAATGCAGGCTGAAAAGTAGCCTGAGGGCTTGCTGTTAGGTTCAGCCAGTCCCTAGGGCGGGTTGCCTGCCCTGGCTGAACTGGATTAAATCTGTGCTCTAGTGGGTGTGGCAGACCCCTGGGCTAACAGCCCAAGGGATGCACCCCACCAGTGTCCGTATCAGCATGCCTGGACCAGCTCAGAACAACAGCCCCCACCAATGTCTCAGTCTCCGGAGAGGATCCTCCTCTCACCAAGATGCCCCCAGAGCCCACCACGTGAGTCTTGTTTCACCAAAGGACAGTCAGCCTTCTCTCTGGTGATTTTAGTTTGCTGCAATGAGTGAGTTTGTGTGTGGGCCCTTTAAGACCCGGGTCTTTTCGGCTTTCAGCCGATAGCTTTTCTAGGGGTGTCCTCACAGCAGTTAATAGCCAGCAAAGCCAGACAGTAAGACCCCCGTCTCAGTTGGGCTGAGTCCAAAGGGTGCTTATAGCAGTATCGCTGCCGCTCCAGACCTCACTCCTCCAGGGAGGGCTCGTACCTTAGGGTGGCTCCCGCCTGGCCAGCTGAGAAGCTCTGCTGCTCCCAAAGGTGGCTTTTTTCCTCTCAGGCCAGACTTACTGCCTCTTGTGCCTTTGTCAGGACTGTCTCTTGTCGTGGGGGTTCTTTTTATCCAGTTTTCAGTTTTCAATCCAGGGTAATTCTTCCAAAAATTGTTGTAACCTGGTTGTGTTCGTGGGAGGAGGCGAGTTCAATGTCTGCTCATGCCGCCATCTTGACGAGATCTCCTCCCCTTTGTTATTTCAATGTGTATTTGGATGGAGGTAGAAGTTTCTATATTGCAAACTTGTTATGGTGATGGTTTAGTGTGTTAACCAATGAGAAGGACAATGTAAACTTTTCAATGTCATTTTTATCTAATAAAAATAAGATGGAAATGCTTCTGCTTTGCATGTATAAGAATCAAGAAGTAAAATTCTACAACATGAGAGCACCAGAGATAGTTGAAAGTGAGGCGGGTTAAGGCTGGAATAGTATTTTATATCATTGCGCAACTGTCACCTTGTCAGTTAAATTTACTTTTTTCCAAGCCTGTTCATGGCTCACTTTGAATAAATACAATAGCCGAAGGGAACGAAAAAGGTCTAGCTTTCTGATTTGTCAGCTTGAAAAATGATGAGCACAATCAAAACGGATGGGGGAGTGCATTTGAAGTAGCATATGTTTGGGAGAGTGATTATCTGCATTTTTACAGGTTGGTAGTGTTATGCCTCTGTGATATTTAAAAGCATTTCTTGTTTGGTTTCTAAACTCCTAGCAATACTAAAACACACCAAATACTTTCAAATTGATTACTAGTCTAGTAGGGATTAAAAATAATCACAGTATCTAAAAAGAAAGGAAAGAGTAGGAGGAAGAGTCCTATTGATATGAACAGTCTTTCATAAGGAAGAGTTTCTTTAGAGTTACTAGTAAGACCATATTAAAAGATTAAACTTTGAAAACTGTTTTCAAAATAGATAAAAATAAACTCTCCCATTTGAATAACCTACTTACATAGCTGAGCCCCCATCCTTTGAAACATGAAGGTATATGACTTTGTCAGGTGTTCTCCACTATTCACCAAGTAATTCAAGTTCTTTCTTCCTGTTTTTAATAAATTCATATACCTGAGATGTCTAGGATTAACTTCCTTATTTGTATAAGTTATGCATTTTTGCATAACAAGTTAACTGCAAACTTGGTGGCTTAAAATAACAAACATTTATTATCTTACAGTTTCTTTGACTCAGGAATTTTGGAGAAGCTTAGCTGGGCGAGTGTAGCTCAAGGTCTTTCATGAGGTTACAGGCAAGATGTCAGCCAGGACTGCAGTCATCTGAAGGACTGATTGAGAAGTTGGAGGATTCACTCACTTTCAAGTTCACTCACATGGCCGTTAGTAGGAATCCTCAAGTTCCTCACTGGCTGAACGCCTCAGTTCCTCACCACACAGGTCTCTGGATAAGTGTCTTCATGACTGAGCATCTGGGGTTCTCCAGAATAAGTGATCTGAGAGAGAGAGAAGTTGAAGTGCTTTTTATGAACTAATTTCTGAGGTCACACAATGTTTTATTTGATTTGTTAGAAGCACATCCCTAACTAAAGTTCACACTAAGGGGAGGGAAATTAGGCTCTGCACTTGAAGTTAGGAATATCAAAGTATTTGTGGACATGTCTTAAAATCATCACATTATTGACCTCTTATTCCTCTTAGTCATTCCTCATAGTCACTAAGAAAGCCACCTGAAGGGGTGATTTTATTTCTTTATGGCTTCAATGGCAGCTATGGTAGTAGGTACCTATTGATTTTTCCTACAGTCTCTTTAATATCTTAATATTTAAGCACTTTATTAACAGTGCTTCCAAATAGCCTTTTTAATGCTTTTTCCTGGATTTTCACAGCCACATCTAAAGCAGTCACCAGGATCTATTTTCCAAGAAACGTTTTATCCATTCTGTGTTTGGCTCCTAACATGGGTGTTGAATATGACATTTCCTCAGTCCTATCAGTGTTTTTTTGTTTCTCTAATGTCTTTTATGATATTGTTATGGATTAGACTGTGGTATTAAGTAGGAGGCTATTATATATGGCACAATAGGATAAGTAGCACTGAACTTGTAATAATTAGTTCTATAAATAAATGTTTAATAAAGTTAATAGTAACTATTATTTTATGACAACATAAAAACACACTGTGAGGGGCCGGCCCGGTGGGTCAGTGGTTAAGTGTGCACGTTCCGCTTCAGCGGCCCGGGGTTTGCTGGTTCGGAACCCAAGTGTGGACATGGCACCACTTGGCACGCCATGCTGTGGTAGGCATTCCACACATAAAGTAGAGGAAGATGGGCACGGATGTTAGCTCAGGGCCAGTCTTCCTCAGCAAAAAGAGGAGGATTGGCAGCAGTTAGCCCAGGGCTGATCTTCCTCAAAAACAAACAAACAAAAAACTGTTGAAAAAAAACCATACTGTGAATAATTGTTTGACTTATATAACCCAGAAAAGCTATCAAATCATATAGATTTTTTCCAGAAGGGAACATGGAGAACATGTAGTCTACCTCTTCAATTTATAGGTGTGGGAACTGAGCAATTCATTTTCTGGGATAAAGACCTTTGTGGATTGTTACAGAACGTTTCATGCACATAGGAGGGCAATAAACAATTTTTAACTAGCTGATGATAATGCCAAATTTCAGATTGTCACTTGTCACCAAGAGTTGGGATAAAACCACTAATATTGGCCACAGGGCCTTTTTTACATGGTTATTATTATTTTCAGTGTGATTGTGGGGATATAATTCTACTTAAATTTTTATTGCACAAATCATCAATTATACTATACTTGTACGAAGGTAATACTATAGTTGTTTTGCATTTAAGAATTAGTCTTTTATTTAAAGTGTTTTCATATGTATTATCTGATTTTCTTTTTACAAGGATCTTGAGCAATAGGAGAAAGTGTAACTTACATATTTTTTTACATTATAAAACAGAGATCCAGTTAAGTGACCTTAGAATTTGTTCTTTCCAGTAGTCCATGCTTCCCTCTTTGTCCATAATTTATATATAGTATATTTACTGATTTATGCCCTATCTCATTCTCAAAAGGAATTAAGATGGCTTATAAAATTCGTACAGCACAGAAAGGTTGAAACAGAAAGTAAGGAAGATCAATCAGAGCAAAATAAAAATACACATAGAAAAATAAAACAAAGCCGGGGTGATATAAATACACAGAATTAGTGACATAATGTCAGTATATCTGCTCGAAGTATGCCAAACATTTACCTCTGAGCTTGCTAACATTTAATATAAAGATAGACACATGATTCACAGTAAACAGAAGATAAAAATAAGCCAGTGTCATAAAAGAAATATAATTATACTTGGTACTGAGATGTAAGGAAAATTTTCCAAGGCATTGTTATAAGGAAGATGTTATATAATATGATGAACAATGTCCTCAACACTAGCATTACAGTAAATACAATGAAGCATTTCATAAGATATTTCCTTATAGCCTTCTTCAAGATGAGACAATGATATCAATAAAAATAACTTTGTATGAGTCTTAAATAATATGATTCGAGTATATCACTCCCTGGTGGTTTAGCTTAATCCAAGGACAAAGTTTTGGTGAATAGAGAAATGAATGGTTTGCATAACTTTTAGACAATCCTCTAAAAAGTCCTATTTCACTTAATAATTTTTAAAATAAATATTGATTTGGAACAGGCCTGAGGTATATAGCATGAAATGTGGTAATGGTGAAGTGTAGACCCGTAAGCTTTTGACATCAATAGGGCATAGAAATGACTTCTTATCAAGTAAAGAAGCCTAATGAGAGTGCACATTTGAAAAGAAGACCTTTTCATCTCTGTAGAGGTGGATTGAGGGTTGGCAAGGTCAATATGTTCTGCTTTGGTACACAGATAAACAGATATCAGAAGTCCCCAAGTTTGATGCCACATGCAAAATTCTCACCTACAAGAAGGAAAGCTCAGTAAATCACCCATAATACTTCTAAAATCAAGCAACACAGCTCTCCAATTAACCTTGTAGTATAAGCTGGTTGAAAAATATATAGCAAGGGATCAAAATAGGTTAACTCATTAGATAGTTTTATTGGTTATAAGTCAGTTAAATGTTAGGGATATTTACTAATAATTTTAACTAATTTTGGAATACTGGAAGCCATTCTTTCTGGCTATCATTAGCTAGCAGTGGCTCTGGTCTATTAAGCCCATATTTTATAGGTTTCCAGTCTTCTCTTTCCTTTCTAACATATCAGCTTACCCCTTTTCCGATATGGCCCATTCCATCAGACACTCTGTCATTATTCTTATTTTTTTTTAATCCAGTTGTCCTTATATTGTAGCATTCTGTTAAAAGCAACTTTGGCTCAATCCACCTATCTACCCTTTTGGAGTCTACAGAGGGATGCTGAATGCTATTAAGAAAAAAAAGATACAATTGTGTAAATTGTTGTTAATTTTAGGATATGGTCTTGGGAGGAAGTGGGATCAGGATAGGTTACATAAGGTATTCAGAGCATTAGGAATGTTCTATTTCTTAATCTATAAATACTAATGTTTATAATTTTAATTTTTTCATTATGTATTTATGTTTAATTCATTTTTCTGTATAGGCGATGTATTAATTAGGGTTCTTCAGAGAAACAGAACCAATAGGATGTGTACGTGTATAGGAAGAGATTTATTTTAAGGAAGCGGCTCATGCAATTGGGGAGGCTTAGTGAGTCCATAATCTGATGGAGGAAGCTGGCAGGCTGGAGACTCAGAGTTGCAGTTTAAGTCCAAAGGCAGTGAGGCTGGAGACCCATGGAAGAGCTGATATTGCAGATGAAATCTGAAGACAGTCAGCTGGAGAATTCCTTCTTGCCCCAGGAAAGTCAGCCTTTTGTTCTATTTAGGCCTTCAATTGATTGGATGAGGCCCATCTGCATTATGTAGGGTGATGCTTTACTTAAAGTCCGCTTATTTAAATGTAAATCTTATCCAAAAACATCCTCCCAGAAATATCCAGAATGTTTGACCAAATATCTAGGCACAGTGGCCCTGCCAAGTTGACACATCAAATTAACCGCCATACATGATATATCTCACAATAAAATATATCAATCACTTCCTCCCTCAGAGGGGCCCTTAATGCTACTTGACAATAGTTCTACATTTGCCCAGTCAGCTCTCATCCATACTCTGCAGCATCTATTTCAAAACTTTTCATTCTCTTTAAACCTCCAAACTTTTACAGTTGATTATCTCTTGCCTATTTCACAGAGAAAATGGACACCATTAAATTACCTCCCCCACTCTGTCTCACTGCTACCAAACCAAAAATCATCTCTGCGTCCACACCCGTATTTTCCTCTTTCCCTTATTTTACAGGGAAGAGGTGTCCTTCCTGCTTTCCAAGGCTAACCAACTTGCCTGTGAGCTGAGTCCGTCCTTCTTATCTTTGTAGGAATCTTGTTCTACGGATTATTCCCTCTTTTTTGTATCGCCAATCTCTGATTCTGTTGACTCATTCCAAGCTTCTACCCTCATTACTGGAACTCAGGGACAATTAAACCTTCCCCGAGATATTATCTTTTAAGTTTTATTTGTTTGTTTATTTGTTTTTGCAATCAGCTTTGCTTAGATCTCAAGCAAAATTCTGTTCTTTTATTTGTTACTTTATTTTCTTGTTACTTAATTCGCATGTTGCTTCACTGAACAGTCCAGGGTATTGAGCCTTGTTCATTTTTTACGTACTTACCTTGAAAAACTAGGTGTTAGGGGCAAATTCCATCTTTTGGAAGCTGTAGAGCCTAGAGATGTCCAAAGCTAGACTACTTGGATTTAAAATCCTGGTCCTTCTATTTTTATTTGTGAGAGTTTGGTAAGTTACTCCCTTGTTAAGCCTCCATTATTTTGTCTAAAATGGGGACATTAAGTGTGTCTTCCTCATAAGATTGATCTAAGAGTTAAATGAGAGAAAAGAAAAATATGTGCAGTATCTGACACAGTAAGCAATGAATATATGCTAGTTATTATTTTTCAATATGGATAAAACCAATCTAAAATGATCAGCGATCTTTAGATAAGAGGCAAATGGGAAAAAAGTCCCCATTGGATAATACACTTCTTACTTCTTTGGGGAATTAGTGTGGGAGAGTTGGGATCTAATTTGAATAAACAAATTATCTTCAGAATTTAAGTGATACTTTTATTAGACTGTAAAATACTATTGTGCCATTGATTTATTTTGTAACTTTGGACAACTTTTATCTCTCTTGATGTCAGTCTCGTCATTTTCAAAATGATGGAGATGGACTAGGTGCTTTCTATGCTTCATTCTAAAGCCAATATACTATGTTTCTATAGTTCTTTCAAAAATATTTTTTATTGATAAGCAATTATAGCATTTTCTTGATTTTTCTTATATTAGTTTTTCCTTCTTAGCGATTCATTATTTTATGATCCTTACTACATACTATTTTGTCATGTTATATCTTTTCCTCCTACAGTGAAGTTCTATCTCCTCCCTCGGTGTAACCATCATTGTAAATTTGTCATTTCACCTAATTTTCTCAACTGTAACATCCAGACTTACTCCTTCCCAACTTTTACAGTTTGTCATGGTAACAGGCATCTTAACCCCCCTCTCAGGCTGTAGGAGTTCAGCCATTATTTATCCATGTTTTCTTGGATTTTGGCTGATAATCCAGAGGAATATCACACTCACTTGTAAGTGTCATAGAAAATAGATCTCAAGCCAAATTACATACAATCCTAGTCTAATAGAATCCTGTCTTCCTATATTCTCTTATTGTATTCTGTTCATTTGTAAAATGTAATAGTTTGCTTTTGCTAGAATTATTATAAAAATAAACTGATAGATATATCCTTACTATTTATCTTATGATGAATACTTATTCAGTTGTCAACTCTGTCTTCTTTCGCTTGTTTTAAATCAAAATAACCTGACAATGACAACTGAAACAAAAAAATACATTATTTTTTTAGGAATTATCTTTTAGATTAATATTTATCAAAAATGGACAAACTTCAGATTCTACCACCAAAGTATATTAATACTAGATAGGATTGATTCCTTTTCTACAATCACTGAATATGCATGTGTATATTTTATTATGATCAGTGTCACTTTCTATCAGAGACACCCATCTCTCAATTATTTTGTATTTTATTTTCTTAGGTCTATGAATTCATTGCTTCAATTATCACTTGGTTAAGTTGCATCTTTCACATATTAATAAATCTATTAGGCCAAAAATGCAATCAATATGGTAATCAACTAATGTTGCTTTGGAATCACTGCTTTCATGTAAGGCATTGTATTTCTAAAAGGGCTATATTGAAATGCAGATGTGGTACTTTGGATAAATTATACTTTGGCGATGATTAGTATGGATTGGTTATCTTGATTACTGTCAGTGATCAAATAGAACATCTCCTGAGGGAAGCAGGGTGTTACAAGTTCTGGCTATGGAACTTCGCCCAAGTGAGGGAGAGAAGAATGGAAACACTGTAGAAAAGCATGCTGGGAATTGAGCAGCATTATGGATGCACCAAGGTTCCAGAGATAGAAAGTAGGATTGCTATATGAGCAATACTCCAAGGTTTTTCTGAAACCTTTCCCATCCTGAATTTGCTTGTCTAAAAAAAACTCAGGAGGACTTGTTTAATACTTCTTGCCAAAGGTCATTTGAAAATCATGTCTCATCTGCTCAGATTACCAAATATGAAATGGGGTCCTAAAACTTTTAAGCTGCTCCTGAGATTGTTTCATTTCTTTTAGAAGACAAGTCAAAGAGCATATAAAATCTCAGCCCAAAACACTGAGAACTGAGACCATGATGTTTGAGAAATTTTTATTCACAGACCAGGTACTTTTCATTGACAGAGATATGAAAGACATTTGGCAGTAAATGTTTACCTTATAAAAAAAGTTAATACACCAATATTCAAACTTTTCTTTTCCTAATAATCATGTTTCCCACCAAGTGGTAAAAAAAAAAAAACAAACCTCTGATGATAGAAATGGTCATTATGGATAGTTCTATTTTTATTGTTTTACCTTCAAGATGAGACATGTTATAATAGCTGTCATTAACTCTTGTTCACTATTCCTTCTCTTTGAAAATTTAAAATAGCCATGGAAAATCAAATAATCTTATCTCATACACTAACAAACAGTAAAATTGTTTATGTCCATCACTAAAATAATTTCAGTGCATAAGGGTCAATTGTCATTACATTAAAGTAGGAAAATAGACTTAGATCACATAATTTTTAGAGCAATGTGAGCATTCAAATATTGATTGCTTTAGTGCAAACTTAGCAATCTAATATTTTGGGAAGATGAGGAAAGTTGAACACGGAGAGTATCATGAATTTGTCTTACCACAACTTAGCTCAGGGTTTCTTAACCTCAGCAGCGCTGATGTTTTGGGCCAGATTCTTTGTTGTGAGGGACCATCTTCTGCATTGTAGGATGTTTAGCATCATTCATGGTCTTTATCCACTAAATTCTAGTAGCACACCTCAGTTGTGACAAACAAAAATATCTCCAGATATTGTCAAATGTCTCAGGGCGAGCAAAATCTCCCCTAGTTGAGAACCACTGATTTAGCTGATCCGTTGTGAACTGTTATCCTAATCCTTCCTTTACTATGGTGTCCTCTACCTGTTATTTCTTCTGAGTATTTAAATTTATATGTTTTTATAGCAATGTTTTTAGAAGGTCTTAAGCTGAATCACCTGACTGTTTCTCTTTCTACATAAATTACATCGATTTTAGGTACTTAGAAAACTTATTTTCTGACCCCTTCGTAATATGTAGTACAATGCTTTGTGTCAAATGGGATCGACAAAATGTTGATTGACATTGATAACAGCTAGTCTTGGGAATTGTAGTGTTATTTCTCTCTGCTTAGTTCAGGGTATTTTACTATTCTGTTTGTTTAATAAATAAGATACTTCGTGAAAATGCCGCTCAGGCTGCAGTTTTATAAAGAACTTTCAGTTTATGGGGTCTTAAAACAGAAATATACCTTAAATTGATTTCAAAGTTTTTACCCTGAGAAAACTTCTGTCCTACTTGTACGCACACAAAAAATCATGAATAAGTGAAGTGTCATGAGACAGCCACTAATCAATTTTCAGTCATTTTAATCTTATAAAAATAAAATAAAAAATCTGGCTCTGCTTTCTCTATTGATATATCCTGACCTTATCATGGATTCTTTAGCCATTTTAAAAGCTTTCAATGCAAAGGGCTTGGCTCACTGTCTGGAGAGGAGAAAGCTGACAAGTTAATCAAGCAGACTGATGATGTGGTGGCTACAAAAAAAAGGTCAAAATCATGTATTATTTCTTGAAATGTATCTACTGATTTGATGATAATGTCAAGTTCAAATCTTAAAAGGCCATTTAATAGAGTACAAAAAGAATTTTTCTTGGGGCAAAGAAATTTTGACCTCATAAAGTGAAGTCTGTGACCTACTTCAACTGTTGATCAGAAGTCATTTTATTCATTTGTTCATTCATTCACATTTTCATCCATCCATCCATTTATCCATCCATCCTTCCATCCATTTGTCCATTCATCCATTCAACATTTACTAGACACTTGCTAGCACTAAGTCAGGTACTGGGGAAATTGCATAGAAAAATAAGTCATGGTCACTGCCTTGAGCAGCATATTGTCTAGATCAATATTTCCCAGTTCATGTTCAGAAGAACAATGTTCCTATAAGATATTAGTTATTCACTGTGTATTATTATTTTTATTCCTCATTTGAATTTTCTGGAATAATTAAAATAAATCTCAGTTTTCCAATATGCAAACTAGTTTTTTACATGAGATCTTAATAGAAAGTATTTTAATATTGACCTTGGAAAACAGGAGGGCCCAAAATATCTGGTATAAAACTATGAAGTTAGAGTGCAAATTTGGTGGTGCTTTAACAGTTTAGTTAGATGCTTTCACCCTCGTGTAGGGTACAAAATTCATTTAGTGTAAATTAGCAAGGAAACATGACCTTACTGAGACAATCTGGGAAATTAATTTCTTATAATGGATACATGTGTCAGTGACGGTAGGAAAGTGGAGTTTAAAAGAAATCTAGCTTCTTTCTGAAAAGGAAGGCAAAGTTTGTCATTTGTAATTCATTTCAGTCAGATTTCAAAGGTTCACTTATGCTTCGGAAAGTGGGAAAATGGGCCAAATTTTAATCAGTGACAATTGTCATAAACATACCATTTTATTAAAAAAATTATAATGGAGTGAGGCAAGTGTTAGAAAAGATACTGTTACTTTGTGTGAAGAATATTATTTCAATAAGTGCTTATCAATTAGTGTAGAGTTGGAGGTAAAGTCCTAATTTTGTGTCTTCACGTTAGGTCAATAGTTCACTTCCATTTGTATATATTTGTTGATCTATAAAAAAGAAGTTAGCAGATTATTTCAGTGTAATTTTAAGGATAAATTCATGCTTCACATAGGTACACACACAAAACACAAAATCGTTAATATTCTGGATGGCTAAACTTCAAAAGTTCTGAAATTTCCTTCTGATCAGCGGTTAGATGAGCCTAATATTGATTAGGAGCTTATCTAAATGGTTTCTTATCTGGAACTGTTGTAAACTCAGGATGTTATTTATATATATAATGAATGGAAATAGGAAGTGTCCACTGTTATGGGATTCTACTGGTGTTGGGGGAAAGCTAGTGTTTATAAGCACATTAATTGACAATATGAAATGTTTATGTAGCATTAGGTACTTCAAAAATAATACTAAAATAATTTCTGTTATGCTAGTGCTTATGGTGATTCAAATACCTTTCTATACCTTCAGTAATACCATAAACTGTATCTGGTTGAAAAGTGTCTTAGTTGTGTCCCCGACTTTCTAATTTGAAGGCTGTTCCACCCTGGTAGTTCATGGATCTAAACACTAAACAATCAATTGTCAAATATCTATAAGACCTCAGAGTAATAGAGTAAACAACATGAATTATCAAGAATCATTCATATTGGAACATTTTAATTTCTTCCTCTTACTGACAAATGACCTTATTAAATAGAATGGAAGTAAAGCAGATGTTATATTCTTCTGACTCTTCCCAAAATATTATTCTAGTGTATTGATATTCATATGTCAGCATTTTTAGATGTAGTCTATTTTTCTTTAAGATTTCAAATTTATCTTGTTGCAGATTATACTTGTAGCAATGTTTTTGCACCAAAGCCAATACATTTAGAGTAAGGGAAGATAAGACAGCACTGGGACTGTCCTTGAAAACCCAGGACCTATGTTTATTATAATTACAGTGGGGTACAGTATAATGAAAGTTGCATACATTGATTGAGGGTTTACTATATGCCAAACATTGTGCTTTAATGCGTTATCTTTCTTAAAGCTCAAAAGAAATCTGTGAGGTAGATATTATCTTTATCTTCTTTTTACTTGGAGATGTTAAAAACCTTGCCCCAGGTCTCAAAGATAGTAAGTAGTAGAGCTGGGTTTGAAACAAATTTTTTCTGACTTCAAAGCTCAAGTTCTTGATGACTAGGTAATAGTGCCTCTTTGGGAATGTTTTAGCCATGTGGATTAAAAAGTGGCTTAGAGTCATAAAATTGTTTAGACTATAGGTCTAGAAGGGCACTTCATTAGCTGGTGGGTTGTTACTGATACTACTCATGAACATTCTGAGTTGAGGTGGTATGATCTTGTGGAAGGGATCCAAGCAAGTAATCTGTGGTGGACATACGAATGTTCGCCAAGATCTCTAATTTTCTTCATCGTTTGGGCACATGCCTCCTTGAAGTTGGATATGGTCATATGATTGCTTTGTAAATGAAATGAGAGGAGAATTGACCTGTGTCATTTCGGGTAGAATTATTTAAAGGCTGGTATGAGATTCTCCATGTTCTCTTTCCTTGCCATGGTAATTGTGGAAGTGTTTATCGGATTGGGGTGAGGAATAAAGATGAAAGCAGCCTAGAATGTTGAATGACCAAATAGAGGTCAGATGCCCTAGAGACTTTCCCAGACTCAGAGTGGACTTTGTGTGAGTGAGAAATAAACTTTTAATGTGTTAAGCTCCTGGGATGTTGGTACACAGCATAAACTCATTTAGTCTGATTGAAACATATTGAGACCACATATGTTCTATATATGGCCCTAATTTTCAGGAGCAGTAAGGGCAAGCCACTAACTTCTATGCATCTTGGTTTTTTCGTTTTCAAATTATGATTTCTAATCTATGCTTTCCTCCTGAGATTTTGGGAGGAGATGACATGATCACATGAGAGAACATATATGAAAGCCTTCTGTAAACTGCAAGGCAATATAATATTTATTATTATTAAACTAGGAATCATGGTTTCTTATTCATCTTCATTACTTAGTGAACAGTGTTTAGTGATGTGGCTAATTTTTTAAAAGTTAGGGCTAGAAAACAAAATGTGTTTTTTGTAGTGGTGACAAAATGATAAAATTCAAATTCACATATTGATGCATTTCAGGAAAAAATTAGTTACTTAATACAATGTTATTGTGTTAAGGATATGTTAATACAACAATAATAGGATATGCTCAACTGTGATAGGAATTGGACAAGGAGTTATAGTGGAACCTATAAAGAAACAAAACCCAAGGATGACAACACTGAGAAATATTTGTTTCAAAGACAGCATAATAGTTTTTAAATAGCTGGAGCTAAACACTTAAGACTTTTAATAATCTTCACAATGTGTTCAGCATTTATGATATTTCTTATTAGTTTCCATTGTCAAGGATGGGAGATCCACACTTTAAGTAAATATTGGGAGCAAAGGGACCAATATTTCCAGGAATTGAAATGAAGTACAAAGAGATAAGAGTTAAATTTCAGTCTGTGTTTCTCTTTCCTATCTTCCACCAGTCTGAAGGGCATTAAACAGCTCCTGGGGAAGAAAAAAATGGCCTTTAATGATTTACTATCCATACCCAAATTGCCACCATGAACATGGTATGATGTACAAGCAAAGATGAACTGCAAGCTCTATACTTTGAATCTCTATAGCTGTGTATCATGTATTCAGTCTCTTGATGAAGTCTCTCCTACTGAGGGAGAGGGCTTTGTTAACCATGTAATTTGCAAAATCCCAAATAATATATGTGGATACTTCTACTTTCAGGAGGTGGAGATTACTCCCTTCGCCCCTCCTAGTATGAACCAGACATAGTAATTTGTTTCACAGGAATAGAATACAAAAAGTGAGAAATACTTCATAGTAGAGCAATCTGGCAGATACCACGTTAAAAAAATGGTCAAGGTTAATAGTACTAGTGATGTCATATGGATATTGTAGAAAGGAAGACATTTCCTCTACCTACTCTGGGTTCGTCTGGCCAGAGAACGAATTAAATTCACATGAGACAGAATAGCAGGAGAAAATTAAACAAAGCTTTATAACATGTATACATGGGAGAGGTCAGGCAAGCTGAGCAACTCGCCAAAATGGCTGAAGCCCTCACCTTAAATCATCTCAGCTAATGACAAAGGAGGATGTTGGGGGTGGGGGGAGTCAGTTACAGGAGGTTACCAGAAACAGGAATAAGATTATTATGCAGATTTAAGTCCTTGCCTTTGGCATTGATTAAGAGTTTCTAGAGACAAGGTCATCCCCTTTCTTCTTCCTGGTCCAGAGAGGGAGGCACCTTTACAGATAGAGATTTCCTTTACAATGTAAAAGTCTCCTAACAAAGGGCAAGCAAGTTCCACTCCTCAGAGCCTCCTTCCCTGTCCCAGTTTATCAAAAGCAATCAGCCTCAAATAATCCTCATGCCAAAGACACATACCTTGGCGTGGCCAAGACGAGTCCCCTACAATATCATGTGCTTCTTGATATGGCATGAGAACGGCACTTCCCCTGCATAGTATTCTTCCCCTAAATTCATAATCCTAGTCTCATCATGAGGAAAAAAATCAGAAAACCCAAATAGGGATACATTCTACAAAATACATAACCAGTTCTTTTCAAAACTGTCAGTTATGAAAAGCAAGGAAAGACTGGGAAACTGTCAAAGACCAGATGAGACTGAAGAGACATGGAAACCACATACAATGTAGTATTCTGGATGGGATCCTGGAACAGAAAAAGGATTCTGGAACAGCAGTATACAGAGGAAAAACTGGTAAGATGCAAATAAAATCTCTAGTTTAGTTAATAATAATGTAGCAATGTGTTTTTGTTATTTTTAGTTTTGACAAATGCATCATAAAAATGAAGATGGTAACATATGGGAAAATGAAACTGGGTGTAGGATATATGAGAACTCTCTTGTATTAGCCAGGGTTCTCCAGAGAAACAGAATCAAAAGGATACATAAATATATGTTTAGTAGTATATAGTAGTAGTATAGTTTAGTTCCAGTCCAAGTCCAATGGTAGGACAAAACACCCCACAATGTCCCAGCTGAAGGCAGTCAGAAAGGAGGAAATTCTGTCTAACTCAAGGGAGGGTCAGCCTTTTTGTTCTATTCAGGACTTCAAATGATTAGATGGGGCCCACCCACATAAGGGAGGTCAATCTGCTTTATTTAGTATACGGATTCAAATGTTAATCTCATCCAGAAACACCCTCATAGACACTCCCATAATAATGTTTGACCAAAATGTCTGGGCACCCATGGCCCAGTCAAGTTGACACATAACATTAACCATCACATCTCTATACTATCTTTTCAATTTTTCTATAAATCTAAAATTATTCCCAAATAAAAATGTATCTAGAAAATCTATCCAGCGTGTTTTAACTATGGTTATGCAGGGATCAAATTGGAGGACTACTGTAAATCTCTTTTAGGTGGCACTTTGATACAAATTAATGACAACTGTGCTAAAGTCACTGTGGGCTCCTTGAGGGCAGGACTTGATGGTATTCATCTCTGTAATTATAGCACCTAACACAGCCCTTGACAAATATTTCTTGAATTAATTAACATTATCACCTCATGATAAAAAGTTTCAAACTGCATTTTCATAGAAATGGGGTGGGCAACTTTCTCTAAGCTTCCTCACAGTTAAAAAAGTTTTTCAGAAGAGGCTCTTAAAAGGGGTAAAAAACATACCTTTTATATATTAAGTGCGACAATGGAGAAGCAAGTGGTTGCAAATCACTCTTGGGGGTCTCCCAACATACAAAAGCTGTTCAAACTGTGCTCCCATGTTTTATGATGTCAGCAAGGGCCTTCTCAGTGAATGATTATGACCTTGTATTTATTCACTATCCATCTTTTATCTTCTAATGCAATTGCCATTCCAAGTTGTAAATTTGAACTTTCTTATTTGTATTTTTCAAAGCATATAACCTAGAGTCCTGTGGATGTATGATTCTCCATGTTACTGCAGGATCTTATCACAAAGTACAATCTTTAACATTCTTATATTTGAGTTCATAGGCATATATGCCTGAAACCTTTTGGGGGAAGGGGCATACACATTTGTTTTGAGATTAAAATGTGCAAGAATGTTCAGCTTCTATCTTGCTTTATTCTGAAACTGGAAATAAATATTAAATGAATGTCAACAAGAAATTCAGAATGTATACTCTTAAACCCTGAGTTTAATTCATATACAGCATGAATTATAATAATATTTTCTCACCATTTTATCTTAATTTGAAGTAATTTCAAATTTCCAAAATCATAGCTTTTAATAAAAAATATTTGTTTTGACCACAGTGTTTAAAAATTTGATTGATAAATTAGATCTATATTCAAGTTCTTGAAATAAACTGAGGTTAGAACAATAAAGAAAAAGGAAGGAGGCTGAGAACAAGAATGTCAATGATTGTAGGAATAAAGTATCGAGTTGGGAGGAGAGAGGGCAGGGCACAGGTGTGTAGTGTTATTTTCACTGAGTTTTGACAAAGAAAATAAATCAAAAATCACCACTCTTCTGGAAACAGTCCTTGAGACAAAGGCAGAAAACTGCAGACAATTCACCAGTCCATCGGGGCAAAGGAGGGAGTGCCTTGCAATCCACCAGTTTAATCACATTGATCAAGAACCTCTTGTCTAGATCATTATCATAACAAGGGTTGTTTGAAGTTTGAAGTGGTAAATAGGAATTCTTACAGAGACCTGGACACATTTTGGCCATGGGAAGAGACCTCCCTCCCACCCTAGTCCCATTTTAGAGAATTCAGATGACCTTGTTACCATCTGTGATGGTTACTTTTGTGTCAACTTGGCTAGGCCCAGTTATAATCAAACAGTAATCTGGGTGTTACTGTGAGGGTATTTTTCCATGTGGTTAATATCTACAATCTGTTGACTTTAAGTAAACGAGATTACCCTTGATAATGTGGATAGGCCTCATCCAATCAGTTTAAGGCCCTAAGAGCAAAAACCGGGGTTTCCCATAGAAAAAGAAATTCTACCTCAAGCCTGCAGCATCAATTCCTGCCTGAGTTTCAAATCAGCTGGCCTGCCTGACAGCTTTCATACTTGTCAGCTCCCACAATTGTGTGAGCCAATTCCTTAGGAATAAATCATATATATATATATTCCTATTCAGTTTCTCTGGAGAATCAGGACTGGTACACCGTCCTTACCCCCAAGTTTTCAAAAGAAGTTAAAACTAAGTAGAAAGTAATGATAATAGTGGGGGCAATCAGTAAAATTACATATAATAATCTTCTTTGTACTCTTTAGCCTTGTCATCACTTTGGTGGAGAGCTAGTCAATGAAATTAGGAAAGCTATTTTCAAAAGTGCATGAAGTAGAAAAGTCTTAATTTAATATTTCCTGGTTCTAATTGGAGTGACTGATAAAAGTGTTGCATAATCAGATAGAACTGGTCAATGTTTAGAAGTGCCTTTCCTCTCAAAGTCAGGTGCTCTACAATTGGGAAAAATGTAAATTCTCTCAATCTTTAAATATTTTCAGGATACATATATTTCTCATATCACTACCTATACTATGCATAGCAGAATTGACAATGTTCTCTGTAATGATGGGTATGTGGCTATTATGCACTGAAAATGTGACTAGTATAATGGAGAAACTAAATTTTATTCATTTTTGATTAATTTAAATATAAAGGACACACATGACTGGTGGCTACCGTATTAGATAGTGTAGACTTTATTATATATATTTTAAATATGAACCTTAAGTTTAAGCAAAAAATAAACATTTGTAGGGTCACAGTAAAATCAGTAATATTATTATGGTGCATTCAATCTTTTTCTTATATCACTTTAAGTGTAAATTTCCATGATTGTGTTCTCTGAAGACAGTATGAGGAACATGTATCATTTTAAAAAAAGATTTCATTCACAATGTGAATATTTTTTACAGCATTTAAATGTACTTTTTGTGGTAAGAAGTAGATTTTATCTTTTAATAATTTTACATTGCTAGTGCCCCTTGTCATTCATTTATATGATGGTGTTCTCTCTATAGAGAATTCCTTTGAGGTATATATACAAGATTAGCTTTTTTGTTTGAGTTGACCAAAACTTTTATTTAGAGTAATTTTTTTATGTCTGAGATAATGTCCATCTAAAATAAATGAGCATATCTTATCATAACATACCTAGTTTTTACAAATAATTATGCATGCATAACAATTTCAATGCTAAATATCATTATCATTAGTTTTTTTGGAACTGTGTAGTATGAAATAATAAACCCTTATTTAGACTAGGGATAAGGTGGCTTAAGCATGTTGAGGTCATTCAAACTCTGAAGAGTGTTATTCTTTTACTGAGGAGAAGAGACCACAGCCTGCAGAGCAAACTTCTTTGGGCCTTTGACTTCAGCCATAAATTCTCTCCTCTCATTTCTCCTTTGGAAGTGAGTCTCCCAGATTAGCCATAATGCCACAGTGGGCATGTTGAACATTTATAAAGAAATAGCTTCCCCAAAACTTGTCTGCGTAAGTCCAACTACAAATTAAGTTATAGAGGAACGTTTACACAGCCAAGCACTTGAACCAAGGGCAAAGCCACAGCTAGAAGGGTCCTTAAGATTTACATTTGAGAATAAAGTGCTTATTTTGAGGAAACTGTCTTTACCAAAATTGGGACACATGCAAGTGAATTTATGGGGATAATGGACTGTTGCAGAAATTCTGAGATGTGTGGTGGCTGCAAATATGATTCTTTCTCAACTTGTCTGTTAGCCCAAGCTGCACATTTTGAGTAATCAAATAGAATATCTTGAGATTTACTAAAGCATTCCTAAAGAGGATTTTAAGAATTTGAGGTCATTTGCAACTTTCTTTTATATGGGTATAAGTCTTCCTAGAACAATTCAGTCTGTTTTCTAATTCGTGTAACTTCTCTCAGTTTGGTTACATTCCACATTGATTAAGTGCATATTGTGTGTTCAGGGGGGAAAAAAAGTGTGATTATGTATTTCCAGCAGTTCCCTGTATCTCTGTCCTAACTACCTTTTATATAATGATAACTCTTTGAAGGCAATGACTGGATCCAATGTTGAATAGATAACCTGACCCCTCCGTGCACTGCAGTGTTTATTTATTGACAAAGGAAGGCTGCAAGGAAATGTGTCATTTGATGATAATCAGAACGTTTTCTTTCCTACTTGTGGAAGACTTCATTGGTATCACTTCACCATATAGAATGAGAAATAAGCTTGTCCTTATTTAGATTCAACCTCCATTGACTTCATATAAGGTTGTCACTGAATAGAAACTTCAGAATTATCCTTTTGTGTTTAATTTCAGTTTGGGAAAAAACTCACGTCATAATGCAGTATACCCACCTTCCTACCTACCAGTCCTTCTTTCCATTTTGGGGGGCAGGACAGATGGAGTTAATGATACTGTTGGGACTGAAGGAATTGGATATTTAACACTTTTCACTTTATTTCAAATGACCTTCTAACGTCTGCTTTGGGAAAGAAACTCATCATTGTGTGAGGGTAATACAGAAAGCATTTTCTCTTAGTTGCAAAGTCCCCCCGGCACAAGATTTTTAAAATCTTTGGCATTAAACCTCCTGGAACCCATCCGTGTTGAAAATTAATTTTTTGCTTTGGGGCATATTATATTTACATATTTTCTTTTTATTTCGCAATATTTAATCTAGTGAGAAAATAGCTTCTTAGGCCAAGCATGGAATCCAACTCACAGGAGCACAGAGTGGGAAATCTCTGCAATGTAAAACCACGACTGAGTATATTACTTATAACAGTGATCATATTAAAAACACTAAATACGTGGTGACTTCCTTGTATTTTTCAAAGTTTTATCATCTATATGAAATTTACTTAATAAAATATGTTTAATTTTAATGAAAAATCGGTGAAAATAAACTATGCTTATAATAATATACTCAAAACTCTTCATTCAATAGGCAACTGTATAATCCTCAAGTTGGTCAGAAAAGCAACGTCCATGATTCTGCCTTCTTTCTAAGTTGAATAAAGCTACACTGAAATATGTTGATCTGCTTCTTTTTCTTTAGTGGTATTGTCATAAATTGTGGTTTTCAGCAGAAGGTGCTTTTGCCTCTGAAGGGATATTTCTTTTGGCAATTTCTGGAGAAATTTTTAGTTGTCATGATTGGCGAAGGGAGGTGCTACTGACATCTACTAGGCAGAGGCCAAGGATGCTGCTAAACATCCTAAAATGCACAAGATACCCCTACAGAACAGAAAATTATCCAATGCAAAATGTCAACAGTGCCAAGGGTGAGAAAAGAAAAAGAGAAAGAAAGAGAGAAAAGAAAGGTTCAAGGCAGAAAATCTCATCCAAAAGGAAATTGAGTTTATGTTAAACAATTATACCACACATTTCTGTATTCAAATGCTAGGTCCTCTCATAAACTGACCCATAGGCTTCTTTATCCAAAATGATAGAGGTGCTAAATATTGCTGTAACAACAATCATACTACAATATATGAATGTATCAAATCAACATATTGTACACCTTAAATTTACACAATGTTATATGTCAAATATATTTTTTAAAAGATCAAATTAAATAGAAGCTTTAAAAAATGTAAGGAAAAATCAGAGACAATGAATTCCTTTTTAGGAAATTAAAAAAAAACCCAAATCTGGAGACCCACTGAAACACGTGGAATGTGAATCCAGAAGAATATAGGCCTACCCAATATTCTGTGTGACATATCTATACATCTATTGCCTAAGAGTGATTTACATCACGATGATTATGAAGGAAAGGTTAAAATAGATTATTTATATTTAATTTTTACATCAAAGGTCATGGAAGGAGCATAAGTTGTATTGGATCTCTTTCAAGTTCTGGATAAGACGCTAATAAGTTGTGTGACTGTAGTGAACTTACTTAGCTTTGCTAAGCCTCAATTCCTCGCCTGTAAAATGGGATAGTAATCATTACAGAATAGAGTCATTGTAAGGACCAAATGAAATAACAAGTGTAGAAGCAGCAAGAGTAGTTGCAGACATTATAATATTATTAACTTTACTGTAATCTCTGTTTTAATGATTGGTAATCCATATATATAGAACATAATATATTAGTATATTAATATTAATATTTTAACTAGAATGTATGACTAATGAATGCACACCATCCCAAATTGTGCCAATGACACCTGTTTCTCTCAATAGAGAGATTTGAGATATTTTTGGATCTACTATAGGTGCTATTTTGGACTAGAGGAAAGAGTTCAGTGTGAACATTTTAATGATACAATTTTCTTGGATATAAAATAAACTAAACACAGATAATTAATTTGTAAGTGAAAACAGCACCATATTTTCTTTCTCAGTATCTCATTGTATTCTTATGGACCTGAAATGGAACCCTTGTGATTTCTGAGAGTGAGATCTACATTTATTCCCTGCACAGAATGTAGATACAAGATAAATTAAGACTACTTTTTACTGCAATGTGTAGTTAAGAACATTTGTTACCCAACAGGGAGGTGACGTCAGCAACATGGTGGTGTGAGCTCACTCAGGACTCTCTCCCCTCCAAATTACAACCAAAAAGAGCAACTACTTTCCAACCAAAAAAAAATCGTAATAACAGAAATCGCCAGAGACCCACAGCAGCCAAATGATGGAAGGCAGAGAGGCTGGAGCCACCCTCGGAGGAGCTGGAATGGGGTAGGAGAGAACTTCGCTCCCTCCCCTACAAACTGGGATCACTGCCGCAGGTGAGAGAAGGAGCAGGGGTGGGGCCACACATCCGGGGATCATCCAGGACTCCCACCGCCAATGCAGTGGAAACCCTCTAATGGGGCAAAGCTTTTTCGTGGGGGAACCCCAGCAAGCCAGGGCCCTGGGAGACCAGAAAGCAAGACCTGATCCAATCCAGGTCAGTGTGAGTAAAAGTGCCCCTCCTCCCTCAACCCATGCTGTGCTCCGCCATCACAGCTGAAGGTAGAAGGCTCAGAATGCAAGGCTCTCGACCCCCAGCTAGTGGCAACAGGCTGTAACTGCAACCAAATAATAGCATCATGTGCAAAACCTGCTCCTCTACCATGCAGCAATTTATAAAGGCTCCAGTCCAAAAGGAAAACAATAAAAATACAGAAGTAGGTCCTGAGGGCTTGGAAATTGGTAAACTAAGTGAAGATGAGTTCAAAACAGCTATCATCAAAATATTCACTGAGGTAAGGGGAAATATAGAGAAACAAGTCAACGAGTTCTGGAGTTACTTCACAAAAGAGATTGAAATTATAAACAAGAATCAATTAGAAATACTAGAGGTGAAAAATACAATGGATCAGATAAAACAGAATATGGATTCCCTGAATGCCTGTGTAGACACCATAGAGGAGTAAATTAGCATAATCGAAGATAGACAGGCTGAATGCCTCCAGACAGAGGAAGAAAGAGAACTAAGAATTTAAAAAACTGAAGAAAATTTCAGAGAAATAGCTGACTCAATGAGAAAATGCAACTTAAGAATCATTGGAATTCCTGAGGGTGTGGAAAAGGAAAATGGAGCAGAAAGTGTGCTCAACGAAATAATAGAAGAGAACTTCCCAAATCTAGGGATTGAGAGAGAAATGTGTGTGGAGGAAGTTTTCAGATCTCCTAGATTTGTCAACGTAAAAAGACCTACTGCAAGGCATATAGTAGTAAAAATGGCAAAAATGAATGACAAAGAAAGAATACTCATGACAGCAAGGCAGAAGAAAATAACCTACAAAGGAACTACCGTCAGACTTCCAGCGGATTTCTGTACAGAAACCTTACCAGCTAGGAGAGATTGGAGTGACATATTCAAAACTTTAAAGGATAAAAATCTTCAGCCAAGAATACTCTATCCAGCAAAAATATTCTTCAGATATGAGGGAGAAATTAAATCTTTTCCAGACAAACAAAAGCTAAGGGACTTTGTAGTCACAAGACCTGTACTATGAGAAATCCTCAAGGAGGCTCTCATACCAGAAAAAAGAAAAAAGGGGAGTAAGGGGTCACAAAACATAGAGTAGGGAGAGAAATAGATAGAATCTGAATAGGACAGCAAATATTCAACTATAGCATTAGGATAAAGGGAAGGAAATCACCAAAGCAAAGACAATCTTATCACTCTAACCACAAACTCCCAACACAAGTTGGAATAAGAGATGAAAATAATAATTTAGGAGGGGAGGAGGAAAGGGACTGAAACAGTCTAGGCTAAGGAAGTAAGAGACCACCAGAAAATGGACTATGTTATACACGAGATTCTGAATACAAACTTCAGGGTAGCCACTTAACTAAAAAACAGAACAGAGACACAAAACATAAATAAGTAAAAATCTAAGAAACCCAGCATAAGAAATTGCAGAAGTCAATGGGTAGGCTAAAACACACAGGAAGAGAAGCAAAGGAAACAGAGGAAAACCAGAAAATGAGCAACAGAATGACAGCATTAAGCCCTCAGGCATCAATATTCACCCTCAATATAAACGGATTGAACTCTCCAATAAAAAGACACAGAGTGGCAAAATAGATTAAAGAACATCATCCAACAATTTGTTGCCTCCAGGAAACACACCTCAGCTCCAAGGACAAACACAGTCTCAGAGAGAAGGGGTGGAAGACAATACTCCAAGCTAATAGCAAACAAAAGAAAGCAGGTGTCGCAATACTTATATCAGACCAAACAGACTTCAAGATAAGGCAGGTATAGAGAGACATAGAGGGCCAATATATCATGATCAAAGGGACACTTCATCAAGAAGAAATAACACTTGTAAATATCTATGCACCCAACACAGGAGCACCAAAGTTCATAAAGCAACTATTAACAAACCTAAAAGAAGATATCAAAAATAACCCAATAATAGTAGGGGACCTCAACATCCCACTCACATCAATGGACAGATCATCCAGACAGAAAATCAACAAAGAAACAGTGGAGCTAAACGAAAAGCTAAAACAGTTGGGCTTAATAGACATATATAGAACACTCCATCCAAAAACAGCAGAATACACATTCTTCTCAAACATGCATGGAACATTCTCATGGATAGACTATATGCTGGGAAACAAGGCAAGCCTCTACAAATTTAAAAAAAATTGAAATAATAACAAGCATCTTCTGTGATCATAATGCTATAAAGCTAGAAATTAATTACAAGAAAAAATCTGAGAAAGGCACAAGGATGTGGAGACTAAACAATATGCTATTGAACAAGCAATGGATCATTGAAGAAATTAAAGAAGAAATCAAAACATACCCGGAGATAAATGAAAATGATAACATGCCATACCAACTCATATGGGATGCAGCAAAAGCTGTATTAAGAGGAAAATTCATCGCAATTCAGGCACATCTTAACAAACAAGAAAAATCCCAAATCAGCGATCTTAAACTACACCTAACAGAATTAGAGAAAGAAGAACAAACAAAGCCCAAAGTCAGCAGAAGGAGAGAAATAATAAAAATCAGAGCAGAAATAAATGCTATTGAAACAAAAAAGGCAGTAGAAAGATCAATGAAACAAAGAGCTGTTTCTTTAAGATAAATAAAATTGACAAACCCCTAGCCAGACTTACTAAGAAAAAAACAAAGCTCAAATAAAATCAGAAATGAAAGAGGAGAAATAACAACAGACTCCGCAGAAATACAACAGATTATAAGAGAATACTACGAAAAACTATATGCCAGCACAATGGATAACCTAGAGGAAATGGATAAATTCTTGGACTCCTACAATCTCCCAAAGCTCACTCAAGAAGCAGCAGACAATTTGAACAGACCAATCACAAGGAAAGAGATTGAAACAGCCATCAAAAGCATCCCAAAGAATAAAACCCCAGGACCAGATGGCTTTCCTGGGGAATTCTACCAAACTTTCAGAGAGGATTTAATACCTATCCTTTTCAAGCTATTCCAAAAAATTAGGGAGGATGGAACACTTCCTAACACATTCTACAAGGCCAACATCACGCTGATACCAAAACCTGACAAGGACAGAACAAAAAAGGAGAACTACAGGCCAATATCACTGATGGACATAGATGAAAAAATTCTAAACAAAATTTTGGCAACCCAAATACAGCAATTCATCAAAAGGATCATACATCATGATCAACTGGGATTCATACCAGGGATACAGGGGTGGTTCAACATCTGCAAATCAACGAACTTGATACACCACATGAACAAACTGGGGAATAAAAACCACATGATCATCTCAATAGATGCAGAGAAAGCATTTGACAAGATCCCACAGCCATTTATGATAAAAACTCTGAACAAAATGGGGATAGAAGGGAACTACCTCAACCTAATAAAGGCCATATATGACAAACCCACAGCCAACATCATACTCAATGGGCAAAAACTGAGCGCCATCCCCCTGAGAACAGGAATGAGACAAGGATGCCCTCTATCACCACTTTTATTTAACATAGTAGTGGAGGTCCTGGCCAGAGCAGTCAGGCAAGAAAAAGGAATAAAAGGAATCCAAATAGGTAAGGAAGAAGTGAAACTCTCGCTGTTTGCAGATGACATGATCTTATATATAGAAAACCCCAAAGAATCCATTGGAAAACTTTCAGAAGTAATGAACAACTACAGCAAAGTTGCAGGGTATAAAATCAATTTACATAAATAGTAGCATTTCGATGCTCTAATAACGAACTAACAGAAAAAGAACTCAAGAACACAATACCATTCACAATCACAACAAAAAGAATAAAATACCTCGGGGTGAATTTAACTAAGGAAGTGAAAGACCTATACAATGAAAATTACAAGGCTTTTCTGAAAGAAATGGATGACGACATAAAGAGATGGAAAGACATTCCATGGACATGGATTGGAAGAATAAACATAGTTGAAATGTACATTCTACCTAAAGCAATCTACAGATTCAATGCCATCCCAATCAGAATCCCAATGACATTCTTTACAGAAATAGAACAAATAATCCTAAAATTCATATGGGGCAACAAAAGACCCCGAATTGCTAAAGCAATCCTGAGAAAAAAGAACACAGCTGGAGGCATCACAATCCCTGACTTCAAAACATACTACAAAGCTACAGTAATCAAAACAGCATGGTACTGGTACAAAAACAGGTGCACAGATCAATGGAACAGAATTGAAAGCCCAGAAATAAAACCACACATCTATGGACAGCTAATCTTCGACAAAGGAGCTGAGGGCCTACAATGGAAAAAAGAAAGTCTCTTCAACAAATGGTGCTGGGAAAACTGGACAGCCACATGTAAAAGAATGAAAATTGACCATTCTTTTTCACCTTTCACAAACATAAACTCAAAATGGATCCAAGACCTAAAGCTGTGACCTGAAACCATAAGGCTTCTAGAAGAAAATGTAGGCAGTACACTCTTTGATATAAGTATTAAAAGGATCTTTTCGGACACCATGTCTTCTCAGACAAGGGAAACAATAGAAAGAATAAACAAATGGGACTTCATCAGACTAAAGAGCTTCTTCAAGGCAAGGGAAAACAGCATTGAAACAAAAAAACAACCCACTAACTGGGAAAAAATATTTGCAAGTAATACATCTGACAAAGGCTTAATATCCATAATATATAAAGAACTCACACAACTCAACAACAAAAAATTAAACAACCTGATCAAAAAATGGGCAGGAGACATGAACAGACATTTCTCCAAAGAAGATATACTGATGGCCAATAGGCACATGAATAGATGTTCATCATCGCTGATCATCAGGGAAATGCAAATCAAAACTACACTAAGATATCACCTTACACACATTAGAATGACAAAAATAACTAAACAAATAGTAACAAATGTTGGAGAGGTTGTGGAGAAAGAGGAACCCTCATACACTGCTGGTGGGAATGCAAACTGGTGCAGCCACTATGGAAAACAGTATGGAGATTCCTCAAAAAATTAAAAATAGAACTACCATAAAATCCAGCTATCCCACTACTGGGTATCTATCCAAAGAGCTTGAGGTCAGCAATTCCAAAATTCCCATGCACCCCAATGTTCATTGCAGCATTATTTACAATAGCCAAGACGTGGAAGCAACCGAAGTGCCCATCAACAGATGGTTGGATAAAAAAGATGTGGTATATATACATATATATATATATATACATACAATTTAATACTACTCAGTCATAAAAAAGAACAAAATCGTCCCATTTGCAACAACATGGATGGACCTTGAGGGAATTATGTTAAGCGAAATAAGCCAGATAGAGAAGGATAATCTCTGTATGACTCCACTCATATGAGGAATTTAAACATGTGGACAAAGAGAACAGATTAGTGGCTACCAGGGGAAGGGGGGCGTGGGGGTGGGCACAAAGGGTGAAGGATTGCACCTACAACATGACTGACAGGCAATAATGTACAACTGAAATTTCACAACATTGTAACCTATCATTAACTCAATAAAAAATTTAAAAAAAGAGAACATTTGTTACCAAATGTACAGCATAATAATATAAATAGCTTTGCTAAGATTTAGGTAAATTCATAGTTAGATATCCCTGACAGAATTATTAAGGGAAGTAAGGAGTCCATAAAATACAATCCAACTTTTTTGAGATTCATGTAATAGAAGGCAACTTTGAGTCTCTCTTTCCCACCTTCACTCTTACAAATATTTTGACTACAGAAAAGCATTTAATGAGCAAGAACTTTTTCTTGCTGATAAATCTGTTAACTAAATATTCTAGAGCAAATTCCAATATGTACCCAAATTCAGACAAATGTTACAATATAGCAGGTTGCATGACAGCAAAGCTCTATAGATTATGCATTTAAAAAATTTGAAGACTTCAAAAATCTAACATTTCTCATCATCAATGTGTTTCTATACTTGTGAGTTAATGGCTGATTTAATTGTCCAAAAATTATTTTGCAGATAAACACTATCGGGGAGTTCTGTTCTTCACATTCTAGAGTACTGACAGAGTACCTCATTTATTGCTTGATGAAACGATGTCCTAGTCTCTCTTGAACAGACTCCTTGTATTAAATTGTGAGGGGAGTACTTGCCTTTCTATTCTTTTTATCACATTGTAAGCTCATACCTAATTTTCTATTCCTATCATCCTATTTGTCTTTTAGCATTACTGCTTTTTTGTTTTATTCAGACAGCAAATGACTATATTTCAGCACCCCCCCAGGTATGTTCCTTTTAATGCACATACTAAATTTATATTATTTGAATGATGTCAACACTAGTGAACCTAAGGCTTTCCAGAAGTTTGAGTTCACTAATGATACAAGAATACTGAATAATGAACTACAGCATATGATTTCTCCATGGTACTTAAATATCCCAAAAATCTCAAAAGATGCACACAGATTTCAGTAATAAACAAAATAAATGCTGGAGATAAATCATACTTGACCTATAATGGAATCTAATTTCTTGGAATTTTAATAAATTTATTTAATAAATTTAATAAATCTTATGTAGCAGGCATTTTGTTAATCTTGATTTCAGAAAACACATTTGACTCTAATTTTGGAAAAATCATTGTAAATTAAACAACTTGCTGCTTTGGAGATTGCTATGCACTGAAGGTTTGTGTCCTCTCAAAATTCGTATGTTAAAACCCTAACCCCCAATGTGATGGTATTAGGAAGTGGGGCCTTTGGGAAATGATTCGATCATGAGCATGGAACCCTCAAGAATGGGATTAGTGCTGGGCCAGCCCCAGTGGCCTAGTGGTTAAGTTCAGTGTGCTCCATGTTGGTGGCCTGGGTTTGGTTCCCAGGTGCAGACCTACACCACTGGTCTCTCAGAGGCCATGCTGTGGTGGTGACTCACATAAAGAATGGGATTCATGCCCCCAAAAAAGAGATCTTAGAGAGCTCTCTCATTCTTTTCACCATGTGAGGATACAAGGAGAATTTGGCACTATGCATCTCAGATGAGAGCCCTCACCAGAACATGAGGAGGCTGGCACCCTGATCTCAGACTTCCAGCCTCCAGAACTGTGAGAAATAAATTTCTCTTGTTTATAAGCCACTCAGCCTATGGTGCTTTGTTTTAGCAGTCCAAACTGACTAAGAGAGAGAGATTTTCAAATTACAATGACATTAATGAACTAATATTTTAGAAGTTACAGTATGAAAAGTTGCTTTAAAAAATTGAGAATGCCATATGCAATAGTGATGGAAATAATAACGATGTTAATATATATAAAAATAGTAACATAGTTCATATTCAATAATAGCCTCCATTTTAGTTATAGGAAGCATTTGCTCTGAATTTGACCATTGCACTGAAAAAACATGATGTGTTACAGCTACAGTGAGCTAAGCTACATAACCAGATTAGCTTTCAAGTGCTGATTACTGTAGAATGCTTTCAAGAACATTGAATGGGGATGTACTTGTTCCACTAAAAATGTGGAATTGACAAAATTAAAGCTCTTTGATCTTTGAAGTTTCCAAAATCTCTCAAGCTTCTTGAGCAAGATGTACATGGAAAAGGAAAAAAAAAAAGCCTGAGCAATGTGATAGCTTTTTATTCAAGAATTCCTTTAAAAATATCATGTTGAAATGTTTCTTGTGTTAGTAAAATTTGATTTTTAAAAATGTACTTTAATATTTTATGAAATTTGAGAAGTATATACTATTCATCCTGCATCAAGTATATATTTAATAAAAGCATTATACTATTTAAATAGGAAGAGGCCTTTGTGCTTACTCTTGCTTTCTTGTTCTCTATTTAGACTAGGAACCAGGAAGCACAATTTTCTCTCTTGAGGCTATAATTTCTGGTGAGCGTATTTCACCTACATAGTTCCCTGTATGTTAACAAGAGCCATGCGTTGTTGAAGTTATAGATGTGCATAATGAGTAGAGCATGACCTATGCAGTCTATTTCTTCTGTTTAATGCCTGTGATATTGTATCTGCCATGATTATAATGGAAAAAATATACAGCTATGTCTGGGTTGAAGTAGGCCTTTAAGTATGTACCATGGGTTTAATTTACCTTGAACTTCCGATACGCAGAGCTATAAAAGCACCTCTTAGTGACACAGATAGCGTTTAGAACAACATGTATTTGCTGCACTATCCAGATTGTTAAAAACACACTTGGTCAAACCTTAAATACAGTACAAATTTTTAACTCCAAATGGAGGAGAGTAAAAAAAAGTGTGTATCTTAGGAAAGAATTTGCATCTCTTTCATTTCGTTAAAAGTCAGAGCAGTTTGATGACTAGAGAATGTTTTGCATAGCTGGTATTTGATCACATTTTCCTCAGGCCTTTTCTTAGAAAAACAAATGATCTCAATATGTTAAAATTATAGAATTTATTTCCAGAATGATTTTCATATTTAATTCCCAATTTGAATTTATCTCATGATCTCTAAATCTTTGCAAATGCACACCTCTCACCTCTCTCTTTCAGTGTACAATTTAGAGAAGCATGTGAAAGATTAAGTGCTAAATTTTCTTATCTGTTGTGTATTTTTGTTAAAGAGTAATTTACATGATTAACCAAGTTAGCTATAATGTAGAGGGAAATATACAAATATAATTAATATATAAATAAGATTCTAACATCAGGCATATCCATAGGGTGGAATTTTTAAATAGGTTCTACTCCATCATGAAAACGCTAATTTTGAAACTTTATATTATATGCCACAAGTCTTTGTGTCATAGTCTGGCTTCATCTACCTCTCTAGGTTCATCATGTATGTGCTTTAACTTCTTTTGCCACACTGCTCTTTTTTTTAGTCTCTTTCTTGCTCCCTCTTGCCAGAGGGCCAGGGATGTTATTCTCTCCCTTTTTTACCAGGTTAACTTCTATTCACACTTCAGATTGTAGCTTAATTATCCTTCTATCAGTGAAGATGTCTCTGAGCTTCCTGTCCAGGTAAAATCCTCTTGTTACCTCATTTTCATCACACTTATTCACAGTTGAAAATTTTCCACTTTTTAAATAATTATTTTCTTTATGTCTCTATCTTCCTTACTAGTCTCTGTATACCATGACGTAGGGATTGTAGTGGGTTATGTTCATCATTTAATCCCCAGTTCCAACATAGTGCCTTGCACATAGTAGGTGCTGAGTATATATTGTTGAATGAGTGGATTAAACTTGAAGCTGGATATATCCATACTAAGTTTGTTTCCCTCCCAATTCTCATAGACATTTCTGTATTCTCCAGCAGACTACATGAATCTCTGAGGGCTAGATTTGTGTGATATGCAGGATTTTTTTAAACTCTCACAGTGCCAAACACAGTACTTTGTACATAGAAGCCATTTGATAAATGTTTAATACATGTCCAGATGATGTGAATAAGTAAAAATTATATGGTTTACATTTTATATATTTAACTCACTTCATACCATTTAGAGATGAAAATCAAGAAAAATAGTAATCTGTATACTAATTCTCACCACTTATATTTATTTCTAGTGTCCCCTAGTTTAAAATAGAAAACACAGCTGTCGGTGGAGTGCTGAGTAAGGCTACGTGAAAAGAAATTCTCATCATTTCGCACTCTCTGGGGTAAGAGTAGTGTATCAACATATAGTCTATGTATACCCATGGCTTATTCTTGAAGTAGGCACAGTCAACAGCTGCCTAGGGTAATGTGTGCAAGGGACCTTCAAAAATGTCTAAACACATCCTTATGCCTCCTTTCTGGTCTGGTCTCAGTATCTAAGATTCTCACAGTAATTCTAATTTCATTAGGTAGCCAGAGACTTCTGTTAACAGGATGCCAATTTTGTTATGTGAGGTTAGTACCCTAAGCAGTAGTGGTCATTTACCCTTCACTTGGATTAGTGTAACAATAAGCCAACAAAGGGATAAGTCTGATGAAGGTGAAGATACCAGCTAAAGTGTGACTAATGGCACACTTCTCAGGAGGTGATATGGATTAGAGAACAAAGGATTAGAGTGGGAGGACAGAGGCAACAATGAGGAAGCATTTGGTTGAAGGAGAAACAATGAGTGGGAGAAGTACAAGCACAAAATTCAGAACCATGAGCTAAGTAGTTAGAATCCTAGTTCTGTAATGTCCTAGATCTGTGACTTTGGCAGAGTTACCTGAGTCTCTGAAAATAAATTTATTCAATATTAAATGCTACACAAAATTTAAAGTTATTTCTGTTGTGTAGCAAGTGTGATAAGTATTAGTTGAACCTGAAAAACAAATTTTGTGTATTTTACGATTTATCAGTTGTTTCTATAATATCAATTCAAAATAATGTTGGGCATCAACATTTCCCAGCTAATTTTGGATTTATATGTGCTCTTTGTGATATTTAATCAGGCATCCAAAAGATGATATTTGGATGGCAAATAAGCACATGAAAAATTCTCAACATCATTAATTATCAGTGAAATGTAAATTAAAATCATGAGATTTTATTATATAACTACTAGAATGGCAAAAATTAAAAACACTGATAAAGTTATAACTAGGATGTGGAACAACTAGAACACGTGTATATTACTCGTAGGAATGTAAGATGATACAATTACTTTAGAAAATAGTTTGCTAGTTTCCTGTAAACTTAGACATATACTTATCTTATGACCCAGCGTTACTACTCTTAGGTATTTACTCTTAGTTATTTCATCCAAAAGAAATAATAACATATGTCTATAAAAAGGCCTATGTGTGAATATTCTTAACAGCATTATTCATAGTAGCTAAAAAATGAGAACCACCCAGGGCCAGCCCAGTGGCACGGCGGTTAAGTTCTCATGTTCCCCTTCCGCAGCCCGGGGTTCACTGGTTTGTATACCGGGTGCGGACCTACGCACCACTTGGCAAGCCATGCTGTGGCAGGTGTCCCACTTATAAAGTAGAGGAAGATGGGCATGGATGTTAGCTCAGGGCCAGTCTTCCTCAACAAAAAGAGGAGGATTGGTGGCAGATTTTAACCTAAGGCCAAATTTCCTTAAAAAAAAAAAAAAAAATGAGAACCACCCAATGTCATCAACATGTAATGGATAAACAAATTGTGTTATATCCAGAGAATGTAATACTATTCAGTATTAAAGAGAAATGAATTACTATTGCATGCAACAATGTGGATAAATCTTAAAATTATGCTGAGATGTTAAAGAATACATATTGCATGATTCCATTTGTATGAAACGCTAAAACAGGCAATACTAATCTATAATGATAGAAAGCAGATTACTGTTTCACCATCTGGCTTCATTTGGTGCTGAGAAGTTTCCTAGGAGCAGGAATTTCAGTGCTAAACCCATGACACTCCCTGGAAAACCAGAACAAGTGGTCAATTTTTATGGGTGGGGACAGGGATTAACTGAGAGGGAGCACAAGGGAATTTTCTGCGGATGAATGTAATGTTCTATATTTTGATTGTAGTAGCGGTTGCAAGGGTATATTCATTTGTCAAAGTTCATCAAAATATATACTTAATTGTGAGAATTTTATTGGATATAGAGTATGTCAATAATGTTTATTAGAAAATAATAAAAGCAAACATTTATTGGTAAGTTATATAAAGTATAACTTTTTAAACACATACACTGATATCATTTTCTTTTTGTCTGACAAGAAGTGGTCAGATAAATACTATTGTAAAATAATGTTCTTGAAGTGACTTTGATGCTGGATACTTATAAAATCACAAGACTTCTGTTAATTTAAACCCCTGAATGATCGTTGCGGGTCCCATAGAGACTTAGATTGACTGAAGACCATGGATGCATTTTATCATATTGACGATAAAATCATATCTGATCCATACTTTTTAATTTGTCTAGATAAATTCAAAATTGTTTATAGAGTATAAAAAAAGATAACCAAACATGAAACATTTCTGGGATATGATCACGCTGCATTTCTAAATATATTTCACATCAAATGCTCTGGAAAGGTAAATTTAGACCACAGGGGAAAGCTAAATTATCAGGAGAACTTTTCCCTTCATATTAAAATAATGTAAGCATAACCAGAGGTAACCCTGAATAGCTCATGATGAATAATGTAAGCAAATGTAAATGACAAATTGTTCACTGAAGTTAGATTTTTTTTTTTTTTTTTGCTAAATAACCACAGTAATTCTAATAACGGAGAAGGAAGTTGAAATAAAGTCAGCCATGCTGATTGTCCTCCTTTCATTTACCTTATTTACATTAACTCATGTATTTCTGATTTTGTTTTACACAAAATATGTTAATGCTAGTGTTATGAAAATAGAAAGAAACACTGTGATCTAGTGTGAAAAAAATATCTCCCTAGTACCCCTTTATTTGTGCATCAAGTGAGGTGCAGTTATAAGTTAAGTTAAACTTAATTTTTTGCCTTTTTGGTCTCATCATTTTGAACAATTATTTACTTATTCTGAATAACCTGTCATCATTTACTTTGTAGTTAAGGTTATAACCCTAAGGTTTAAGGCCTTCTATTTATGCCCTGCAAACATATCTCTGCCAAGCCCGTCAACCTCTATGTCTTCTATGTGAAAATGAGAATAATATAATCTAGCATTTAGGGCTGCCATGGGGATTGAACAAATATGCTAACTTGAAAGCACCTGCTACATAATTACCTGTGAGTTTCTTTATCCCTCCCCCTTTCTGAACATATGTTATATGCCTCTGTCACATAAAGCTGTATCTCTAAATCTAAATATCTGCATCTTTATCTATATATGAATTATTGCTCTTTTGAATGGGACAGTATAACATGGTAGTTATGAACATAGACTCTAGGACCAGACTCAGTTCAAATTCTACACTATCACCTACTAGTGATGTGATCTTTGGCAAGTCTCTTAACTTCTCTGTTCCATAGTTTCCTCATTTGGAAAATAAATATAATAGTTACACCTATCCCATTGAATTTTGTGAGTATCGAATGTCATTATATACATAGCCCTTAGAACAGTACCTGGCACATGGCAAGCATTGTAGAAGCGTTGGCTATTGTTGCTAGAATATAAGCTTTAGGAGGGTCAAATTTTTGTGTCTTCTGTTCACTGCTATATCCTTCTATTCCCTAGGAATACCTCTCCTAGGTATATACTCTATTTTTTCCTGATTTCTGCTCTGTGTTTCAGAATTATTCCAACTGCCTGTTCGATATCTCTCATTGGATACCTAATAGACATTTCATACTTGTCATGGCCAAAACATCACTCTTGATTGCCTCTCAACCCATTCCTGCTTTGATATCCCTTGTTTTAGTAAACAGCACCACAATTCACTTAGTTGCTCAGGACAAATCTGATAGTTATCCTTGATTTCTTTCTTCCCTTTGTACATCACTTTTATCAGGAAATCATATCCTAACTTTAAAATATATCCCAAATCCAATTAATCTAACCTTCACTCCTCTCATCCTAGTCTAAACCACCGTAATCTCTCTTTCTTGGACTACAGCAAGGCATTATAAGTAATCTTTTTGCGTCCTCTCTTGACCTCTTAAAATCAGAGTAATCTTTGCTTTAAAGTAAAATCAGATCACATCACACTTTTGCTCAAATTCTCCAATGTCTTCTAGTCTCATTTAGCATAAAATCCACTCTTGTTTTCACAGTCTTTAAGGATCAACATGATCTGGTTCCTGGATACCACTCAAGCCTCATATGCGACTACTCTTCCACATGTTTGCTCCTCATCAGCCACAGTGCTCTTCTTGTCTTTCCTCAAAGAACAAAGTTAATGTGTATCTAATGGCTTTTGCATTTGCTCTTTCCTGTGCCTGGAATGCTGTTCCCCAAGACCATCATATGGCTCACTTCATTCCCTCATTTAGATCTCTTCATAAAATGTAGAAGGGCCTCAGAGAGACTTTCTTCTCATTCCTATCTACAATATTCCCCTTCTGAATAAGGCATTAGGTACATGGTAGTAGCAGTGAAAACATGCGGTTTCAAAGGTACTGGTAATTTTCTATTATTATACTTAGTGGTGGATATGCAAGTGTTCGTTTTACTTTTTTATAGATATACAAACATATATATATATTTATAACTGTGTATGTATTAAATATTTCATAATAAAAAGTTAAAATATCCCCATAACTATTTCCCCTTACCATGTTTTATTTTTATTAAAAGCAATTATCACTATTTAAAATGATATATTTGTGTAAGTTACTTTATTATGTTCTGTCTCCCTCACCAGAATGTGAATTTTATGAAGGTGGGGATATGGTTTGTTATTATCACTGCTGTATCCTAGTGCCTATCACATTGCCTAACAAATGAGCAGAAGCTCAACAAATATTTGTTGACTGGATCAAAGAATATATAGCTCTTGAAAGGAATTTGATGAGGAATTCTTAGATTTTTAAAATATCCTAAATCATTTAAAATCTGTAATGGACAGTTTTGATTGTCTCCCCAGGATTTATTACTCTTTTATGCAACCTAACAATACCCAGAATTTTCCAACCATGTGAATTTGTGGGATCAACCCCATTTCATACTCCAGGGATAGGCTCTAATTGGTGTAAGGTATATATCCCAGTCACAAGCCAGTGTGATGGGTTCAAGGATAGGGACATGATATGAGGCATGCTCATCAGAGCAAGTCAGTCTAATTCTGAGATGTATGTTTGAACTTTATGAGAAGCAGACTCTTTTTCTTGCTAATTTGGAAAGAAGTGACATGTGCCTGAAGCTTTTGGCATAAAAGAAATTGCACATTTTCAAAGTAGATAATTTAAGAAGTTTTGGCATATGTATACACTTAAGAAACCATCATAACAATCAAGAGATATATCCACATAAAATATTCATCATCCACAAAAGTTCCCTCATGCCATGATGCATACATCAATAGCTCGTTTTTCTAAATTTCAGAGTAGTATTCCTTTGAACAGATAGACGGCAATTTATCTTTTTTCTTTTTGATATTTGGCTTGTTTTCAGGTTTGAGACTATTCGAAATAAAGCTGCTAGTATCATTCATGTACAACTCTTTGTGTGGACATATACTCTAATTTCTTTTGGGTAAATACCTAGGAGTAGAATGGGTGGATTATGTGGTAAGCATATGTTTTAACTTTTTAAAAAACTGCCAAACTATTTTCCAAAGTTGCTGTGATATTTTATATTCCCACCAGCAGTGTGTGAAAGTTCGAGTGCTCCATATCCTCTCCAACACTTGCTATGGTTAGTCTTTTTTATTTAGTCATTCTAATAGGTATGTAGTTACTTACCGTGGTTTATTTTGCTTTTACCTGATGGCTAATGATGTTTAGCATATTTTCATGTGCCTATGTACCATACAGATATCTTCTTTGGCAAAGTATCTGTTCAAATATTTTATCAATTTAATTAATTAGGCTGTTTGTTTTCTTATATTGAGCTTTGAGAGTTCTTTATGTATTCTGGACACAAGTCTTTTACCAGATATATGCTTTGCAAATATTTTCTCCCTGTCTGTGGCTTGTCATTATATTCTCTTAATATTATCTCTCAAAGAACATAAGTTTTAAATTTTCCTGAAGTCCAATTTATCATTTTTTCTTTTATGGATTATGTTTTGGGGCTCAGATCAAGAAATCTAACCCAAGAACAAAAAGATTTTATTTAATGTTTTACTCTAGAAATTATATTTTGTGGTTTTACATCAGGTCTATGATCCATTTTCAAATAATTATTATATGTGGTATAAGGCATGAATCAAAATTTGTTTTTTCGCATGTCGAGATACAATTCTTCCAACACAATTTGTTGAAAAGACTTTCCTTTCTTCACTGAATTTGTTTTGCACCATTGTCAAAAATTATTAGTCCATATATGTATGGATACATTTCTGGACTATATTCTGTCACATTTTTCTATTTGTCTATCATGATGGCAATACCACAACACTTTAATTACAGTAGACTTTATAATAAGTTTTAAATTAGTAAGTGTGAGCTCTCCAATTTTGTTCTTTTTCAAAGTTGTTTTGGCTATTCTACGTTGTTACATTTCCATATAAATGTTTAGAATCTGCTTGTCAATTTCTACAAATGATGCCTACTAGTATTTTGATAGGGAGTGTGTTGAACTTATAGATCAATTTGTGGAGAATTAACATTAAAACAATATTGAGGGGCCAGCCCAGTGGCACAGCGGTTATGTTCACATGTTCCACTTTGGCAGCCCGAGGTTCGCCAGTTCGGATCCCAGGTGCAGACCTATGCACACTTTTCAAGCCATGCTGTGGCAGGAGTCCCACATATAAAAAAAAAAGTAGAGGAAGATAGGCACAGATGTTAGCTCAGGGCCAGTCTTCCTCAGCAAAAAGAGGAGGATTAGTGGCAGATGTTAGCTCAGGGCTAATCTTCCCCCAAAAAAAGAAAAATATTGAACCTCTGACCCATGACCAACGTATATCTCTCTATTTATCTAAATATTCTTTAATTTCTCTCATTAATGTTATGTAGTTTTCAACTTTAGATGTCCTGAACAATTTTTTTAGAGGTATTGCTAAGTATTTATTATTTTTTTGGTGCTATTAGTAAGTGGTACTTTAAAAAATGTCAATATTCTAATGTCTATTGCTAATATATAGAAATGCAATTTATTTCTGTATATTGATATTGTATCTAGCCCCACTGGTAAACTAGTTTATTAGTTCTAGTAGCCTTTTGCAGATTCTATAAAAATTTCTACATGCATGATCATGTTGACTGCAAATAAAGACAGATTTCTTTCTTTCTTTCCAAACTGAATGCCTTCAATTTTTTTTTTTTTTTGCCTAATTGCCTTGACTAGAACATCCAGTGAAATTTTGAGAAGTGGTGAGGGTAGACATCTATGTCTTGATGTTGATATTGGAATGAAAGCATTCCATCATTTACATTTAAGCATAATACTAAATGTAAAGTTTTTATACCAGCTATGGTGGCTGGTGGTCTAGTGGTTAAGCTGTGCACTGCCGTGACCTGGGTTCGTTTCCTCCACAGGGAACCACACCATCCATCTGTCGGTTGTCATACTCTGGCAGCTGTGTGTTGCTGTGATGCTGAAAGTTAGGCCACTGGTATTGCACATACCAGCAGGATCACCTATGGTGGACAGGTTTAAGCAGACCTTTCAGACTAAGACTAGGAAGAAGGACCTGGCCACCCACTTCCTGAAAAATTGACTGTGAAACCGTATGAATAGCATTGGAGCTAGAATTGCCTTGAGTGCACTACCAAAACAAAAGAAAGTTTTCATAGGTGTCTTCCATCAAGATGAAGGAGTTCCTTCCACTCCTAGTTTTCTGAGAATTTATAATGGATATTGAATTTTGCCAAGACCTTTTACTGCCTCTATTGAAATGATCATATGGCTTTTCTTGTATAATTTTATAATATGATGCATTACACTAATTGATTCTTGAGTGTTAAATCAACCTAAGATAAGCGCCATTTGGTTATAATGTATCATCCTTTTTATATATTGTTGAATTCAATTTGCTAAAATTTTGTTTAAAATAGTAGTTTTCTCTTCTTGTAATGTCTTTGTCTGGCTTGAATATCAAGGTAAAGTTAGCTACATAGAATGATTCTGGACGTATTTCCTACTTTTCAAATTACTGGGAGAATTTTTTTTAAATTAGTATTATCTCTTCCTTAAATGTTTGGTAGACTTCATCAGTGTACCCATCTGGGCCTAGTGTTTTCTTCGTGGGAAGATTTTTAGCTATAAAGTCAGTTTAAAAAATAGACTAGACTATTCAGGTTATCTGTTTGTTCTTGAGTGATCCTTGGTGGTTTCCATCTTTCATGGAATTTGTCTCTTTAAACTAAATTTTGAAAATTTCTGGCACAAAGTTGTTTATAAAATGACCTTACTATCCTTTTAATGCCTCTAGAATTTTTATTAATGTTACTTTTCTCATTTCTTATATTGAAAGTTTCTGTCCTCTCTCTTTTTTTCCCTTCTGATCAATGTAGCTTTGTCGATTTTATCTTGTTTTTTTTGAGGAAGATTAGCCCTGAGCTAACTACTGCCAATCCTCCTCTTTTTGCTGAGGAAGACTGGCCCTGAGCTAAGATCTGCGCCCATCTTCCTCTATGTCATACGTGGGACGCCTACCACAGCATAGCTTTTGCCAGGCAGTGCCATGTCTGCACCCCAGATCCGAACTGGCGAACCCCGGGCTGGCGAGAAGTGGAACGTGCTAACTTAACCGCTGCATCACCGGGCCAGCACTCAATTTTGTTTATCTTAAACAAAGATTTGGCTTTCTCTATTTTTTTTTCTGTTTTCTCTTTCATTATTTTCTGCTCTGTTCTTTATTTCCTTTCTTCTGTTTACTTTAAATTGCTTTTATTTTTTTCTTGTTTCTTATAGCGGAGGCTGAATTAATTGATTTGAGACTTTTCTTCTTTTTCAGTATAGGGACTTAGTCCTACAAATTTTTGCCTAAGTACTGCTTTAGTGTCATCCCAATGTTATTGATATGTTTTCATGTTCATTCATTCATTTTATTCATTAATTATTTAAGCTTATCTCTTTCAAGAACTTTCTTTCTTTTTTTTTTTTTTTTTTGAGGAAAATTAGCCCTGAGCTAACTACTGCCAATCCTCCTCTTTTTGCTGAGGAAGCCTGGCCCTGAGCTAACATCCATGCCCATCTTCCTCTACTTTATATGTGGGATGCCTACCACAACATGGCGTGCCAAGCGGTGCCATGTCTGCACCCGGGATCCGAACTGGCAAACCCCAGGCCACTGAGAAGCAGAACGTGCGAACTTAACTGCTGCACCACCAGGCCGGCCCCCAAGAAGTTTATTTCTTCAACAGTGAAGTTTGTTCTTTTTGAGGCATATTGTTTTTTATAAAATTACTCTAATTATATTGGTTGTTCTTCTTTAACATTTTTTATTCTGTTTTCCCAATTAATTTTATTACCTGAGGGTTACTTTTTAAAATCAGGTGATTTTTGATTTTTCTTTGTAACTTGTATTTGAACTCTAAATAGAGCTTCCAGCCTACCTAAATGCAAAACCCTGGTTCAACTGTTGAAGAACACAGGTTTTGATTCAGACGTCTGTCTTAGGTAATTGAGGGAGATGGCTTGGACATTTGGTTGCATGGACTGTATCCATAGGTGGTTGTCTGAGTATAGATATTTCCTTTTCTTTCCTAGAGAAGTTCCCTGCTTCATCAGGCCCATTATCCATTCTGAGAGACAGAGTCAGAACTCCAATTTCACACTTTCTTAAACAGGGCTTTATCCTGAGAGAAAATGTTAGAATCAGGTATTCCTTTTACTGCTTGTTCTTCTTTTCAGAGTTATGTTCAGGCTCCTTTCTGCTTCTCTGTTAGGTTAATTACTCACATTAGTAGCCCTTTACTTACTTAAAATGTAGTTCTGAGATTTCTTTGTAAATATAAGTAAGTGAGTATGTCTTTGTCTTTCTCCCCTCCTGAGATCTAGCTAAAATGATAGCGAAGAAATTTTTAAAAGTTATAAAGCCACAAGGATAAAAGAGGAGATGATGAAAGCAGACAAATATGCGAATGTGGTTTTGGAAGATGGAAAGTGGTTTGACAAGTGGTAATTAACTTAGGTTTCTATTTTCCCTAAGTGCCTGCAAAAGTGGAAGTGTTTGGGGGACACCACAGTAAACAAGCCAATTTCCACTGTGAAAGCCGAGAAAAATCCAAGAATTGGAGGCATCAGGTAACTCTGAAGGCAGGAGGAAAATGGGGCTAAAAAAAGAAATATTTAAAATCTGTATGAGGAATGCTTAGACTCCTGATCCCCTTTCTGAACCGGCACTTAAGGATGAGTGTATCACACCACCACTTCTTGTACAAAATGAGAATTTTACTATGTGGTAAAATTGGACAAATGAAACTTTGTCCTGGAAGACACCAGGCACAGCAGAGGACAGGAATGAGGTACCTTACTTAAAAGAGAGATCATATGAAACCCTATGTTAGTTAATTCTAATACCCCTCATCCCCCTACTTATTCCCAAAACACTGAAGGTCCAGTGGGTCTAACTCACCCCTATCAAACTAGCTGGTTAGACTATACCTTTGAGGAATCTGAAGCCCTCAAAAAACTGTCAAATACTAACACTTCAAAGTAACCATATGACGTTGCTAGGTCCCCACTCAATCACTCCCTGGGAGATCAACCAGTTACAAAGCCAACCCTCCCATAATGCGTTTGCAATCAAGTTTTCATGCTTGTTTTTTTTCCTTAAATATGACTGAACAAACATTAGATTTTTGAAGATAACTTCCATCTTAAAAATTCAGACAAGAAAATAAACTATAACATAAAAATAAGAATTTAAGAAGAAGGGGAGCAGAGACAATTTCAGGGAGCAGTAAACCAAGAAAAAGGAAATCTTTCTATCTTGGGAATGGGTTATCCAACACAGAAAGAAGTAAAGGGATTTCTTAGGATGATGGTGAATAGAGCTCCCAATATCACAGCTATACAGTGGCACTAAAGAGAATCAATTCTGATTGGAGTAAAAGAATGGAGGTATTACAGAGTAATGTCTCCATGAAAAAATGTAACCTACAAATTACCTCCAGCATGTGACCACATTGAGAAGAGCTACAGCGTTCTGTCAGATATTTTGGAGACAAGTTAGTGATAGCTACAAAGAAAACTGAGCAAATAAATTTGAAGCAATTATTAACTCTAGGAAAAATATATAGCTGTACAAGAAAGAAAATTAAATTATACTACACTGATTGATTCAGCTTGAGTAATATTTATGTAGTCAAAATAATTTAAGAAGTAAATATTGACTTAACAAATAAGTGATGATATATCCATATTGGAAAGATGAAGTATTAGAAGTACATGTTGCTGAATTAGCACTAAATATTAATATTCTGAAGTCAGAAGTCAGTATAAAGAGTCTAAAATGAAAAAAAAATTAAGAAATAACAATAATAAAATAAAGCAGTTAAAACAGTTGAGAGTAGTTGACTCTTTAGTGTAGGAAGTGCTATGGGATCCCATTTTTCATTATGAGACTTCTAATACTTTTGGCTCTTAAAACTATGTACGTGTATTTCTTAAATAAAAATGTTTAAGAAAAATGACTAGTACCCAGAAAAACAGATATTCATGAGTTTATCCTGAGGACAAATATCACTGTGCCCTACAGCACATTATATGCAGGGGAGGGGTGGCACTCCATTGATTAATTATCCTGACAGCTCCAGATTCCGGTTTTTTTTTTTTGGTGAGGAAGATTGGCCCTGAGCTAATATCTGTTGCCAATCTTCCTCTTTTTGCTTGAGGAAGATCGTCCATGAGCTAACATCCGTGCCAGTCTTCCTCTATTTTGTATGTGGGTTGCCACCACAGCGTGGCTGCTGATGAGTGGTGTAGGACCCTGCCTGGGATCCAACATCAAGAAACCCCAGGCTGTTGAAGCAGGGCCCACAAACTTAACTACTACGTCACTGGGCCAGCCCTGGTACCTGCAGATTCTTTACTGCTCTTTGTATTTGTTGACTCTGAACTTTGAGTCTATCTGAGGCTTTCTTAGGAAAGAGCTATTCCCAACTGTGCAATAGACCACACTTATTTTAGGCTGTAGCTTTACTTATTCTTTTATTTCTGTTAATCAGAAATAAAATTTCTCAAAATTTCTAGTTTGCTGGTTGTGTTTATATTTTCTTTTCTCCCATGGTTATACTCTCTAAGTACTTTTCAGTAATTTCAGTTGGATTTTTAAGGAGAACCAGCAGTAGATATATGCTCAGGACTCTATTTTGAACAAATTATATATTCTCTCTAATCTTTGAAAATTTCATTATCTATTTCTGATGTGTTAAAGATTAAACATACTTTGTGATATTTTAATCAAATAAATATTGGCAATTAGTTCTTTTCAACTTACCTTTGAGAGTTCTTAAAACATTATATAGTAATGTTTCTGTAAGTCACTTTATTTATTACTTTTTCTTCTTTCATTTCCCTGTTCTTTTCCTTGTTCACACTAAATCTTAGGCCTTCTGTGATGACGCTAAGCAAAAGTTACCTGACAGAGCCTTTATCCCTTTTCTTTCTTTCTGCCATTTTACTATAAAACTCACTCTACCACAAACTGCTTTTCAAATATGATTACATTTGGGGAGTTCATTTTGCCATCTTACTAAATTATATTGACCCAGTTTCATGATCCATATTTGCATTTCACAGCAGATTTTTCTTCAAATTTCTTGTCTAGTTTCTCTTCTATTTTCACAGCAGAATTTTAAGGCCTGATGTTAGAAATCTAAACAGTATGTTTTCTTAAGATGTGAATTCTGAGGAGACTTCCTGTGATACATCTCTTAGAGTTTTTACTAATGGAAATTGGAAGAAAGAGAGAAGAGAAGAAATAATAAATAGGAAATTGTGGCAATCAGAGCTAAAGTGAAGTTATTTATTCATTATGCATCCAGCACAGCGCTAGGTAATGAGATTTAAAAGCTAAACAAGACATATTCCCTACCTTCAATGAGTCCTCATTTTGAGGGAAGATATATTTATACACAATTTAAAATATTTTGAAAAATGTAGAAAAAGGAGGATGATGAGAATGGTAGGATTTGAATGATTCCCTCAAAAAATAACATAGAGTATGTTAGAATTAAAGACAGAAGAGAAACCTAGGCATAAGCAGTAAGTGTATTTCCAGAAAAAAATTACTCAGATGACAGGGGTTTTTTAACTAAATAAAATTGGAAAACCACCTTAGATCTTGCCACTTTACAGTTGTATGGTGGCAGCCTCTCACTAGTGGTAGAATATGTGACTCCAAGCACGTTATATAATTGCAAATTTCAACAGCACCTGGGGTGCTCCATTATCATTTTAACTCAAGATTGGGGAGATGAAAGATGATAGGGTGTTTTTAAAGGTGCTACTTTGTAAAAAAAATTACTAGGTCATCAAAATGGCTAATTGCATGTTTTAGTCTTGGATGTGGCTACGACATTTTAACTTAAATTTACCCTTTTAGACTCATTAGAAAGCCTTCTATTATTATTTTGTTCTTATTTTACAAAGTAAGAATCATTAAAATTGTATAAACTATCAAACTCCAGATAACATGCTGTGTAAAAGTTGAGTTATAGAGCTAAAACTATAACTGTAGGTTATAGCACAGGGAGTTTTCTCATCATCTGCCTCCACTCCAATTATCTACTCCACTTAGAACAGAAAGGATTTGAAGCAAAATAAAAATTCAGGTTAAATTTGAAGCATTCTTTTATTCTTCTCACCCTTGGTGTCTTCAACCTCTTCTCACTCCATTCCATTAAGATATCATCTCATCTGCTCTACTTTAGCCCAGAGGGGCATCTACATCTCATCTATATCTGGCCAAAAACCAAATTTAGCTTCTAGCTAAAAGTTTATATTATATAAATGTACTCTTGTATTAACAATAGATGTTAAAGCAGGAAAAAAGTTGAAGTCAATTGTGAAGGTTAATATTCCATGTAGTTTCAAAAGCTTTACATCATAGAATAAAAATAACCATGTATTGCTGTATACTTCATTTTGTGGGGAGGATGTGCGGAGGGAATAGCTTCTAGACAATGTCAGCAAACTTTAAAAAAAATAACTAATTTAAATGAGTTCATGGTTTTCACTTTTATTGTTAATCATGTAAAATATAATTCTTCAAATAATCTACATCATGACTCCTCTGTCCCCAAATAATATGTCTTTAGTAATATGCTTGGAATTTGAAATTCAAGATGTTATCTTTATGCTTCTAATGAGCAGCATGGTAAAATTTCCTATTTTTTGAATGAGCCTAATAAAATATAATGTTCTGCAACAGACTGAGGGCTCAACAATCTGCCTATATTGCAAACATCAATTTTAGGATGATGGTAATAATAATGAATTGACACTATTTGGAAATAGAGGGACGTTCAAGTAAGGCCATTTGTTATTTCAGCAACTACAATGGTTTCCTTTACACTGGATAGGCTGTTTTTGATCTGGTCCTGTGTTGGTTTTTGTGGTCAACATGACTACCTAAAATTAAGAAAAGTTCGGGAAGCATTGACACCAAAGATTAGATGAACTGAGTAGGGATCTTTACTTTTAAATTTATACAATAAAAAAATATTACAGACTGACTCTGTTCCAGCCCCTCTCAGCTGCAGTCTGAGATCAATCCTGCCCACCTGGGGACCTACATAGTGACCTGTCAAAAACCCTCCCAGGGATCTAGAGGAAGCGACACTCATCCATGTACCTGGTAAAAGGCCCACCATCTACAGACCCTGAAGTGGACCCTTGTCCTAGTGCCAGTCCTAAAGACCAAGGTCCTAAAGGAAATCCCATCCACCAAGGGACCTAACAAAATCCACACCTGACCAAGTCCCTAGTAACAGGCCTGTCAACCACAGACCCCACTGCAGACCCAGAAACAGCCATTTGACCTAGCTCCAACCCCACTAGACTGTGATTGCAGAGATAATATCATTAGCCTGGGGACTTGACAGGAGAAGTCTTTACTTGCCAAAAGCCAGTCTGTAAAGACTGGAAGAAGTGTTTGCTCCTTAAAAAATGCATACATACCAATGCAAGGCTACATGGATCACAAAGAATCAGATACATGTGACACTACCTAAAGAAACTAATACAGCTCTAGTAACTGACCCCAAAGAAATGGAGATCTATTAATAGCTTGACAAGGAATTCAAAATAATCTTCTTAAAGAATCTCAAGGAGATGTGCAAGAGAACACAGATAGACAACTAAACAAAGTCAGGAAAACAATGCATGAACAAAATGAGGAGTTTAATAAAGAAATAGAGACCATTAAAAAAAATATAAATTCTAGAGCTGAAAAATACAATGACTGAACGGAAAAGTTCAATAGAGAGCTTCAAAAGCAGACTCAATCATGCAGAAAAAAATAGTCAGAAAACTCAAATACAGGTCATTTGAAATTAGATAGTTAAAGAGACAAAAAGAAAAAATGAATTAAAAAAGAGTGAAGAAAGCACAAGGACCTATGGTACACCATCAAGAGAATGAATATATACACTATGGAAATCCCAGAACGAGAAGAGAGAAAGGGACAGAAAGTTTGTTTAAAGAAATAATGGCTGAAAACCTCCCAAATTTTAGGAGGAATATGGAACTCCAGATACATGAAGCTCAAATTACCGCAAGCAAGGTCAACCCAAAGAAGATTACCCTTAGACAAATTATAATCAAATTGTCAAAAGTAAAGACAAAGAGAGAATTTTGAAAGCAGCAAGAGAAAAGGGACTCATCACATACAAGGGAACCCCCGTAAGGCTATCCACAGATTTCTCAGCAGAAACCTTGCAGGCCAGGAGAGAATGGGATGATATATTCAAAGTGCTCAAAGAAAAAACTGCCAGTCAAGAATACTCTATTTGACAAAGATGTCCTTTAGAAATGAAGAGAGAAAGACATTCCCAAAAAGCTGGAAGTTTTCACCACTATCTCTGCTTTACAAGAAATGCTAAAGGGAGTTCTTCAAATTGAAAGGAAAGGACACTAAACAATGTGAAAACATATAAAAGTGCAAAACTCACTGGTAAATGTAAATATATAGTCAAATTCAGAATACTCTAATACTATAGTGGTGGTACATAAATCACTCTTACCTATATTAAATCATTATGTTGTACACATTAAAAATCATGTTGAACACCTAAATATATACAATTTTTATTTGTCAATCATACCTCAAAATAGTTGGAAAAAACACTACTAGGGAAAACCAGTCTTCCTTTCACAAGCAAAAACAAAGAAAATATTGTGGGTATTATGTGTGCTTTTTACATGCATCCTAAATCTTTAATGGCTATTGTAATAATCATAGTTATATATACTTATTAAAAATAGCTACCCCAGATTTAAATTTTCTTATATGTCTTACGGTATCAGAGTTGTGTTATTTTGTATAAAGTAGGATTTCAGAGTGAAAAAGTTTGAGGTATACAACACTAGGCCATTATGTGGAATTTTTTTCTGGAGACATAGGTGTGTGTGTGCGTGGATGTGTGTGTGTGTGTGTGTGATGCATTGTATTGTGGTTTTTTCGTAATATCTTATAGTAAAAGTATATTGGGAGAATATGAAATTCTTTAATGATTGCTCTGTGATCCTTTTTGCTCTAACCTCACATGACCCATTTTTAGCTAAGTGTGGGTTAATGTCAGCATAAAAACATTAGTTGAAAATATCATTTCTTGATGTAAAGACATGTTGGCATGATAACAGAAATACCTGTTTTAAATATTTTATATTCATATAAATGGGGCAGCAGAGATTATATGCACACATCCATACATCCACAGGTTACCATATGAACTTTTTGTCCCTCCAAAGAGATGAGTTGAGAGGAAAGTATTCATTTATTTGAGTAGGCATTTGGCAGCATTGATCTAGGAAAAAGTGCTTGTGTACTTTACTGGCACATACTGACCCAAAAAAGCACTGAAAGAGGGAAGAAAGTCAAGGGAAGGAAGGTTTGAATATTCAAAGGTATTCTTGACTTTAAAAATAATATTTCCAGGGGCTGGCCCAGTGGCCCAGAGGTTAAGTGTGCACGTTCTGCTTTGGCAGCCTGGGGTTCGCATCCTGGGTGTGGACATGGCAGTGCTTGGCAAGCCATGCTGTAGTAGACGTCCCACATATAAAGTAGGGGAAGATGGGCACAGATGTTAGCTCAGGGCCAGTCTTCCTCAGCAAAACGTGGAGGATTGGCAGCAGTTAGCTCAGGACTAATCTTCCTCAAAAAAAAAAATATTTCCACAGGCCAGATTTGAAGACAGAGACTCTAAGATAGAAAAGTACACAAGAAGGATGAGATATTTTAAAAAAACATTTTGAACAGAAGAGGCATTGCTGTTCAATGCACCCCTGGGGGACCCATACCTGGTGTATTAAATTAAGAATATGCAGATTATGACCGGCTGAATAGCTCCCACTTAGAGAAGGTGAAAACCCCAGGGTTGTTTTGATTGTAGTCACAGTTTCAGTTCACTCACACAAAGGAAGTCAAGTCACAAGATTTATTACTTAGAAATCCCAAAAATAGGGAGGGGGTGCAACGAGAAGAGGGAAAGGCAGTCCTCTGTCCCAGGTCATGAGTGAGCAGGAGATAGAGAGTAGAGTAGCAAACACCTATTACTTATAAGGTGGTTGGGGCTGAGGTGACTAACTTCTTGCAGGCTCAACTCTAAGTGGTTATTTAAAAAGGTGCCCCAGGAAAAGCAAAATTGGAACTTGGGATGGGAATCCTAACTTAGGATCCTTATCTCAATATCCAGACTCTGGGTGTGAGCAGGGTTGTTACACTGTAAAATGCCTAGGCAGCAACTCAAAATAGCTGTTTTCTCATCACAGGCATCTAAAGAAAACTGTGGCACTGGGAAATCTCTCATGAGTTCATATTTTTCTTCAGAGACATGTTCAAATATAGAAGAAAATACATACAATCAAGTACAAATACAAAATATTCTTTAAGAATATGGTTTGAAAGATTAAACACAAAATATGCTGAGAGCTATAAAAATGCTGAGGACAGACAAAAGGGCTTTAATACAGACAACTGTATTAAATGTAAGAATAAAAACCAGGACAAGAGAAGCTCTTTGCTAAAGACAAAATATTAACAGATGACAGGGAGAAATATAATGTGTCCAAATTTTATAAGAAAGAGAAATGCTTTCCTATTGGAACCCATTGAATACATATGGTTAGGAGTGAGATGAGGGCCAATACATGGGAAAGAATAGTAAGAGAGCATGTTCTGTCAATGCTTCAAACTTCCAGGCCAGATGAATTATATGTAAGGGAAATGGAAGAAATTCCAGATGTAGTCATGAAACCTCTGTCACTAATCTTTGGTAAATCACAAAAATAAGAGAATCATCAGAAGAATAGAGATGTACAAATGTTTCTTTGATTCAAAAATGTTGTTCTGATTCACTTTTTTTCATAAATGTGAGAAATGTAAATCCTTCCAATTACAAACTAGAGACATCTTGGCATTAATAACCTCCCAATTTTTATATTTATAAACAGATAAGCTTGTGAACATTTAGCAAAAAATTAGTAAATATAGAGTACTCTTGATTCAATAAAAATAAATATTGTAAATCTAATTTAATTACCTTTGTTTAAAGGGTTACTAGACTCGTAGGCTTGTAGTAAGGGAAACTGAAGGGATACCATATCTAGATTTCAGCAAGACGTTAACAGATTCCTTTATCTATCATATAGGTGTCTCTCCTTTGCAAGGCCATTGCACGTTTGAAATTATATTTTTATCAAATATTCTCTTGTCTTCACTCACTAGATTCTGCACTTCTTGAGGGCAAAGATGGGACCTTATTTATTAGTTCTTAGCATATAGTAGATGTTCAATAATCATTTGTTAAATGAAAGTATGCATATGTTAATGCATTAAAATGATTAAATATGGGATGAGTAACAGTAAGTCAAATGAATGTGTAGCCAGTTGAACAGCTTTATTTAAAAGATTTTGATTAGCAGTCTTATACTTTTGGGAAGATGGAGTAGATGTACTTTTCTATATTCCTCCTTCTAAGTACAACTGAAACCTATGAATATTATATATAAAAGAAACATAAGAAGACTCTTAAAGGTTGAGAGAAGAAGGAAGACTGGCTGGGGACCTTGGGACTAAAGGCACAAGGTGATGGTGAGTTCCCTGGGTTTTCTTTTTGCCTCAAATATACCAGACTTAGAAGAAGATGACAACCCCAAAATATGAATGAGAGCCAACAAAAAAGAGACCCCATCACCTAAATCTCCTCTTTATAGGTAAAGGACCAGGAATTGGGTGGACAATCAAAATAGAAAACTTTTAGACAATAACTGCTCTACTCCAGCCAAACACCAAAGAAAACCTATCGACCAGTTCCTACCCACACCAGCAAAGGTTTAGTGGAGAACCTAGACTTGTACCTTCACCAGGCTCTAATATGGTGCCCCAAACCCAGAGCTGGGAGATGTGGAGTAGGGAGAAGGCTGAGCAGGGAGGCAGAACTTTGATCTGAACTGGGAAGTAATGAGGCACACCCCTCTCTTTACCCTCTGCTTGGTGTCACTGGATACCATTGGAGAGCATGGACTTCCACCCCTGCCAGAAGTAATGAGGAACCCTCTCTCTCCCCACTGGGGTGATATCAGAGAGAGTCTAGAGGAGAATCAAGACTTTCACTGTTACCGTTCGGTAATGAGCCACACATCCTCCCACTACCGTATTAGTGGACTCCATGTGGGGAGCCAGAACTCGCACCCCTACCCACCAGTTATAAGGAGCCACCCTCAGTGTCAAAAGAGGACCTACTGGGGGACTTGGACTTCTACCCCCATTTTGCAATAACTAAGCAGCACCCCACTATCCTTTGGCATGTGGTATCAGATAAAGCCAGCAAAATCAGAAATTTTTAATAAGATATGGATTATAATAACATAATACCTAAAATACCTAGGTTTCATTAAAAAAACCTCTCATCCTGGTAGGAATCAGGAAGATCTCAAATTTAATGATAAAAGACAATCCATAGATGCCCAAACTGAGATGACAGAAAAGACAGAGTTACCTAACAATGATTTTAAAGCAGCCATCATAAATATGCTTCCAGGAGGAATTACAAACTGGCTTGAAACAAATAAAAAAAATTGGAAGCCTCAGCAAAGAAATAGCAACTTAGCAAAAAACCAGAAAATATAAAAAATATCAAATGGAAATTTCATAAATTAAAAATACAAAAATAAAAACTGAATTGATAAGCTCAACTGCAGAATGGAGGCATAAAAGGAAAGAATCAGTAATTTGAAAAGAGAATAATAGAAATTACCCAATCTGAAAAATAAAGAGAAAATAGAATGAAAATAAATGGTGATAACCTCAGGAGCTTGTCTGTCTTATAAGGAAAGATCTAACATTCAAGTTATCAGAATCCCAGAATAGAGGAGAAATTGGGTAGGGCTAAAAGAGTGCTTGAAGAATTAATGAGTAATGATCATTTTAATATGCAGAAAAAGCATTTGAAAAAATCAAGTATACCCTCATGATAAAAATGTTAAGCTAGGAATACAAGATATATTCCTCAACCTGATGAAGGGCATCTATGAAAAACCCACCTATAAATTCATACATAATCGTGAAATACTGAACACTTTCCCCTGAGATCAAGAATAAGACAAGAATAGCTAATCTCAGTAATTCCATTCAGCATTGTCCTAGATGTTCTTGCTTGGGCAATTAAGCAATAAATTTAAATTAAAGGCATCCATATTGGAAAACAAGGAGAAAAACTATCTCTATTCTCAAATTATATGGTCTTGTATACAGAAAATCCTAAGGAATACACTTAAAAATATTAGAAGTAATAAAACAAGCAAGGTTGCAGGATACAAGATCAATACACAAAAACCAATTGTATTTCTATACACTTGCATGGAACAATCTGAAAGTGAAATTAAGAAAAAAAATCATTGTATAATAGCATCAAAAAGAATAAAATGCTTAAATAAATTTAACAAAAGAAGTACAAAACTTATACTCTAAAAACTACAAAACATTGTTGAAAGAAATTTAAGACCAAAGTAACTGGAAATGTATCCCATGTTCATGAATTGGAAGACTTAATATCGTTAAGATGGCAATACTTCCCAAATTGATCCATACATTTTACACAATCCCTATCAGAATCCTACCTGGTTTTTGATACTAAAATTCATGAGAAAACTCGAGGAGCTTAGAAAAGCAAAAAAAAAGAAAATCTTAAGAAAGAAAAATAGTGTTGAGGGACTCACACTTTCTGATTTCAAAGTTATACAAAGCTATAGTAATTAAGACCGTGTGGTACTAGCATAAGGATGGGCATATAGACCAAGGTGATAAAACTGAGTCAAGAAATAAACCCATTCTTTTATATTTAACTGATTTTATTTCATTTTATACACTTGTAATTGTGATAAAATACACATAACATAAAATTTTTCATCTTAACCATTTTTAAGTGTAAAATTTAGTGGTATTAAATACATTCACATTGTTGGATAACTATCACCACTTTCCACCTCCAGAACTCTTTTTCTTCCTAAACTGCAACTCTGTAACCATTAAGCAAAAATTACCATTCCTCCCTTCTCCCAACCCCTGTCCACCATCATTCTGCTTTCTGTCTCTATGAATTTGATGACTCTAGGTACTTCAAATAAGTGAAATCCTATAGTATTTGTCTTTTTCCAGTTGCTCTTTTTCACTTAGCATGATGTCCTCAAGGTTTATCCATGTTGTTGCATGTGTCGGAATTTCCTTCTTTTTAAAGGCTGGATAATATTATGTGTATATTACAATTTTTTATTCATTCATCCATTGATGGAAACTTTGTTTGCTTCCACCTTTTAGCAATTGTGAATAATGCATCCATGAACATGGCTGTATAAATATGTCTTGAAGATCCTACTTTCAATTCTTTTGGGTATCTATCCCAAGTGAGATTACTGGATGATATGGTAATTCTAATGTTAATTTTTTGAGGAACTGCCATGCTGTTTTCCATCATAGATGCACCATTTTACACTCTCACCAACAGTACATGAGAGTTCCAATTTCTCCACATCCTTGTCAACACCTATTTTCTGTCTTGTTTTTATTTATAGTAATTTTCCTAATTGCTGTGAGATTTTATCTAATTGTGGTTTTATTTGCATTTCCCTAATGATTACTGATGTTGAGTATCTTTTCATGTACTTACTGGACATTAGTATATCTTCTTTGGAGAAATGTCCATTCAAGTTCTTTGCCTATTTACATTGAGTCTTTTTTTTTTTTGGTCATTGAATTTTAGGAGTTCTCTATATATTCTGGATATCAACCCCTTATCAGATATATGATTTAGAACTATTTTCTCCCATTCTCTAGTTGCCTTTTCACTTAACTGATTTTGTTCCTTGATGCACAGGACTTTTAAATTTTGATGTAGTCCAATTTACCTAATTTTCTTTGTTGCCTGTACTTTTGGAGTCAGATCCAAGAAATCATTGCCAAATCCAGTGTTGTGAAGCTTTTGCCCTTTGTTTTCTTCTAAGAGTTTTATAGTTTTAGCTCTTATGTTTAGATCTTTGATCCATTTTGAGTTAGTTTTTGAACATGGTGTAGGATAAGGGTCCACCTTCATTCTTTTGCATGTGAATATTCAGTTTTCCCAACACCATTTGTGGAAAAGACTGTTTTTTCTCCATTGAATGATGTTGGTATCCCTGTCAAAAATAATTTGACTGTATATATAATGGTTTATTTCTGGGCTCTCTATTCTATTCCATTGGTTTCTTTGTTTGTCATTATGCCAGTTCCACACTGTTTTGATTACTTTAACTTTGTAATAAGTTTTGAAATCAGCAAGTGTGAATCCTGCAGCTTTGTTCTTCCTTTTCAAGATTGTTTTGGCAACCTCGAATAGTTTGAGATTCTATATGAATTTTAAGATGGATTTTTTATTTTTCTGCAAAATGACATTGGGATTTTGTTAGGGATTCCATTGAATCTCTAGATTTCTTTGGTTAGTACTGACAACTTAACAATATGAAGGGTTCCAATATATGAACATGAGATGTCTTTTCGTTTATTTGTTTTTTATTTAATTTGTTTCAGCAATATTTTTTAGTTTTCAGTGTACAAGTCTTTTTCCTTTCTTGATTAAGTTTTTCTTAAGTACTTTTTTCTTTTTGATGCTATTTTAAATGGAATTGCTTCTTAATTTCATTTTTTTGATTATTCATTTTTAGTGTATAGAAACACAGTTGATTTTTGTGTGTAGATTGAGTCCGTTTATTATTTCTAACAGTGTTTTGTGGATTATTTAGGGTTTTTATTTATAAGATTATGTTGTCTGTGAACAAAGATAATTTTACTTCTTTTTCAAAATTACAATAATAGGTGATTTTATATTTGTCTATGTATTTACTTTTACCAGAGAACTTTATATTTTCATATGGTTTTACATTACATTTCATATGGTTTGAATCTAGTGGCCGTTCTTTTCGATTTGTAGGGCTCCCTTTATCATCTCTTGTAGGGCAAGTCTAGTGTTAATGTTCTCCCTTTGCTTCTGTTTATCTGGAAATGTCTTAATTTCTCCTACAGTATTTAAGAACAGTTTTGCCACACATAGAATTCTCAGTTGACAGGTTTTTTCCTTCAGCATTTTAAATATATCATCTCACTGCCTTATGGTCTGCAATGTTTCTGCTGAGAAATCTGGTGATAATCTTATTGAGGATTCCTTGTATATGATGAATCACTTTTCTCTTGCTGCTTTCAAGAGTTCAACAGTTTGATTATAGCGTGTCTCTGTGTGGGTCTTTTTTGGGTTTATCCTACTTGGAGTTCATTGAGTTTCTTGTATTTGTATATACATGCCTTTCCTCAAATTTGGGAAGTTTGTAGCCATTATTTCTTCAAAAAAGCCTTCTACCCCCTTTTTATCCCATCTCTTCTCCTTTTGGGACTCCCATAATGGATATATTGGTCTGCTTGTTGGTTACCTATAAATCCTTAGGCTCTTAGGGAGGTGCTTGTGGCTCTGAAAGGGCAACATGAGGGATCCTTGTGGTGATGGAAATGTTCTGTCTTGACTTTGTCAACGTCAATATCCTAGTTGTGATATTGTACTATAGTTTTGCAAGATATTATTATTTGGGGAAACTGGGTAAAGAGTACACTGAATCTCTCTGTATTATTTATTACAACTGCATATGAATCTAAAATTATCTCAAAATAAAAATTTTAAGTAAAAAATCAATTACCCAATAAAAATGAATGGGGGAGTTCCACTTCCAAGATGACAGTGTGAGGAGTTCTGTGGATCCTCTCTCCAGTGAAATAAGCACAGCTAATGAAAACCATAGAAAATCCCAGCCATTTAAAGTCTTGGGAAATTTTCCTAAGGTTATAGAGCAAATGAAGAAATATTTATTCAAGAAAATCTACCAAAATTAGGTAAGAATAGCAAGAATCTGTGCCATTTGAGCTATGATCCTCTCCCACTCTACTTCCCCAAATCAGACTGATGAATGCTCCACTCATGGTGTGTGTGAGCAAGAACACAGTGTTCCCCATCCCCTCAGCTCTAAGTCATGGCATACTTCATCTCACTGGAAGGAGCAGGTCACTAGCATTTCTTATCCTCTCCAATTCTAAGTTTAAGAGGCTAAATTCTTGGTGAGTCTGGCCAAGAGAACAGAAGATCCCTTCCTCGACCCAGATCCTACCTATAGGGCAGAGGCCCTAACCCAGGCCCTGCAGGCTGAGAATGCTACATCCCAGCTCAGTGGTAGGACAAAATTCTAAATTAGGAGAGGCAAGGCAAGAAGTCCAGAGGCTATAACTCCACCCTATTTTCCTGTTTTTGTCATAAAAAAATACTGAACATCCAGTGGCCTAAAGCAACAGAAATTTATTCTTTCACAGTACTGAAGGCCAAAAGTCAGAAATCAAGTTATCAGCAGGGCCATGCTCCTTCTGAATGCTCTAGGGGAAAATCTTTTCCTGTTTCTTCCAGCTTCTGGTGCCTCCAGGTGTTCCTTGGTTTGGGTATGCATAACTCCAGTCTCTGCTTGTTTTCAAATGACCTTCTCTGTGTCTTCCCCTCTTTACTTCTTATAAGGACACTTCTCATTGGATTTGGGCCCACTCTGATAAGGCAGGATGATCTTCTCTTGAAGTCTTTAACATAATTACATCTGCAAAGACTCTTTTTCCAAATAAGTTTACATTCACAGGCTCTGGCTGGACATATCTTTTTTTTGGGGGGTGCACAATTCAACCCATTACAGTCCTCCCCATTGTGCACCAAATTCATCTCTCTTCTATGTACAAAATACATTCAACTCATCCTAACATCCAAAAAGTCTCAACCCATTAGAGCATCAACTCTAAGTCTAAACTCTCAGGTAAATATGATCAGCACAAAAAGTTCCAAATCTCATCATTTAAATCATGTAATTTATCTAAATCAGGTATGAGTGAGACTCTGTCTCTGTATTCAAGGCTCTGCCCTCAGAATCATTCTTTTTTCTTGAAGTGTAGCACATTTGCAGCTGAGTAGCTCTATCAGTCCATTTCCAGTCTGTAGAAACTCAAATGACTGACAGCATTTCTTCATTCTGTTCTGTCTTTTCCCCTTTAGTCCAAGCTGGAAGTATTTCTACTGGTTAAAGATTCTCAGAAACCTAGTTGGTCTCCCACATGTCTCAAGGAGGTCTATGACATTAGACAACAGAGTTCTCCACAGATCCTTCCTGGATAACCTTATTTCTATTTCTGACTTCTGCTGAGATGGTTGATTGGATCTCTGAATCATAAACCCAATCTCTTCAGCAAAAATTTGTCCAGCAGCATCCTTGTCCCTCTCCTCAGAGCAGTCTTTCCCAAGAGTGAATTTCATAATTTTAGCATCCTTTACTCTCTGGATAGGCCGGAAACTTCCAAATCATGAAATGCTGGTTTCTTTTTAGTTAACAATGTCTTCCTCAATTTATTTCCTCTCTCATTTTACTATGAGCAGCAAAGAGAAACCAGGTTGTATCTTCCACACTTTACCTGAAAAATCTCCTTAGCTAAACATCCAAGTTGATTGCTTACAAATTATGCTTCATACCCAACAGCAGAATACAATTCAGTCAAGTTTTCTGCCACTATGTAACAAGGATTGCCATTCCTTCAGTTTTAAATAACATGTTCCTCATCTCCCTTTGAGCTTTCACCAGAAATGCCTTTAGCATTCATATTTCTACCAGCATTCTGTTCATAATTATATATGCATTCTACAAGATGATAGAAGCTTTCTCTACAGAGCTTCTCAATTCCTTATGAACTCTCACCAGAATTCCCTTTAATGTTCATATTTCTAATAGTCTCTTCAAGGCAATCTTGGCTTTTACTATCACATGCCTCAAAATTCTTCCAGCTGCTGCCCATTACCCAATTCCAAAGCCACTTCCACAGTTTTAGTTATTTGTCACAGCAGCACATCACTTCCTGGTAACAAAATCTGCATTAATTTCCTAGGACTACCATAATAAATTATCAAAAATGTTGTAGCTTAAAATAATAAAAATTTATTCTCTCAAATTCCTGAAGGCAAAATTCCAATATCAATATATCAGCAAGACTGCACCCCCTTTGAAGACTCTATGGGAGAAATCTTACTTGCCTCTTCCCGCGTTTGGTGGCTCTAGTTGTTTGTTTTGGAAATGCGTAACTCTAATCTCTGCCTCAGACTTCATATGGTCCTCTCTTGTGTGTCTTCTCCCTTTGCCTTTTTAGAAGTTAACTTGTCATTGGCTTTAGGGCCCACCTCGATAATCTGGGTTTATCTCATCTTGAAATCCTTAATCTAATTATCTCTGCAAAGATCCTTTGTCACAATAAGTTCACACTCACAGGTTTCCAGTGGACATATGTTTTGGGGATGACCACCATTCAACCCACTACACTTTCCAAGTGCCCAGATTAGTGACACAGAGAATTTACCTAGGAAGGGAGGTGGTCCATATGGAAAGAGTTCTCCTCAAAGGAACTGACTCTATTTGAAACAGTATGTGGACAGTTCAAGCCTAAGGACACTCTTAAAAAGAGTATCTCCTCTTAATTAAGAGCAACAAGGAAAATACTAGACATCTTGTTCACCAAAGAGAACCAGGGAAGGAAACAGGTAAGGAGAGCCCTCCTGGGGTCAGAACAAACCTCAAAGTTGGCCTCAAAATCTAACCCTGTCTGAATGTAATTGGATCAGGCTGTCAAACAATATATGCCCCAGGGCATTATAAAAAATAATAGAAAAATCAACCAGGAATTAGTGTGATCTAAGGACTGAGTGATATACAAAATGGGGCAAACAGTTTAACAGAGAAGTTAGGGAAAGATACAAAGAGAACTCTGTTAAAACCATTGTAATTCCAGAGTGACTGTATAAATATATAAGGCTGTACCTGCTAAGGAGCAATACCAATGGCTTCACATTGCAGAGCTGACAAACTCTACTAAAATAGCCTAGCCAATTCACAAAGCAAATAAATAAGCAAACAAAATTACAAATAATTCTTGGAGAGTAGAAAGGGCAATCAGCATTCAGAGTTGCTATATTACCTAAATTTTCCAGTTTTCAAGAAAAACCATTGAAAAATGCAAAGAAACAGGCTGATACACAGTAAAAAGAAGCAGGCAACAGAAAACGTCTTTGACAGTGACACATGTCTGATTTAACAAAGACTTCAAATTAGTCAGTATAAAAATATTACAAGAGCTAAAGGATATTATACTTAAAGAAGTAAGAGAAGATATAAAGACAATGCCTTCTCATGCAGAGAATGTCACTAAAGAGATAGACATTATTTTAAAACAAGGAAATTCTGGAGTTGGAAAGTACCATAACCAAAATGAAAAATTTACTAGAGAATCTCCAAGTATATTATGAACTGGCAGAAGAAAGAATCAGCAAACTTAAAAATAGATAGATTGATAGAGATTCTGCAATCCAAAGAGTAGAAAGAAACTAGAATGAAGAAAAATCAACAGAACTTCAGAGAAATGTAGGACACTTTTAATTGCGCCAACATATGTGTTATGAGTGTACCAGAAGTAGAGTTGAAAAGGAAAGAAGCAGAAAAACTATTCAAAGAAATAATGGTTGAAAGTGTCCCAAATTTTCTGAAAAACATTTAGTCTACAAATCCAAGAAGCTGAATAAACTCCAAGTAGAACACATTCAAAGAGATCCACCTTGAGACACATCATAGAAAAAATGCTGAAAGCCAAAGATGAATAGACAGTCTTGAAAGCATCATGAGAAAAATGACTTGTCATGTACAAGGGAGCCCCAATAAGATTAACATCTGACTTCTCATCAGAAACAATGGAGATCATAAGGCAGTGGAATTAAATATTCAAAATGCAAAAAGGAAAAAAACCCCACTGTCAACCAACGATCTTTTATCCAATAAAACTAACTTTCAAAAATGAAGGTAAAATAAAGACATTCCCAGATAAACAAAACTGAGAAACATCCAAGAAGTTCCTCACCTAAAAGCATGTAAAGCCAAACAGAAATTTGAATCCACCTGAAACAACAAAGAAAACTGGTAAATGTAATTATAAAAGATAGTATAAATGCACATTTATTTGTCTTTCATCTCTTATCTTATTTAAAAATCAATTGTGTAAAACCACATATATATAATTGGATTATTGATTCTATAACATATTGAAATTTAATATATCTGATAACAGCTCCCAAGAGGTGAGTGAAAGCAAAGTTGTATTGGAGTAAGCAAATGACACCAGATGATAACTGGAATGCACAGAAACAGATAAATCATAAATGTTAAATAAGAAGGCAAATATATACTTGCTCTCCTTTCTTTTCTCACCTTCTTAAATAGACATAAATTTATTTAAGTAATAATTATTACAATGTATTGTTGGGTTTGTAACATATATAGATGAAATATATATAACAATAATAACACAGAAAAAGGGAAGAGTGTATAGAGCTATGTAGGAGTGCCATATGAATATCTCACTAGAATTAAGTTTATATAATTCTAAAGTAGATTCTGATAAATTAAGATGTATATGATGTCTTATAGCAACCACTAAGAAGATAACAAAAAATATAGTGAAAAATCATTAAAATAAATAAAATGTTATACTAGAAAATATTTACTTAATGCAAAATAAAGCAGTAAAGGAGGAAAAGAGGAATGAAAATGACATGAGACATACAGAAAACCAAATGTAAAATGGCAGACATAAATCCAACTATGTCATGAATAACTTTAAATGTGAATGTATTAAAAATGTAATGAGGGGCCAGCCCAGTGGTGCAGCGGTTAAGTGCACACATTCCGCTTCAGTGGCCCAGGGTTCGCCAGTTCGGATCCTGGGTGCGGACATGGCATGGCTTGGCAAGCCATGCTGTGGTAGGTGTCTCACATATAAAGTAGAGGAAGATGCACATGGATGTTAGCTCAGGGCCAGTCTTCCTCAGCAAAAAGAGGAGGATTGGTGGCAGTTAGCTCAGGGCTAATCTTCCTCAAAAAAAAAAAGTAATGAAAAGTCAGAGATTGTTAGACTGGATAAAAGATAACAAGATTCAACTATATTCTGTCTATAGGAGACACTGTAGATTTAAAGATACAAATAGGGTGAAAGCAAAAAGTAAATGATATATCATGCTAACGGCAATAATAAGAAAACTGTAGTGGCTACATTAATATCATAAAAAATATTTTAAAACATAAAATGCCACTAGAAATAAAGGGTAACATTTTATAATGGTAAAAAGCTTAATCTGTCAAGAAGTTATAATAATTATAAGCAAATATGTACCTAGCAACAGAGATCCAAAGTGTGTGAAACAAAGGCTGACTGAATTGAGATGGGAAATAGAGAATTTAAGAATAATATTCAGAGAACTCAACATCTCACTTTTAGTATTGAATAGAACAACTAGAAAGAAGATGAACATGGAAATAGAGGACTTGAACAACACTATACACAAACAAGACCTAACAGACCTCTATAGAACTGTCCACACAACAACAGCAGAGTGTATCTTCTTCTCAAGTGCACACTGAGCATTCTCCAGGATAAAAAAATGCTAGGTCATAATACAAATGTAAATAAATTTAAAGGAATTGAATCATACTATGTATGTTCTCTGTTCACAGTGGAGTGAAATTGGAAATTAATAATAGAAAGATGTTTGGAAAATTCAAAGGTATGTGGAAATTAAGCAATACATTATTAAATAACCAGTGACTCAAATGTAAAATCACAAGGTAAATTTGAAAATACTTTGAGATGAATGAAAATGAAGACAGCATATGAAAACTCACAGGATGCAGCTAAAGTAGTGCTTAGAGAGATACTTACAGCTGAAAACATCTACATTAAAAAAGAAGACAGATCTCAAATCAACAAGCAAATCTCTACCTTAAGACACAGGAAAAAGAAAAGCAAACTAAAGCCAAAACAAGGACAAGGAAAGAAATAATTAGAATTAGAGCATAAAATTAATGAAACAGAGTAGAAACACAGTAGAGAAAATCAATGAAACTAAGTTGGTTCTTTGAAAAGATCTGGAAGACTGTCAAAACATTAGTTATAATTACCAAGAAAAAAATATTTTTTTGAAAGATTCTTTTTTGAAAAGATTCAAATTGCTAAAGTCAATAATGAAAGAGGGAACATTACTGCCAACCTTACATACATAAAAAGAATTATAAGGTAATTCTATGAGCAACTGTGTGCCAACAGATTAGATAAATAAAATGGAGAAATTCCTAGAAGGACATAAAAACACTGGAACTGACTCAAGAAGAAATGAGCATTCTTAATAAATTCATAACAAATAAAGATATTGAATTAGTAATCCAAAAACTTCCCACAAATGAAAGTGCAGGCCCTGATGGCTTTACTTTTGAACTCTACCAAACATTGAAAAAAATTAGTACCAATTGTTCACAAACTCTTCCAAAAATAGAAGAAGAGGGAACACCTCAACTCATTTTTGCCATAATATCAAAATCAGGCAAAGATATCACACAAGAAAAGAAAAGCACAGGACAAGGTTTTCCATGAATATAGACACAGAAACCCTGAATAACATACAAGCAATCAAATCAAATCTAGCAATATATAAAAATGATTACACATGATAACCAATTGGGAATTATACCAGAAAAACAAAATTTATTTAACCTCCAAAAAATCAATTATTGTAATACATCACATCAATAGAATGGGAAACAAAAGTGCAGGATCATCTCCACAGAGATGATCTATTGCAGAAAATGCTTTTGGCAAAATTCAACACCATTTCATCACAAAGGCACTGAATAAACAAGGAATCAAGAGGAAACTTGCTCAATCTTTTAAAGGGCATCTGTGAGAAAACCATAGCTAACATCATACGTAATGGTAAAAGATCGAATGCTTTCCCCCTAAGATCAAGAACAAGTCATGGTTGTTCACTTTAACCACTTCTATTTAACATTGTACTGGAGGTCCTACCCAAGACAAGTAAGGAAGAATAAGAGATAAAATTCATCCATATTGGAAAGGAATAAATAAAATTATATCTACTTGAAAATGACATGACTTTGTACAGAGATAATTCTTAGGAATCCCTTGAAAATCTATTAGAACTAAGATGATTTCAACAAGATTGCAGGATTCATGATCAATATAGAAAAATCAATTTTTTCTATATAGTAATGAACAAACCAAAATTAAAACTAGGAAAATAATTTCATTTGCAGAGGCATATAAAGAATAAAGTACTTAGAAATAAAGTTAACAAAAGAGTGCAAGGCTTATATAATTGAAAACTACAAAGCATCATTGAAGAAATTAAAAAGTCTAAATAAATGGAAAGATATCCTGTGTTTATGGATTGCAATACTTGATACTGTTAAGATGGCAATACTTAAAACTGATCTACAGATTCAATGCAATCTCTGTCAAATCACAGATGCCTCTTTTGTAGAAATTGACAAATTGATCCTAGTATTCACATGGAAAGTCGAGGCATCCACAACAGCCAAATGATCTTGAAAACAAACAACAAAGTTGATGCACTCATATTTCTTGATTTCAAAACTTACTTCAAAGCTACAGCAATCAAGACGGTGTGGTACTGGAATAAGGACAAACATAGACATCAGTGGAGTAGAATGGAGAGTACAGAAATAAACCCATATACCTACGTCCAATGATTTTCAACAAGAGTATCAAGACAATTCAGTGGGGAAAGAATAGTCTTTTCAACAAATGGCATTGGGACGACTGGATATCTATATGCATAAAAATGAAATTGAACCCCTAACTCATACCATATAAAAATTAACTAAAAATGAATCAAAGACCTAAATGTAAGAGCTGAAAGTATAAACTATTAGTTGAAAACATAGGTATAAATCATCATGACCTTGGACTTGGCAATGTTTTTTAGATAAGATACCAAAAGCACAAGCAACAAAAGAAAAGTAGATTAATTGGACAGTATCAAAATTAAAAAAATAAAAAAATCTTGTACTTCATAGGACATCGTCAAGAAAGTGAATAGACAACCCACAGAATGGGTGAAAATATTTGCCCATATATCTGATAATGAACTTTTATCCAGATTATATAAATAACTTTTACAACTCAATAAAAAGATCAAAAAAGGAATTTTAAAAAATGGGCAAATGATCTGAATAGATATTTCTTCAAAGATATAGAAATAGACAATACACTTGTGAAACAAGGCTAAACATCATTAGATGTGAGGGAAACACACATGAAAACCACAATGAGATACCACTTCACATCCGTTAGAATGGCTATAATAAAAAAGACAGACAATAACAGGTGTTGCTGAGCATATAGAGAAATTGGAAACTTTATACTGCTGGTGCTAATATAAAATGTTACTGACACTTCTGAAGACAATCTGGCAGTCCCTCAAATGGTTAACCATAGAGTTTAAACATAGGTCTGAGCCCTATATTCCACTCCTGAATGTATACTCAAGAAAAGTGAAAACATATGTCCATGCAAAAAATTGTACAGCAATGTGCATAGAAACACGATTCATAATATTCAAAATTTGGAAACAATCCAAATGTCCATCAGTTGATGGATGGAGAAATAAAATGTGGTATACCTACAGTGAAAAATCATTCAGCCATAAAAAGAAAGGCAGTGCTAATACATGCTACAATGTGGATGAATGTTAAAAACATTATGCTAAGTGAAAGAAGCCAGACACAAAATTCCACATATATTGTATGATTCTACTTAGTTGAAATGTCTAGGATAGGCAAATATATAAGGACAGAAAGTAAATTAGTTGTTGCCTAAGGTTTCTGGGGTTGTTGGAGTGGAGAATCACTGTTAAAGGGCATGGAATTTCTTTATGGGGTAATGACATTGTTCAAAAATTTGTTTTGGTGATGAATGCATAATTCTGTGAATATATTAAAAACATTTAACTGTATGCTTTAAATGTCAATTTTATGAGATGTGACAAAGATCTCAATAAAACTATTAAGGAAAAAGAATGGGTAAAGGATACGAAGTAATAACCAAAAAGTGAATATAAATGGCAAATGCATGAAAAAAATTCAAATGTATTCACAAATAAATATGTCAAAGAAATTTTAAAGTTTTAATTAATGGATTTAGATCAGCCTGGTAGGAGATCACTAGGGGTTTGCCAACAGGATTCTAAACTTGTTCCTGAATTTCAATATTTTAGTTGGTAACTTGAATGAAGGCATTAAAAAAGTAAAACTTCTCAAATTTAACAGAGGACCCAAAGCAGGCTGGAATGGATATTACTAAATTGTGTGTGATAAAAGAAAGTCACATTGATTTGCATGTTGACAAGCATACGGACTTGCATATTGCTTCCATGATGGATAATATAATCTTATGTAAAGGAAATAAAATCTAAGTCCTGGCCTTAGATGTGAATATCAACTATAATGCATAGAATGTGTAGCAGAGCTGGCTTGATAACCTTCTACATGACAAAGACATAGAGGCTTTTGTCTACTTGAGTACAATATGCTGCTACAGTGACATGTGGATGCAAAAAAAAATAAACACAGTGACAAAAGCCTGCATGAGTTTAGGGTACTTTATTCCTGTCTAGTGTTCTAAACAAGTGAGAGAAAGATTACTGTCACAACACTTTATACTGGTCAAACCACATCATCTATATTATGTTCAGCTCTAGGTGCCACACTTGAAGACTGACATTGACAAGCCTGAACCTATCTAGGGTTGGTGACAAGAACAGTAAAGCATATGGAAATGGTATCAGAAAAGGAATGGTTGCAGAAACTGAAGATCCTTAGCCCAGGGTAGAAAACAGAGGGAATATAGTAGTGGTCTCCAAATATTTGAAAGACTGTCATATGGAAAAGAGATTACATTTATTTTGCATGATTTCAGAGGGAAGAACTGGAACCAGAAAGCAGAAGTTTCATAATATATTTTGACTCAGTATAAAGAAAAATTTTCTGACCATTAAGGCTGTTTAATAATGACTGACATGTGACATCACAAGTTTCATTTCAGTGGAAGTTTTAAAGCAGAGGCCTATCCTTCAATGATATTGTAGAGTGAGTTTCTGCATTAGATAGGAATTTGTGTAAAATATGGAAAACTGGGTTTCTCAAAGTTTAGAACAACTCCCATAGGGAGGGAGCCTCAAGGACGGGGGCTGACTATATATTTTCTTAATACCACAAGTGATTCTGATACAAATGGTTTATAGCCCCAGTTTGAGAAACATGATCTAATTTGTTATCAAATGGTAATACATAGAATTCTATGTTTCTTCTGAAATGAAAAGGAGAAATTTGCTAACATAAGGAAGTTAACAAAATTTTAGCCATTCTTAAATGTTCTGTTAACAAAAAAGTTTTAAAACCACTCATCTAATAATATCAATCTAACCCATGAGAAATGGTGTAACTCTGTGAAGAAGTTTCATTAGTTTTCATTAAGGACCAGATAAGTATGCAAAACATTGTGTGCAACTTGTAAATGATATTCATTTCTGTTTTATTTTTGGGGAAGTGGGGCTTTAATTGGCAACATTGATCAACAGCGACTATGTTTTTTAATGTCCTGAAAGTCTTCAATTTATTTTAAACCTCTAACATATCCTACAGACGTTCTCCTCTTTTTCTTTAAAGGCCTTTGGCATAACCAGCATTCTTTGAATTATTATAGAACAAATAACTACTGGCAGGTAAATTATTCAGAAGAAATTAAGTGTTACCAGAGAATTTAAAAAGACCTTTTGGTTTTCCTTCCTCTAAATTTGCAGAAGAAAAGCAACTAAGGAATTGGAAATGAAACTTGAATACTAATATATTACTTATTCTCATGCTGTTTGGAAATACTCCTTCTTTGTATTTCCCTGCATGTACTTTTTCACCACCATTAGAACTCAAATCAAGGGAAAAATAATTTCTCCCAGTATATGCAGAAAACTACTTGATTAACATCAAGGAAAGTAAATTGTCTAAAATGAAGTTAGTTTTGTCTTTTCCTGCATGGTGCATGTAATTATTTTGGTACTTAGCATCACTATTTTCATCTGCATTTACTCCTTTTTTATATTATTATATTACAAACAAGAGGCATTTACCAGGAGTCCCCTCTTCCATCTACTTCCAAAGGCACTCACCTGCCCAGAACCCTTGAAGCTAATTTTCTCTATGCCTATGTTGTGTCCCAGTCTCTCAGAGTTCTGCGAAGTGCTGGACAATTGCTAATGTGATAAATAAATGTGTCAGTGATTCCTGAAGGCATTGCTCCTAAGGGATTGACATGTGGGCAGAATTTTTGACTGTATGGTAAGTCAATGGAAGAGAGAATTTCGAGCAAGCAGATCATATTGGTTCTTCTCAAGTCACACTATATACCAGTTTGCCCCTCCTGGTTACTCATTGATTGGTTTGATGAGTCAGGCTTTTTAGTGTGAGCATCCTCTCTTGGGTACATGTCCTTCCCTGTGCTCAGCATCTTGGCACCTGAGTTTGGTGAGACCATTTCTGTGACAGTAAGAATGTGGAATGGATTGTCTCAAACCCAAAGTACTTGCTGTGATTCTTGCTCACTTACTCACCAAGAAAGGTCTTCCCCAAGAGTATGAAAGAGAATATTGGGCATGAAGCCCATGACTGCATGATCTTTCATCAAACTGGTTTTGGGCCACTGAATTAATGTAGCAACTGAAGCCAGAAACTTCCTCCAGAGCTATCAACAGTTCAAAAAGGGATGAATCTATCCCCAAAGCAGAGCAACTGAACAGTTGCAAGAGAAAATTCCTACCCAAGAGAGTGATATAGAATGTGTCATTTTTTGGATGATCTTTTATAGGGTGATCAAGAGGCTTTCATTTAGTGAATACATTTGCTCACTCAGTTTTGGAGAGTCGCCCTTCATTTATTCTTTCCCTTTGGAAGTACTTTCGAGTGCAAATTACTGCTATCAGAAGCCTTGAACTGAGAGGCTATTATTCTCCTTGCTCAGATTAAATTAATTTTGAACAGTTTAATGCAGCATGTCCGAGCTTCAAGTCCAAGTGGTGTCAAATCTATTTCTCTGCTTTTTTAAGCTGCACCTTCAAGGGCAGTATGATTCATGGTGAATGTGTTCTTCTAATGTCTTGCTAAGCGTTATTATTTTCTTTCATTTGCAAGTCATGAGGCTACAAATGTTAACCATTCTCCTCCTAACATTGTGTAAAGAATGCATGATTTAAGCCAGGCTGATTTTCCAAAAGGGAGCTTATTACATTTACTTGCTTTACAAATGAAATAAAGAAAAAATACTCTGGATCAAAGCAAGAAGTTTAAGAAGCTAATGAAACGTTAGAAAGAGAACTGCTTTGAGAAGCACTGCGACATCATTACTGTTGTGTTAAAAAGGAATTATCTTGATCTAGGCCTATGTAATAAAATAAAGGCGTTTAAATGATTGGCTATATAATTCTGTTTGTGTTTTTGCAGAGTTGCAAGAAAAAAAAAAGGATATAAATCTACTTATCGTCTCTCTTCCAGTTCAGGCAATCTACTGTCTCTCTAGTATTCACTCTATCTAAAGTGTCATTGAAATGTGTAACGAAGTTTTCTCTGTTATTGTAGAGCAAACAGTTAAAAGAATGCCAGTCGATTAATGACAGAGGAGAAGATGTGCTCTAAGTAGTTAGAGGTTTCAAAAACCTATCAACCTTGTGTCTATGTGAAGTATTTAAACTGTACAGTCCAGGACAGTCTTTTCTACAGCTCTAATCACTAGTCCAATGGATTAAGCAAATTAATGTTTTTAAAGGCCTTGAATGAAGATTGATGAAAATACTATATTGCAATCTTCCTTTAGAGTAGAGGGGAGGAAAAGATCAAGGGTAATGTCCTTTCAAAAGCTGGATAAACACATTGCTCTTGTCATACTACTTCTTTTTTTTACAAATAAAATAGACTTACATGAACTTACTGACAATAGAAATGAATAATTGTTACTCACAGTCCAAAAGATAAACAGAGTAATAATATAACTTTATGACAACTTTGCTAAGAACATTTGAACCCTTTATTTTTAATATACATCAAAACACATGCATCTGTAACTCATGAAAACATAACTGGGATTCAGGCACCACATTTGAAGAAAGCCACTATAATGTTGAATAACATGCAGAAAAGGACCAAAAAAGCCTATAAGAGATGGGGCATGGGACAGGAGAGAAGGAGAACTAGAGGGGCTGCCGTTTAAGTACAGACTAAGAGAACTAAAATTTCAATTTAAACACAGAGTCTGAAAAACAAGTCTGTAAGATAAGAGGACAAACAGTATGTATGGATTTGTTCACTAAATGCTAGAATATCATAGTTAATAGGCCTCTTTGAACTTGGAAGACAAGAGCAGTTAGAATACTGGAAAGGAATAGATTTGAATCCAAGGTTCACCATTTTTTAGCTGTATTATCTTGAGCGAGTTATTTAAATAATCAGTATCTCTGTTTTCTGATTTGCAAAATGGGAGTAATAATAATAAGACCTACCTCAAGTTTGTTGTGAGGATTAAGTGATTTAATATATACACTGCTTAGAACAGTGTCATGGTAATCATTATGTAAGTATTATTAAAAAAGAAAGTGTGACTGGATGCAAAATAGTAATCAACATATGGAATGTAATTACCCTACAAAGTGGTAGAGAATAAAAATATGAGCAACTCCCACAAGGGTTTAAAGAGTGAAAACTCCATAATGGATTGCTCAAGCCAGGAATCTTTTGGAAGTCCATGACTTCTGACGTTGATGTCAAGGAAAACCAAGTTTCTGGCCAGTGGATGTCCAGATCCTCTAGAACTTTATGTAACTTAGTAGAAGTTCCTTGTGTTATAGTGTAATTGAATTACACTAGGAGTCAGCAGTCCTAGATTTTTGTACTGATTTTGACATTTAAATGTTAAACCTTTGGAAAGCTTGTGCAAGTTCTCAGTTCTTCAAATTCAAAATGAGAATAACTATACCTTCCTCTCTCACAGTGTGTTGTTGTGAAGATTAAATCAAATAAATATGTGAAAGAACTGTGTAGATGATGAAGTACTCTACAAATATAAGGCATTATTCTCATATTTTGCTGTCACAGCATCTCATAAAAGATAGGATGAGGCTCTGGTTGATCTAACTTCTACCTCTTACTTACGCAATCCGCTTTTCCATCCTTATCTTCTTGTACTTCCTTACAGTACTTGACCCTGTTCACCATTCACTTCTTGAAACTCTCCTGTCAGCTCATCTTGGACACTATTTTTTTGCTGCTTCTCTTCCTGTTTTCTTAACACCCTGCTAAGTCTGTTTCCATGAATCCTCTTGCTCCATTCGTCCTCTAAATATGTTTACTTTTTTTGGATATTTTATACTTAGCCTCTAGGTGATGGCAGACCATTCCTACTTATTTGTATGCACTAGTGAGGGTTCTCTAGAGTGATGGAACTGATAGGATGTGTGTATATATATATATATAAATGTGTGTGTATATATAGGTATGTTCATATATATATATATCTGAAGAAATTTATTATTAGGAATTGGCTCACACGATTATGGAGGCTGGCAAATCCAAAATCTGCAGGGTGGGCCAATGCTGCAGTTTCAGTCTGGAGGTCATCTGCTGTAGAAGCAAGAAGAGCCGATTGTTGCAAATGAAGTCTGAAGGCAGTGTGCTGGAGAATTCTCTCTTGCTTGCAGGAGACTGGTCTTCTTGTTCTATTCAGAGCTTCAACTGATTGCATGAAGCCGGCCCACATTATTGAGGGCAATCTGCTTTACTCACAGTCCACTGATGTAAATATCAGTCATATACAAAAACACCCTCACAGACATATCCAGTATAACGTTTGAACAAATATCTGGGCATCCCGTGGCCAAGCCAAATCAATACATAAAAATAACCATCACATGATACAATGACATGACTTTGAGTCATTACCTCCAGGGCAGACCCTTTACCTTGAGGCTCACATTTCAATTTCTATCTAGATATGTCTATTTGGATGTCCTCTAAGAACATGAATTATATTCAAAAGTAAACTCAACATCTCCCTCCCTCTAGCTATCCACTCTCCCCCAAAAACCCTGCATGTTTTCCCATATTTTCATTCTCAGGGAATGATTCAGAAATCTTGGAGTCATTGTTGACTTTCTCCTCTCCCTGACTAATACACAATTAGTCATCGTGTTGTAGATTTCACCTCCCAAATCATTCTCAGATCTCTATCTTTCCATCTTTATAGTCAATTCGAGCCCTCAAAATAAGAATTAGTGCAGCTCTCTACTAATTTGTCACAGTCCCTAATATTTACCCTCTAATCTTTGTTATCATTTTTAAATTAAAAGTTGGTTATGTTATTCTTCACTTAAAATTCTTCGATCTTCATATTTAATAGTATGAAATATAAAAGTTTTAATCTTCTGTGTAAGGCTTTCATGATCTAAACTAAATTACTATGAGTGATTGCTACTTTTTAACCAATTACAGCTTTATCTTTATTTTAGCCTGCCCTCCCTATAGATAAAATCTATTAAGATACTGAGTCAAAGAATTGCCCCAACTTCCTGACAGCACTCAATACAAAGCAAACCCTTGCTTGCTTAGACCCTCCCCAGTATCACCCAACCAAAGGCCAAATCCTATCATAAATTCTTCCTAATGCCTTCTTACTGAAGACGCTTCGATGAGTAATAAATCCAAATTGTTCACCTGCAGGTATATTCCTGATTGTCTTTGACTGAAGGGCATTAGCAGCAGAGTAAACCTCTTACTGAGAACTTGTATAAAACAAAATTTAATTCTAGGTAAAATTTGCTAGGACAGTATATAATTTAGGATGACTCCTTTTGTGAAGTGAACAGTCTCAGATTAACTTGTCTGTCTTATAAACCTGTATTTCTGTTTATTAAGATTACTTAAAGTGAGGACATACCTATGTTTGAATTTCAGTTCAATAAATGGCAAAGACTATCTTGAAAACTTTTTCAGTTTCTTACAAACTTGTTTCGATGATATTACTCATATGGGAAAGTTGGTAGAGTCAATGAAGGGTCATATGTGTCTCTTCCCCCCCGAACAACTAATCAAATACAGCCCAAGATACAAATCAAACACTGGATCTGTCAAAATGAAATGAATCTAGTGATTCTCAATTCAACTAATGTTATTCTTCCAAAAGAAGAAAATTCACTTCAAAAACGCATTCAAAGAGCTAAAGGCTTTATTTATAGGATACAGTGCTGCACTTTTATTTTTAAGTCAGTATATAACTTTTCTGTTTTACTGTCATGAACAATACTAGACTACAATATCTATAATATATTTTCTGCTAGTATATGTTGTAAGTTTTTAGTTGTTAAGTTACTGGTGAGATTAGTGTACCCTATATAAATTAACTCTTGTTCTGATAAGATTATCTATATCTTTGTCCTATTTATTATGTTTGTATATATATATAGTATATATACACATATTGTATATATATTTTATATATATATATATATATATATAGTATATATAGTATAAAGAAAAAATTTCTCCCAAAATCCAACCAAGAGATATTTATTCTTGTACCCAGGACCCAGGATAGCCAAACTAGCTAATTCTTGCCAAGAAATACCAGATAATAGTGCACATATCTGTCCTTTGTCCCTGATCCCAGTAGCCTCGTTGAGTAGAAATCATCCTGGTCTACCATAAAAAAATCCAACTCTCCACAATTGGATATATATATTTTTTAATTTTTAAAATTGTGGTAAAAAAACATATAAAATTTACCATCATAACCATTTTTAATGGTTTTCCATTTCCAAAACTTTTCCATTTTGCAAAACTGAAACTTTATACTCATTAAACAACTTCCCATTTCCTCCTTTTCCCAGACCCAGGTAACCACCATTCTGTTTTCTGTTTATATGAATTTGATTACTTTAGATACTTCATATAAGTGGAATCATACAGTATTTGACTTTCTCTGACTGGCTTATTTCACTTAGCATAAGGTCTTCAAGGTTCATCTACACTGTAGCATGAGACAAGATTTCCTTCCTTTGTAAGGCTGAATAATAATCCATTGTATGTATGTACCATATGTTGTTTCTCTGTTCAGCTGTTGATGGACATTTGGGTTGTTTCCACCTCTTGGCTATTGTGAATAATTCTGCTACGAACACAGGTATGCAAAGGTCTCTTCGAGACCCTGTTTCAATTCTTTCGGGTATATCCCCTGAAGTGGGATTGCTGGATCATATGGTAGTTCTATTTTTAGTTTTTTGAGTAATGAATACAGTTTGAACTGCCAAAAAAACAAGAGTCACATATGAAATGCAATTCTTAGAATATTCTTGGGGAAATGAGCTACTAAATTCTCTTAGAATTAGGAAATATAGTCTCAAAAATTTTCCTAGTGGAAAGGAACTAAGGCTCTTATATGGATATGAAAATGGAAACTAAAGACATAGCCAAGTCTGTTACATACTTGGAAAGGCAAATATGTTACACCAATTTCTCTACAACTTTGGCTTTCTAAATATGAAATTGTATTTCTTCTGCATATATTAGAGTAACTGTTTTTTAGATTTTCTTTTCTTTTCTATTTTTTCCTTCCAGAAAAAAATAGCAATGCCTTTTATATTTAAAGGTTTGGCACTTGCCAGCAAAAGTTTTTATTGGGTGTATTCCTGCTAGGATGATGATGATGATGATGATGATGAAATGTGTATGCTATTGCCTAAGCCCTTTCCTAGAAATGATTAAAATATGTTTTCTCCCTTTTTCTTTAGCTCCTCAAGTCTAACCTCATCATTTTAGTGTATTTATTTAAGTACTATAAATGATTTCTTAAAAGCCGTGGCTACCACCAGTCTTAATGAATTATATCCAATTTAATTTAATTTTCTTGTATTTTGGAAATTTAATATAACCAAAGTTGCCTTTTATATTTTTTTTTTCAGGAATGAAGAAATATAAGAACTCTCACTATTTCCTAATTGTTGTATGGTATAGTACTATGTCTATGTTAAGCACTTTTTGAATGAATCAATGAATGAATGAGTAAACACTTAATCATTAATATAGAGTACTGTTTCCAATAATAAAACTAGGGAGAGTGCTTGTTCATTGGAATCAGTAGAGAAGATGGCTTCCCTAAATACCTGGAATATGGAAGTTTTAATGGTCACATGGTAAGACAGCAAGAGAGGGATTACAGTGGATATTTTAGGTTATGAAATGGAAAGGACATTCTGTAGATGATACATATGTGGATGATCATAAACTTAAATAGTCTGTATCTGAAGATAAAATGAATGGCAAATGCAACAATGCAAGGGTAAAATTCTCTGACAATCAGAAGCTGAAATAGGAGAAAAAATATCATTCATAAAAACTGATATGTAAGGAAAAGAAAATAAATAATACTAATTTGATACCTTTGGATATTTGATATTAAATATACTAATTAAATAGTAATATATAAGTATATATGGGAAAGATATGGGTGGCGTCTAATATTTCTGACACACATATGAGTTTTCTAAGCTATTTGAATTGTGTCCAGAATTCATTTACTTTATTCTGGCACTTGATTATCAAGATGAATAACTTAGGATCCTAAGTTAAAGTGAATAAATGGAGGGTTTTTCTGTAGTTTTTCTTTTTTAAACTCTTTATCGAGGTATAATTGATATATGAAGAATTGCACATATTTAATATATACATTTTGACGAATTTGGACATATGCTAATGGGAGGAGGAAATGGGGAATTGTAGTTTTTATTATTAGTATTTATTGTGCTATAAATTGTATATGTATGTATTGCAAGGGACCTTTAAAAATGTCCAGGTAATTGCTAATATCCTTCATTGTACATTGTCTCCACTTAGGTTAGCAAATCTAATTTAAGAATATTTTTTCAGCTTCTGATTTGCTTGTTCCACTATTACTTACCAGTACTTCAATTTATTAGCTATTGATGCTAATTATAGCTCAGAAAATTCAAAATCCCCAAACCTGTATATCAGACAACACATGTATATATTTATATGTACACACACACACATAGACATACGTACATATCATATGTGTCTGATATATATGTTATATATGCATCTTTCACAGTGCTTTAGAGGTATAAGTAATATATTATTAATTATCTTCTTTTATAGAGTCATATTTTTTACCTTAGCTGAAATATATAAACTCTGATTTCTAGTTCTATCCAGAAGCCAGGGCACATTTAAAAATGTAAACAATAACCTAGTGTATTAGGGTTCTCCAGAGAAACATAACAAATAGGATATATATAGAAATATAGAAAGAGATTTATTATGAGGGATTGGTTCCTGTGATTATGGAGGATGAAAAGGCCCTTGATCTGCAAGCTGGAAGCCCAGGGAAGCCGATGGTGTAGTTCTAGTCCAGACCCGAAGGCCTGGGAACCAGGGGAGCTAATGGCGTAAGTCCCAATCTGAGTCTGGAGGCCTGAAAACCAGGAGCACTGATGTCCAGAGTAGAAGATGGATGTCCTAGCTCAAGAAAGAGAGCACATTCACCTATTTTGTTCTATTCAGGCCCTCAATGGTTTGAATAGTGCCCCCACATATTGGTGAGGGTGGTCTCTTTTATTCAGTCTACCAATTCAAATGCTAGTCTCTTCTGGAAACACCCTCACAGAGGCACCCAGAAATAGTGTTTTTCCAGCTATCTGGGTATCCCTTAGCCCAGTCAAGTTGGCACATTAAGTTAAGCCTCACACCTAGGTAATCCTATGCCATAAAGCATTTTTTCTTGTTCTTATTAATAAGCTTAATTTGAAAATCCAAATTTTAATTGCCTTTATAATTTTAATAGTTTTTATTGACTGTTGTGATTATAAAACAAATACATGTTCATAGTTGAAAATTGGGAAAATAAAGTAAAGCATAATGAGGAAATAAGAACCTTGATCACTCCACCCAGAGATAATACTAAAACCATTACCTACTATTCCTTTTTCTATGTATATTTAATATAGTTACATACATTTACTTTGATATTATAATCTGTTTTTACTGTAAAAATCATAAACATCTCACCATGCCATTAAATATTTTTAATAACATGCATTTGTATATTTTTAAAAGCAGCATAGTACTCCGTTGCATGGATAGACTACAATTTATTTAGTAAATGTTCTATTGTTAAATATTTAATTAGTTTCAAAATTTTTACTGTTATAAATGCTGACATTTTGAATAATCTTATACATTACTATACACATCTCTGAATGTTTCTCAAAAAATATCTAGAAAGAGATTTGATTTTCTAAAGAATAAAAATAGATTTAGGGCCATTTAGTTGCCCTATAGAAAGGATATGTGATTTTGTGCTTTTAGTCACAGTAAATAGGAATATTATTTGCTCATAATTATTATTATTAGAAAAAAGGTTAAAAATGGTCTTTCATTGTTTTAATTTCCATTTCTTTGATTACTGTATATTTACAGAGTAATCATATAGTGATTATAGTAACTATATAATCAATGAATTGTTGTGGTTACTATATATTGATTATTATATCTATTTCTTCGATCACTTTACTTTATATATATACACATATATAAATATATATATATATGTTATCGGATATATGAGTTTTGGGATTGTGAAACTTCTGAGCTATAATTAGCATCAATGGCTAATAAATTGAATTTTTTTCAACATCCATTTAATAAATATAATCTTATACTCATATAACTTATATAACACTCTCTTCCAGACACTACTCTAAATTTTGTTTTATATATATGCACTATATATATACATACATATATATATACATATATATGTGTGTATAAAACACACACACATATTTGTGTCAAAGTAACCATCAAAACAACCTTATGAGGTGGGCGTATTTTTGTTATCCCATTTTCCAGATGAGAAACTTGAAGCAAAAAGAGGCTAAATGACTTGTGAAAGTCAAACAGCTATGTGACTAGTGAGTGTTATTTCTGGGCTTGGAGTTTGAATCTAGGTAGACTCTGGCCCTTCAGTCTCAACTCACAACTGCCGCACTGTGATACCTTCTAGTAAATTTGCTCAACACTTAATATGAGCAAAGAATTGTGCTGTGTCTGGGGTTGAAACACCAAACAAAGCCAGATATGGCAACTTGCCAACTTAAATCTTAGAGTCTGGTTTGAGAGATGGTTATGGCAAATATTATAAAATAATTGTATTAATTATTAAATTACAATTTTAATGTAAGCTATGAAGGTTGCCAAGTTCATTCATAACTACTTTGTATTTATTGATGCTTTTATTGATGAGTTTATTTTTCATTCTTCATTTTCATTTTTTCTGTTGTATAGCCTGGGTATTATTTCTATAAGGTACTGGTTCTCAAGTAGGGGGAATTTGGGGCCATGGGGAATATTGGCAATGTCTGGAGACATTTTTGTTGTCATAATTGTGGGAGTAGGGTGGTGCCACTACTAACTAATTGATAGAAGTCAAGGATGCTGCTAAATATCCTACAATGCACAGGACATTCCTCCATAACAAAGAGTTATCTAACCCAAAACGCCAATTGTGTTAAGATTGAGAAAACTTGGTATAAGATAAAGCCATTATTTTCTTTTTGAATATGTTAATTTTGTAAGTGCAAGTTTATTGAACTCTCTTGTTAATTCTATTTTTTCCCTTTGATTATCTTGGATTCCTCATGTATACTACAACATTGTAACTGTAACATACCCCCTTCTCTCCAATATTCGAATCTCATTTCATTTCTTATCTGATTATAATGGCCAGAACATCCAGAATGTTAGATAATGATGGTGACTGAAAACGTTTTTGTGTCACTCCTGTTTTGAAGGCAATACTTCTGATTCAGCATTTTCCAAATTGTATTTCACAGAATAGTGGTCCAACCAGATGCTTTACATGAAATAGTTTCTGTGGAAGTGCTGCATATCATATCCCTCTCTAGCAGTCCCTTTATATTAGCATATTAAAGGAGCACTTTGAAAAATGATGCTAGAGTGCAGTGGTTCTCAATCTTGGCTACATGTAAAATCACCTGTGGGACTTAAAAAAAATACTGATGTCTGGATGCCACCTCCAGAGATTCTGGGTTAATTGATTTTTTTGCTAAGACCTGGGAATCAAAATAAAAGTTGTTTTTAAATTTTTTTATGTGATTCTAATGTACAACCAGGTTTGAAAACCATTGCTTTTATTTCTCACCATTAAACATGAAGTTGTTTGTTGGTTTGAAATGAACAATTGTATCACGTAATGGAGGAAATATTTTGCTCCTATTTAAAGAAGAGATTTTAAAATCAGGAATGCGAATTTGCAGTTCATTCTTTATTGCTTTTATTCAGCAATCTTATCTATGCTGTGTTTCCTCATCTCAGATTAATCTTTATTCACACCTATGTGTTTTGGCTTCATAAATGCAGGATTCTTTCTAATCTCTTTGAAAAAACAAATTAAACATTTTCTTATGTTTCTCACCTTCAGACTAGAAGAAACATGTTTACTCTGGTTCTTGAGGTGGTTCTTTCTTCTGATCTGCAGTGTCTTTTCATAAATCCAGCCACATTTTAAATTTTCTCACTTTGGAGAAATATACAGGTGTACTAGCTTTTACTTGTTGTGCCCACTTCCTCTCTTTTCCCCACTGCACTCTCTTCTTGAAGGGAATATGACTTGTCAGGAAAGATAGTGTTTGTATTAACTTTCTGTATCTTGTCTTCCTTGCTCTCAGTGATTTAAAGGATATTAGAGGGGACATGTCAGAATCTCCTCCATTTGCTTCCCAAACTTGTTCTTTCATAGGGGAAAACTCTCTGATTGGGCATCTTCTTGTGTTTCTTGACATACCTTTTCTGCATTTCAGCACTATTATAGGTTTTTACCTATTTTTATGTTTTATAAATAATTTTTATAGGAGTATGGGAGGGAGGGAAGTTAACACTTTTGATTATGTGATCAATTTACCTGGAATCTGTCATCTTTATACTCTTTTAACCCATAAAGCCAATATAATGACTTTCATAAATAAACATAACTTTCTATTTTACTTATTCTTTATGAATTATTTCTGTCATTTTATATCTCTTTGCCAAATACATTCATTAGCTATCTAAATCCTTCCTCTAATCCATTAATGATCATTGCTATTGTTTATTTCTGTTTCTGCTTCTTTTTGATGATGTGTGCACCAATATTACCCATTTGTAAAAAAAAAGTGCTTTGTGAGAAGCAAATTGAAATTTACTGAGTAATGGGTGAATTTGTAAATAAAACACTTTTCAACGTACATTACCAAGTCCAATAAATGCTATGTTCCCCGGTAGACATGATTTCTTTCTATTGAAAGCAGATACTAATACAATTTATTTCAACGTAAATGAGAAATCATTTGGATCATGCATATTATTTTTGATGCACTGTCAACAGAATCCATTGCTTTAAAACAAATAAGACAGAATAGTGATATAGGTGACTGTTAGGTGTGTTTAAAGAACTGCATTGGATATATATTTATATTAAAAGTAAATTTAATATTCTAACTGAAGACATATTCATAGCTTGGCACAAAAACAGCATTGTACCATATTCTGTTTAATAATTTGTCTCCTAGTTCAGTGTAGCGGCATCATCATTCCATGTTGTATGATTACAAAGTGAACAAAGTGTTTTTTAAACTTTAACAAAAAATATTTGATTATTTTTCTAGTAATGTTGCAATTTTTTAGAGTATATCATGGTACCTGAATGAGTTTAGTATGTTCTGCCTAATTGTCTATATCTGACTCCCTCAAGTGTTCACTTTACCCAACTTTTGTTTGGCACATTACCTGTTTATTTGGGTTTCCTGCTCAGACCCATAGTCTTCTTGATTATCACCACAGTCATTTTGTATATCAAAACTTTGAGGAAAATTGATGCCCTTAAGGACAGAGGTGATTATTTGATTGCCTCACTTTATTGAAGAGATACTGCACAACTTATATATAGAGAGAATCCCTATACTTTAAACCATTTCCACACTGACATACATGACAAAATGTAAGATGTGTTCACATAAAAAAAGGCCTTCAGATACAATAACAAACATACTTAAGAATGCAAAAAGTCATTTAAAGGAAAACTTGAAAAAGTATTATGGGGAATTTGAAGCATTTTAATGGATTAATTACATTATTGCTATTAGAACAATACAATTAAGTAAAAGTATTCAAATACTATAATGAAATGTAAAATATTATTTCACAAACATTATTTGGGAGGAATATAAGCACTATATATTGTTTTACATATTCTCAAAAAAGTTAAGCATTAGGGCTTGAAACTATTCTATATGATACTGTAATGGTGGATACATGACATTATGCATTTGTCAAAACCCGTAGAACTTTATAACAGAAAGAGTAAATTTTAATGAATTAAAATATTTTAAAAGTCATTTGGGAGGTTGAGGGATCCCAGGAAAGAATGTAGACTGTGACAAAGGCATCTAATTTTACCACAAATGTATGAAACAAACTCACCGAATAGGATGGGAGAATAAGATACTGACCTGAGTAACTCTGGAAATGAGTGGACTCTGTAAGACTAAAGTTAAAGGGAAATGTATACAAGTACTGTACTTAAGTTGATAAAGTTGTTTTCCCATGGGAGTATGGGTTAATAATTCTAAAGCCATTATATAGACATATAAGAATTAAACAATTGAGTTAACTGATGGTGGATGTTGGGAGCCAGATTTCTTACTGTTGGAGTTTAAGGTTACAGATAAGCAATAGAAGGAGGCTATGATTCATGTGATAATGGATTAGAGTTGTACACATCAGTATGAACACACGTTTAGCTTAATATCAATAAGGATGGAGATGATAGATATACATACATACACAGACACACACATATACATACACGTGTATGTGGGTTAGTATACACTCATATTTCTTTGCTGCATCGCCTGAAAGGGCCTAGAAGCAATGGTATCCCAGTAATAAAAGCACATCTAGCACCCAGGTCTTGGTTTTTAATATAATTATACAACAGAAGGAACCAGGGCTCTTTGGAGAAATAGTTGATTCTAAGACTAGGGCTGGGAATATGCAGGATGAGCTTGGAGGATATTTTAGTTCCAGAAAAAAGGACTGAAGGAAAAAAATAGATGGGGGCTGGCCTGGTGGCATAGTGGTTAAGTTCATGTGCTCCCCTTCAGTGGCCCGGGGTTCACAGGTTCAGATCCTGCGCACAGACCTACACACTCCTCATCAAGCCATGCTGTGGTGGCATCCCATATACAAAGCAGAGGAAGATTGACACGAATGTTAGCTCAGGGACCATCTTCCTCAAGCAAAAAGAGGAAGATTGGCAACAGATGTTAGCCCAGGGCCAGTCTTCTTCACACACACACACAAAAAGATGGGACTGTGTCAAAGGGACACAAGGGCCAACTGAAAGAGCTTCCAATGGCAAAAGTTAAAATAATTTGAACAATAAAATAAATAAAGTAATATTAGATTATAACCCAAAGTATAAAATAGATATCCATGAGTTTATACTGATATAAATAAATGATAGAATAATAAATAAATGGGAGGGAAGAGACAAATCTCCCATTCTGAAGAATTCCAAATGATTTAGGTAGGTATTCCATCCTCAAGGAAGTGGAGCATAACTCCCCAGTTGAGTTATGGGCTACACATGGTGACTTCCTTTAGGAGAAAAGAAACCTAACAAACACAACATCAGCCTGGTGAAAAAGATTAACATCAACGGTGATAAACCATGTTACCTTAATAAGATGAAATGAGAATGGCAGTTTACCTCTGTGATCTTCCTACCAAAAATCTATAATTCCAGTCTAATCATCAGACAAATGAGGAAACATCAGACAAATCCCAATTGAGAGAGAGTGTACAAAATACCTAACTAGTACTCCTTGAAACTGTCAAGGTCATCAAAAACTAGAAAAGTCTGAAAAATTGTCACAGCCTTTGGAAACTAGAGACATGATGACTCAATGTAATGTGATAGCCTGGATGGGATCCAAGAATATAAAAAGGACATTAGGTAAAAAGTAAGGATAATCTTAATAAAGTGTGTACTTTAGTTAATAGTAATGTATTAGTATTGGTTTTTATTGTGCCAAATGTACCATACTAATATAAGTTGTTAATTAATACAGGAAACTGACTGTTGAGAGTGTATAGGAACTCTATATTATCTTAACAATTTTCTGCAAGTCTAAAATTATTCTAAAATAAAAGCTTATTTAAAAAGAATGCAAAAAAATAGTTAAGCCACTGCATTGAAGATACAAAAAATACCAGACTGAAATTGTAGCAAAAAAAGCTACAATATCTGAGATGAAAAAATACACTGAATGGGATTAACGGCAGATTAAACATAGCAGAATGTTAGTGAATCTGAGGAAATAGCAATAGAGACTTCCAAAAGGAACTCAGAGAGAAAATCTAATTCACTTTTAAAAAGTATACAAAGTACCAGTGGACTGTGGGACAACTTAAAGTGGCCTAATCTATGTGTATTTAGTGTCCTCAAAAGTGGAAGAGTGAACAGAAAAAAAATTTGAAGAAAAATGGCTGAAAATTTTCCAAATTTGATCAAAATTATAACCTCAAATAACCAAGAAGTTCAATGACGATCAAGCGTAAGAAACATGAAGGTCATCACACCAACACATCAAAATTAATTACTCAAAATCAGCAATAAAGAGAAAATCTTAAAAGCAGCCAGAGGGAGGAAAAAGATACTCTATGTACAAAGGAACAAATATAAGGATGGCATGAGATTTCTCATCAGAAACTATGCAAGTGAAAAATCATTGGAGCAACAGCTTCTAAAATATTGAAAGAAAAAAAACTTATACATAAGCTGAAATAATTTATCACTGACAAATCAGAACTACAAGAAAATTAAAGGAAGTTCTTTAAACAGAAGAAAAATTATTCCAGGTGGAAATATGGGTAGGGACAGAAGGGATAGGTTACAAAGGGGTGAAAAAAAGGTTTTGAGGATGATATGTTCATTGTCTTGATAGTGATGATGATTTCCTGGGTGTAAGACATAAGTCAAAACTTAGAAAATTGTACACTTTAAATATGTGCAGTTTACAGATATAAAAAAGCCTACAACTAGCATACGACTCAGTTATTCCACTTCTAAATATTTATCTAATATTAATAAGAGTATATATCCATGCACAGGCTTGTACACTAGTGTTGATAGACACTTTATTCATAATATCCCTAAACTGGAAACAACTCAAATTTCCATAAACTATTGAATGGATAAATAGTATACTCATAAAATGGAATACTACTCAGCAATAAAAAGGGACAAGCTATAGATAATCCTAACAAAACGGATGAATCTCAAAGTAAACATGCTGATTATAAGTACTCAGACACAAAAAGACTACATACTTTATGATTCCATTTATATAAAGTTCTAGGGAATGCAAAGTAATTTAATGTGACAGAAATCAGAGTAAAGGTTGGCTAGGAAAGGGAAGCTTGGAGATACACTTCTGCACTACCCCCCAATGAAATAAATCACAATTCTTGAAAATGATAAGCAAAATAATAATAAGAGATCAAATTAACACAACTAAAGATTGATTTAATGACCTGGACAACCAAGTTGGGGGATTTTTCAAAAAATCAAAAGGCTACAAAAGGATAAAGAGATGAAAAATATGAGTGAAATGTTTTGATATGAAATACTTTGTAAAATAAGTTCCATAAACAGAGAAAGGAGCAGAGGAAATATTCAAAGAAATTTTAAGAATTATAGAAATTTATACACATGAACATATGAACACATTTACTTGACATATTTGAGTGAAGTGTACATCTATGCACTTCTGAAAGCCCTGTCTGTCTAGAAGATATTCAGCATTTCCTTTCTGCGAAATGTTTATACATCCAGTTAATAGAATCATTTCAGAGCCACAAAAAATTTTGTCCCTATCTTTCCCCAAATTAGTCCTTTCATAATTCATTTTTTAAATGACAGTCTTTAAATATTTTTGTATATTGACATGTAGAATCTTAAATTTTGAACTGAATCACTGAAAGAGATTTATCATAATAGAATTCAATAGCTTGAATTTATAAAATTTTTAAAAATGTATAATTAAACCTCTGATTTTTTTCTCATTTTTCTCCCCCAGGATTGCTTTGGTAAGAATAAAGAGCAAAGCTGGAGTTATCACACTCCCTGATTTCAAAATATACTACAAAGCTATAGTAGTCAAAACAGCATGGTACAAAACAGACACACAGATCAGTGGAACAGAATCAAGAACTCAGAAATAAACCCACACATCCATGGACAGCTAATTTTTGACAAAGGAGTCAAGAACATACAAAGGTGAAGGGAAAGTTTCTTCAATAAATGGTGTTGGGAAAACTGGACAGCCTTATGCAAAAGAGTAAAAGTAGACCATTATCTTTCGCCATACATAAAAATTAACTCAAAATGGATTAAAGACTTGAATGTAAGACCTGAAACCATAAATCTCCTAGAATAAAACATAGGTGGTACGCTCTTTGACATTGGTCTTAGCAGTATCTTTTTGAATACCATGTCTCCTCAGGCAAGGGAAACAACAGAAAAAATAAACAAACGAGACTACATCAAACTAAAAGAGTCTGCATGGCAAAGGAAACCATCAATAAAACAAAAAAACAACCTACCAATTGGGAGAAGATATTTGCAATTTATATATCCAATAAGGTGTTAATATCCAAAATATATAAAGAACTCATACAACTCAAGAACAAAAAAACAACCGATTAAAAATTGGTCAAAGGATCGGAACAGACATTTTTCCAAAGAAGATATACAGATGGCCAACAGGCTTATGAAAAGATGTTGAACATCACTAAAATTATTAGGGAAGTGCAAATCAAACCTACAATGAGATATCACCTCCTGCCCATTAGAATGGCTATAATTAGCAAGACAAGAAACAACAAGTGTTGGAGAGGATGTGGAGAAAAGGGAACCCTCATACGCTGCTGGTGGGAATTTAAACTGGTGCAGACACTATGCGAAACAGTAGGGAGATTCCTCAAAAGATTAAGAATAGAAACACCATATGATCCAGGTTTTTCACTCCTGGGTATTTAGCCAAAGAACAGAAAAATATGAAGGCAAAAAGATATTTGCACCCCTATGTTCATTGCAGCATTATTCACAGTAGCCAAGACTGGGAAACAGCCTAAGTGTCCATCAATGGATGAATTGATAAAGAAGATTTGGTATATATATACCATGGAACACTACTCAGCCATAAAAAGGTGAAATCTTGCCATTTGTGACAACATGGACGGACCTTGAGGGTATTATGCTAAGTGAAATAAACCAGTCAGAGAAAGACAAATGCCACAGGATTTCACTCATATGTGTAAGATATAAACCCCCACCACCACCACCCCAAACAAACACATAGATATAGAGATTAGAATGGTGATTACCAAAAGGGAAGGGGGGAGGGTGAAAAGAGTAAAAGGGCACATGTGTATGGTGACATATAGTAATTAGTCTTTGGGTGGTGAACATGATGTAGTCTACACAGAGACTGAAATATAATTATTTACAGCTGAAATTTATATAATGTTATAAATCAATGTTACCTCAATAAAAAATAAATTTAAAAAACCCTCTGACACTTGCTATTTATTTATTTAGTTCTCTATTTATTTATGCAAAGACCAGGATTCCACTAAATCCAAAAGAGTAGGTGCTATTTTGACTAATGCTTGTTCAGTTTTTGAAAAGAAAACATATTAGAGAGAATATGGAAAATATTTAAATAATACGCACTTAAGTCTAATTCAATTATTTGAAGACATAATCTAACCTACCAGTTTTTCTGTTTCAATGACAAAAACAGGATGGCCTGCTAGGACATTAAACAAAGGAAATTGAGAAAATAAAATATGCTTCTAATTTTGCAAGACTGATATCTTTTCTTTAAGGGATACCAGAAAAGTCATCAGATCTTGTAGTTTAAAATTCTAGATATATATCTGCATTAATGTAGTGAGAAAAGCACAGGGCTGAGAGAAGAATCAAATTCTTGGCTCTGACCTGATCATATACTAGCAGTATAATCTTGAACATACTGCTTATGAGTTCTGGATCTAAAACCTTATTCATAAAATGGAAGAGTAATATGTACTCTACATCTGTGATGGAGTTGCTGAGAGAGCTGAATGAGACAGTATGTGTGGAAAAGCACAGAAAAATATTAGGTATTAATTTAGACCTTAATTTAATTAATCTAAAGTAATATTATACATTAAGTCACTCAAACTCATTTGCTTGTACTGATATATCTAAGTACATATACAGTGGTGAACAAAAAAATTCTCACAAATCTGTGTTCTACTTGAGCGGTGCAAGGGGACATGTAACAAATACAATACATCAAATGGTGATAAGTGCTATAGAGGAAAACAAGTTGGCAAATAATAGAGGCTTTTGAGAAGTAGGAAAATTGATACAACTTTCAGTAAAATAATCAGAGAAGGCCTCGTTGAGAAGGCTACAAATATCTGAAGGGAGAAATGAATGAGATATATGGATATTTGACAGAAGTGTGCTCCAGTCAAAGTGAACAGCAATTGCAATGGTTCTGAAGCAGAACTATGCCTGAGTGCTGGAGGAGCAACAAGAACGCCATTTTGGCAAGAGTGGAATTCATTTAGGGAAGAGTAGTATAAGATGAGCTCAGGAAGATAAAGGGGTCCATATTACATAGAGCACTGTAAGACATTTTAAGGATTGTGTCTTTTATTTTAAAGAATTTGAGAAGCAATATGGACAGGATTATATTTAGCAGAATACGTGAGAAGGGGACAAAGGTGGAAGCAGAGCTTTAGCAATGATCCAAAAGAGAGATAATGCTGGAAAGGGAATTATCAGAGGAGATGGAGAGAAAAGGTCTGATTCTGGATATTTTAAAATATTGATTTCAATATTTTAAATATTGACTATGTGGGTGGATCCAAATACTGAGGCTTTTTTTTCCTCTTAGTCCTTTGTGGCTTCATTCTTTTAAAAAGTCTAACATAAATACAGAAAATTGCACAATTAAGAAATGCATATTAGTAAATTTTTTAAATGATCACAGCATGTAACCAACTCAGATTTTTTTTAAAAAAGAATGCTGCCAACATATCAGAAGTCCCTTTAATGTCCTGTTCCAGTCATCCTTACCTCTACCCCAGTAATCATTATAATAACTTCTATAACCATATATGAATTTCACATACATTTGAACTTTACCAAAATGAAATGATACATTATGTACTTGTGTGGCTTCTTCCACTCGATATTATGTTTATGAGATCCATCCATGTTGTTACAAGAGGTTTGTATATATTTTTTTGTTGTATAGTATTCCATTGCTTGAATATTGCATAATTTATTTCCCAGTTTTATTCTTTTGGACATTTGAATCATTTTCATCTTTGAGTTAGGTTGAAGAGTACTGCTGTGAACATTTTTGAATATATCTTTTGTAGAACATACATTTGCCTTTCTCTCGAGTATATACCTAACAGTGGAATTGTTGTGTCATAGAGTACATATATGTTTAGCTTTACTAGATACTATCAGTTTCTCAAACTGATTGTAGCAATGTATGCTCCTACTAGCAATACATGAAAGTTCCAGTTGTTCCACATCGCTGCAAGAATTTATTATTTTTCATCCTTTTCATTTTAACCATTTTGGTGAGTGTAAAATGATATTGCATCATGTTGTTGTTTTACATTTCTGTGATAACTAATGAAGAAGAGCATCTTTTCATATGTTAATTAGCCATTTGGTTATGCTCTTTTGTAAAGTGTCTGTTCAAGTCTTTCATCCATTTTTCTATTGGGCTGTTTGCCTTTTTTATTGATTTGTAGGAGTTTTTACATATTCTGCATGAGAGTTCTTTCTTGGATATACGGATTACAAAAGTATTTTCCACTCTTGCTTGACTTTGCACCCTCTTAAAGCTCTCTTTTGATAAACAGAAGTTTACAGATTTTTCTTTTTGTTTAACATTTTTTGTGCTTTCTTGAAGAAATTGTTATCTAATTCTGTTTCACATTTAGTAACACAATTCATATGTAATTGATTTTTGTGTATGACAGGTTGGAGGCAAGATTAATTTTTTTCCTATATGAATAATCAAGTTCATTTGTTGAAAATTTTATCTTCTTCACATTTTACTGCAGGTATCCATATGTATGTGGTTCTGTTTCTGGACTCAATATACTGTTCCACTGTTCTATATTACTAATAGCATACTGTCTTAAATTATTATAGCTTTATAATAATTTCTTATGTCTAGTAATGTAAGTCCTCTAGCTTTGTTCCTCTTCTTCAAGATTGTGTTGGGTATTCTTGTCCCTTTGTATTTCCATGTAGATTTATAATCATATTCTCAATTTTTACAAAAAATAAAATTTATAAGATTATTGGAATTCGTTGAATAAATCAATATTGAATCAATTATTGAATAAAATCAGTATTGCGTCTTTCTATATATGAACATGATAAGTTCCTCTATTTATTTGGGTCTTTAATTTCTCTCAAAAAATATTTTATAATTTTCATTTTGGAGGCCTTGCACATATTTTATTATATTTACCCTAGAAATTTGATATTTCTGATATTACTAAAAATAGTTTGTTTATTTTAAAATTCATTTTATATTTGTAGTTGTTATATATATATATATAAATACAGTTTTTAAAATACTGACCTTGTGTCAGGCAATCTTGCTCAATTAACTTATTAATACTAATTGTAAACTATTTTGGATTGTCTGCATACACATCATGTAAAATTAATTATACAAACAAGTAAAACTTTATTTCTTCCCTTCCAAATCTTGTGCTTTTTATTTGTCTTCTTCTCTAATATCACTGACTAGGATCTCTAGTACAAAGTTTAACAGAAGTGATAAGAGCTGGCATGCAATGTTCCTGCTCGTAGGGGAATTGAGTTCAATTATTCATTACTAAATTTAATGTTTGGTGCAGCTTGTATTGTAGATTTTCTTTAGATTTAAGAATGTTGTCTTCAATCTCTATCTTGATATTTTTTATCATGAATAAGGGTTGAATTTTATCAAATATTTATTCTGCTTCTCTTGATATCATCATAGTGTAATTTTCTCCTTTTTCTGTTAATATAAGAAATTATTATTGACTTTTTGAATGATTATTGAGTTTTTAATGTTAAGCCAGTCTTGCACTCCTGGGAAAAACCTCACTTGGATATGATGTATTATATTTTTTGCATATATCAGGATTTAATTTGCTAATATTTTGTTGAGAATTTTCACATCAATGGATAAAAGAATGATCCAAATATATGTGGTCTACAGGAGATACATGTTAAATTTAAGGACGCAAATTTGTTTTAACCTAAAAGAATATAAAGAGATATGCCATTCAAATGATATCCAAAGGAGAGCTGGAATGGGTTTATTAATATGAGATAAAATAGACATGAAGGCAAAAAATGTTCCTAAAGACATAAAAGGCAATTTTATAATAATAAGAGGGGCAAGTCTTCTAACAGACATAACAATTAGAAACATAAATTTGCCTAACAACATAAATCCATAATATAAGAAGTAGAAACTGAAATAATTTAAGGGAGAAATAGACAATTCAATAATAACAATAGGGCACATAAATACCTCGCTTTGATAAGTGGATAAGACAGCTAGAAACAAGGAAATATGAGACTTGAACAATACAGTAAGCCATCTAGACCTAGTAGACATCTATAAAACACTCCATCTAATTATAGCAGAATAAACATTCCTCTCCAGAGAAGATGGAATATTCTCTAAGATAGATGATATGTTAAGCCATAAAATAAGCCCAATAAATTTTAAATGATTTAAATCATATAAAATATGTTCTCTGACTACAATTGAATACTGACTTTGCAGAAGTAAAAAGGAATATGAAAGGATACGATGAACAATTTCATGTCAAAAAATCAGTTAACTAGATCAAATGGACAAATTTCTAGAGGGATACAGATTACTGAAGCAAACTCAAGAAAAAAGACATGAGAGAAAAACATTAAGAAGATCAGATCATCAGTTTAGGTGGCCCAATATCTATTGGGAATCCAAAAGCAAAGAATAAATAACATAGCAGAGAGGAAACCGAAACTCATAACAGAATTTTCTGAAGCTAAAGAACATGAATCTTCAGATTTTAAGGGCTCCTCATGTACTTAGCACAATAAATGAAAGAAGTGAATAATTGCAAAACAAAAGCAAACAAAAAAATCCAAACCTAAGTGCATCCCTTTGAAAATTTGGGACACCAAGGATAAAAAGAAGCTTCCAGACAAAAGAGCGAACAGATCATTTACAAAGAATCAGTACTCAGACTAGCATCAGACTTTTCCTCAACAACACTGAATGAAAATGCCTTCCATGTTGCGATGTAAAATAGTTTTGAATCTTTAATTCTCCATCAAGACAAACTATTAAACCAATAATAAGGCATATAAAAACTATTTGGACATAAAATGACACAAAAATTAGCTTCCCACGCTCTCTTATGATAGTTTTTGACTCTGTAATTCAGCAAAACAAGAGGAACAAAGGAGAGAAACACATACACATCACATAGATTAATCTCATCTAGTCTAAATTGATTTTTGGCTTATCTCAAAGTATTGACCCTTGGTCAATGCTATGAAATGTATCAAGGAAAGATAAATGATGCTCTATAATCATGGGTCCATGAGTCGTTTCAGGAGCAGGGCATAACATCCTGTCAGCATTGTTTAAAGATAATAATTGGATTGATGATTTGCAATGGGTTTTGGTGAGGCTTAAGGAATTTTGATTGTTAAGGCTGATCACATAGCTAGTATGTTCTTACATGACCAGCTTATTATAAAAGACCTCCACAATGAATAGATTTTGGGCTTCCTGGTAGCTAAACACTTTGCATCCACACTTGTAATCAATCATTAGAGATCTGGAGTAAAAGTGCATCTTTGCATGATCCAACATTATGAAGAAAAGAAGCCAGTACCCGAGATCTTTGGACATTTTTCAATGCATGTCCTTTGCCTGTTATGAAGCTCTTTTATGAGTATGAACAGTGTGAATCATATGAATCCTTTCAGCAATTGAAAACTTAAGGTGATTTATGCATAACTAATACTACATGAGATTTAGAAAACCATAATTTTAATCTTAAATCTACCTCTCCAGGTGATATCCATGTAGATGTGCAGCAGACCTAGAGTGCAACCAGTAAAGCTTGGAGCAACTGGACAGAGCTCTGGAAGGCAAAGAGTGATAAATGGCATGTTGGTGAGTGCTTTAAGTTTCTTATTGCTGCTTTAACAAATTACCACAAATGTAATAGCTTAAAATGACACAAATCTGATATATTACAGTTCTATATGTAGAAGTCTGATATGGGTATCACTGGGCTGAAATCAAGGTGTCAACAGAGCTATCTTCCTTTTTGGAAGCTCTAAGGAGGAATCCATTTCCTTGCTTTTTCCAGCTTTTAAAGGCTGCCCACATTCCTTGAAGCATAGTCCAATCTTCCATTTTCAAAGCCAGCAATGGCTGGATAAGTCTCTCTCACATGACATGAATATAAAACTGACTCCTCCTCTGCCTTATACTTCCCCTTTTAAGGACCTTTTTGATTACATTTGTCCAACAGATAATCCAGGATAATCTCTTTATCTCCAGGTCTGTAGATTAGTAGCCTTAATTCTATCTGCAAACTTAAATCCCCTTTTCACTGCAAGCTAACATGTTCACAGATTCTGAGTATTAGGACAGGGACATCTTTGGGGGACCACTTTTCTGCCTACCACAATGAATTTAAAACCTAAATTAAAAAAGGCAATTAGAAATCCCAGGTAGGGATGACTCATAGAGGAGCACAGTAGAATCCTTCCCTTTCAAGAAACAACCATTTAAATGAAGAAAATTTCTATATATATATATATATACACATATATATGTATGTGTGTGTGTCACAATAATCATTTAACATCTCTATAAATTGTCCTGAGGGCGTACAACAAATGGGAAAACACTTAGTCAAGGAAATCCACTAAATTGTGATAAGAATAAGAGGCCTGTAGCATTTCAGTTACCAGAAGAAAGAATCAAGGACTTGAAGGCAGACCAATAGAGATTATACAATCAGAAGAACAGTGAGAAAATAGAATGAAGAAAAACATGGCCTCAGAGAAATATGGAACACATATGCATAGTGGGAATACCAGAAGGAAAAGAGAGAATGAGAAGGAGGCAGAAAGAATATTTGAAGAAATAATGACTGAGAACTTGCTAAATTTGATGAGAAATATTAATATACACCTCCAAGCAGTGCAAAAAATTCCACCTACAATAAACACAAAGAGATCCACACCTAAACACATCAGTCAAACTGTTGAAAGAAAAAGACAAAGAGAATATCTTGACAAAAGCAAGAGAAAAACAACTCATCACATACCAAGGAACCCCAATAAGATTAACACCTAAATTCTCATTAGAAACAATGGAAGCCAGAAGGCAGTGAGGTGACACATACAAACTGCTGAAAAAACTGTCAAACAGAATAGTAAATTTAGCAAAGTTATCTTTCAGAAATGAAGGAGAGGGGCCAGCCCGGTTGCGTAGTAGTTAGGTTAGCACACTTTGCTTCAGTGGCCTGAGGTTCATGGGTTTGGATCCTGGGTGCTGACACATAAGACTACTCACCAAGCCATGCTGTAGCAGCATCCCACATATAAGATAGAGGAAGATTGGCACAGACGTTATCTCTGGAACAATCTTCTTCAAGCAAAAAGAGGAAGATTGGCAACAGATGTTAGCCTAGGGCCAATCTTCCTCACCAAAAAAAAGAGTAAAATCTGATAGAATCAGTCACTACCAAATCTTCCCTACGAGAAATACTAAAGGGAATCCTTCAGGCTAAAATGAAAAGAAACTAAATAGCAACTTGATTCAAATGAAGAACTAATTAGCTAGTAATTATTATAGCCAGTAATTAACCAGTAATGTTAACCACATAGGGAAATATAATAGACAGTATAATTGCATATTTATTTCCTTTTCTTCTCTTAACTGATTTTAAAAGTAATTGAATAAAACGATAGTAAATCATTGTATTGTTGGGCTTATAATGTATAAATGCGATCTATTTGACAAGAACAGCACAAAGGTAGCAGACGGGAGAAAAGCAGTATTGGAGTAAGGAAATGACACTAAATAATAACTCAAATCCACAGAAAGACATGAAGAAAATTGGAAATGATAAATAAAAAGGTTAAATAAGAAGTATAAGAGGAGTAACATCAACAAAATGGCAGAACAGGAGTATTTTACTGTCATTCCCCCAAAGAACATCGATTTTGATATTCGTCCATGGATGAGAATACCTTTGTAGGAGTCTGGAGTCCAATATAGAAGTTTCAGCACACCACTGAAGCAAAAAATCTAAGAATGATGCATTGAAGAAGCTAAGAACAGTTTAAGTTTACTCCTGTCACCCCTCCCCCAAGGTGGCACAACTCAGAGCCAAGAGAGAAGCCCTTGGCCTTCAATTTCTCCCATGGGGGAAAATGACAACATAGTGAGTGGGTACCTGCCTTCCCCAGCTGTGTGGGATGCTGTCAAAGAGGCCCACTATTTTTTTCAGTCCACCCGGAATACTGAGGTGATCTGCACAACTTAGGGGTTAGGAGAGGCTGGGAGCACAGCAGCCAGGGTTCAGAACTCATCAAATGGATATGGATCCTACTGCTTCATGAACTACATCAGGAAGACTGTCTATAAGCCATTGGAGATGCCTTACCTGCAGACGCTACCAATTGGCCCACAGGCACACCTAATGCTCCAGACACCTCACCCACACACAATCCCATAGCCATCGCCCTGTACATGGCCCTGCAGGCATTAAGTGCAAGCCTTTGCATACAGCTAGTGAGCACATGCAGAAAGCCAGCCCAACTCTCTAAGATTAGGAGAAATCACAAAAACTTGAGCATTTCAGGACACCATGCTAGGGAAAGTAAATGGAAAGCTCTCAGGACCTGGACTAGCTTTGTGAGATCAAGAGAAAGAAAAAATCTTAAGAATTGCCACCCAAGAAGGAACAAGAAATGTAGAGTGGTACATCCATAGAAAAGTTCTGAGAAAGCCTCAGAATCTCTAGCAGGGCTGTCTGGTGAAGGTATTTCCCAGTCAGTCAGTAAAGGCTGGAGGAAGTGACTGTTTCTTCAAATGTGAAGACAGCAATGCAAGACTTTAAGGAACTCAAAAAATCAAGGTAACATGATACCACCAAAGGAACACAATAATTTTCCAGTAACCAACCCTAATGAAATGGAGATATACATGTTGCCTGAAAAAGAATTCAAAATAATTGTTTTAAATAATTTCACGAGCCACAAGATAACACAAATAGACAACTCAATTAAATCTGGAAAGTAATACATAGGGAAGCCCTCAAGCAAAACAGCAAGACATATAGACTAATGAAACAGAATAGACAGCCCAGAAATAAACCCACACATATTCAGTCAACCGATCTTTGACAAGGGTGCCAAGAATACACAATATTGATAGAATAAAGGACAAAAAGCACATGCTTGCTTTAGCACATGGTGACAAATTATTTGACAAAGTCCAACAACACTTCATGATAAAAACAATCAACAAAATAGCAGTAGAAGGGTGCTTCCTTAACCTGAAAAAGAGCGTCTATTAAAAAAACACAAAGCTAGCATAATATTTAATGGTGAAAGACTGAATACTTTATGTTAAGAGCAGAAACAAGACGAGGATGCCCTCTCTCACTACATCTATTCACCATTGCCTAGAAGTTCTAGTGAGGGCAATTAGGCAAGAAAATGAAATTAAACCATCCAGAATGAAAAGAAAGAAGTAAAACTATCCATATTGACAAAGAAAAATATCTTTTATATAGAAAATCCTAAGGACTCTATCAAAAATACTATTAGAACTAATAAACAAGTTTAGCAAGGGTATAAGATACAACATCAAGATACAAAGTCAATTACATTCCTACATGCCAGCAATGATAAATTTAAAAATGAAATTAAGAAAACAATTCCATCTATGATAGCATCAAAAAGAAAATAAAGTACTTAGATATAAATTTAACAAAAAAAGTGGAAGATTTGTATACTGAAAACTACAAAATAGCATTGAGGGAAATTAAAGAAGACCTAATTAAATGGAAAGACATACCCGTGTTCTTGAATTGGTAAACTGAACAGAGATACAATGTCAAACTCCCCAAAATAACACAGATTCAGTGTGATCCCTATCAAAATTTGAGTTGGCCTCAGTGCAGAATTTGACAAGCTGTTCCTAAAATCCATATATAAATGTAAGGACCCATAATATAAAAAACAATTTTGAAAATGAACAACAAAGTTGAAGGACTCACACTTCCTCATTTCAAAATTTAACACAAGGCAAGAGTAATCAAGACAGTGTGGTGCTGGCATAAGATAGACATATAGATTAATGGAAGAGATTCAGAATTCAGAAACATGTATATTTATGGTTAATTGCTTTTCAACATGCTCTCAGGACAATTAAATGGAGAAAGAATAATCTTTTCAATAAATGGTGCTGGGATAACTGGATATACATAAGCAAAAGAATCAAATAGAATCCATAACTTAAACCATATAAAAATTAACTAAAAACAAAGATAATAGACCTAATTGTTAGAGGTAAAACTATAAAAGTCTTAGAAGGAAACATAAGGATAAATCATTTTTATTTTGGATTTGGCACTGGTTTATTTGATATGCCCAAAGTGAAAGCAGCAAAAGAAAAATGACACATTGTACTGCATCAAAATTAAAAACTTCTGTGCTGCAAATGATATAAAAAAGTGAGAAGACAATCCACAGAATGGGAGAAAATATTTGCAAATCCTATATCTGGTAATAGACCTGTATGCAGACTACCTCAAAAACTCTTACAACTTAACAACAAAAACATACCTCAATTAAAAATGTGCAAATGATCTTTGTAGACATTTCTCTAAAGGAGATATACAAATGGAAAATAAGTATATGAAAAGATGCTCAATATTATAGTCATAGGGGAAATGAAAATCAACATGTTCATGAGATATAATTTCACATCTATTAGTGTGACTATAATAAAAAAATGGGTAATAACAAGTGATGAGGAGGATGTGGAGAAGTTGGAACTCTCTGACATTACTGATAGGAATGCAAAATGGTGTACCTCTTTGGAAAACAGTCTGGCAATTCCTCAAAATTTAAACATAGAGTTACCATATGACCCGGGATTTTACTACTAGTTTTATATCCAAGAGAAGTGAAAACATATGTTCACACAAAAAATTGTACACAAATGCTTGTTGCAGTGTTATTCATAATAGCCAAAATCTAGAAACAACTTAAATATCAATTAACTAATGAAAGGATAAGTAAAATGTGACATATCCATACAATGTAATATTATTTGGCCAGAGACAGAAATGAAGTACTGAAGCATGTGATAATGTGGATGGACCTTGAAAACATTATGCTAAGAGAAAGAAGCCACTGACAAAGGCCACATATTATATGATTACTTTTTTTTAGATATAACTTCCATATAAGATTGTGTAAGTTTAAGGTGTACAACATGTTGGTTTGATAACATTTACATATTTCAATATGATTCCCACTATAGCATGAGCTAACACCTCCATCACATCACATAATTATCATCTCATTTTGTGGTGAGAACATTTAAGATCTAGTCTCTTAGAAACTTTGAAGTTTCTAATAGAGTGTTGTTGACTATAATCATAATGCTGTGCAATAGATCTCCAGAGCTTATTTATTTTCTAACTGCAAGTTTTTCCCCTTTGACTAACTTGAAATTCCAAGGAGACAGGAAGCAGATTTGTGGTTGCTTAGGACTTGGAGTTGGGTTTTGGGAGTGAGTAGTGATGAGTACAGGGATTTTTGCTGGGGGAGTTATGCAAATCTTGTAATCTTAGATTGTGGTCATGGCAGCAACCCTCTGTGAATACACTGAAATCCTGAATTGTACACTTTAAAAGGGTAAATTTTATGGTATGTGATTTGTATCTCAATAAAGGTTATTTAAAAAGAAACCCCAGGAAAAAGCAAAAAGTTGTAACAAAATAAGAAATGTAATCATAGTATACAACTTGGTTCATGTCATTTATGCCTACAGACTAATGTTAACACTGTTCTCCTATTTTTAATTTTTATAATAATCTGTAGCCAAAGTCTATGCAACTTAAATTCTGTTACTAAAAAGTATGTAAACACTTTTAACATTTTCAGTGAAAAAGTATAGGTATAGATAACAAATGTGAGGTAATGGAAAGGGGCAGGAGAACTGAAGTGAAAATACAAGTGCTAATATCCTTATCTTACAAAGTGCAAATTGAGAGGCCCTGATTATATTTGATGAAACAAAACATTAGGATGTAAGTGTGTTATTTATAAAAACAATAAATAATGGTACTAAAAAATAGAGATATAATTATATTTTCATGGTATTTATTTGGTGGTGGAGTATAATTAAGCTTATTCCTAATATAATAGATTAGGATATAATATATAATAATAATATATAATAATATAATAACATATAACAGTATATAATAATACAATTATTATATTAGATTCCCCTAATATAATAGATTATATCAGGATTTCAAAAGATAATATGTAAAATTGATGAGTCAAGATTTAACAATATAAGCATATTATTTAGAGATAGGGAAGTGACAATCAGAAGAAGAGGTTAAAATGTTTAAGAATGGTTCCCTCTGGGGAGGAGTAGAGCCTAAGATTGTTTTCATAATAAGTCCTTCTCTATTATTTGATTAAAACATACCATTTGGTTTTTAAAATATATTTTGAATGCATAAGTTTGAAAAATTCTTTTAAAAAGGAAGCCAACAATGATTATTGAAAGTTTGTGATTACCAATGAAATTAAGTCCTGAAAATACTCTGTATAGAAAGAAGTTCCCAAAAGTATGTACTGTAGTACTATCACCATGGATGGTGATAAATGTAGTTCATATTTTTCCTTCCTTCTGAGATAGAAAAATCTGAGTCCTAAGAAGGGACTGAAAATTATTCTTTCAAGACTGAAAAATAAAAGATCTTGATTGACACCCCCTAAATAATTATGGACATAGTGAATGTCAGTATCCACAGCTCCTCAGTGACTTGAACATATTCCTGAAAATTGACGGAACTGAAAGGCAGTTAATTTGAAATGAATAAAAGGAACTGACTCTTTGTAATAGATGTGGTTGACCTGTGAAATTCTCTGCCATAGTAGGTTACTGAGAAGAATCATTTGTGGCTGAATTAAAATTGGATTCTGAATTTTCACAGTCATGTAAACTAAGGAAACAGCAAGAAAAAAGCAAGCCTTGAAAGGAAACACACCACTGCATAAGGTTTTCTGCAAAAATAACTATTAGACAATGATACTAAATGATTTTCCTATTGGATAAAGAAACCTTTAAATTTTATTCCAAAAACCAATATATTGTGAGTGCTTTGTTTCCTCACCCTCAAACTTACCCACATCTTCATAAAGAGATCTACAAAGAGAAACTATATATTTTCAATTCACTAACAACTATGCCTCATAAATACAGGAAACACTAACACACTTGGAGGTTACGTATATCCTATTAGCCTATAATTTCCTACTTGTCAGAGAAGACAAATGTTTCTTCAGAAGAGACAGGGACATTTTCCTTATCATGACTTCCAGTAAGGACATTTCAAATTTGAAAAATGTGAATGTATTATAACATCCAAATCGAATATCAAATAATTATTATTAAACTTGGAAAAATAACTACCAAAATTTACTACTAAAAAATGAGGAGACAAGGATATCTGCTCTAACCACTTCCATTCAACATTATACTGGAGGTTTTAGCCAAGGCATTTAGGCAAGAAAAAGAAATAAAACCATTCAGATTAGGAAAGAAGTAAATTTATCTATATTCACAGATGACATGATCTTATATTTAGAAAATCAAAAGAAACATTAGAACTAATCAACAATTTCAACAAATTTGCAATATACAAGATCAGTATTAAAAAATCAATCACATTTCCATGTCCTAACAATGAACAACTCAACAATGAAATTAAAAATACTGCCACATTTTACAAAAGCATCATAAAGGAAAAAATATTCAGAAATAAATTTAACATAAGAAGTACAATACTTATAAGCTGAAGGCTACACAATATTACTTAACAAAATTAAAGAAGACCCAAATAAATTGAAATACCTCCCATGTTCATATATCAGAAAACTTAATATAGTTCTGATGGAAATACTTCCAAAATTGAATTACAGTTTCAATGCAACCTTGTCAAAATTCCAGCTATCTTTTTTTCCATGAAAATTGACAATCTGCTCCTAAAATTATATGGATGCAAGGGCCTCTGAATAATGAAATCAATTTTGAAAAATAAGAACAAATTTGACAGACTTCCCAATTTCAAAACTTACTACAAAGCTACAGTAATAGTGACATTGTGGAACTAGCATAAAGATAAACATATAGGTCAATAGAATAGAATTGAGGATACAGACATAAACATTTATAATCAATTGACTTTTGGCAAGGTTGCCAAGACAATTCAGTGGAGAAAAGAATAGATTTTTCAACAATTGGTGCTGAAGCAACTGGTATAAACATGCAAAAATAATGAAGTTAAACCCCTACTTCACACTATATAGTAAATTTAATTTTAAATGGACCATAGATATAAATATAAGAATGAAAGCTTCAAAACTTTTAGAAGGGAACACAGGAAACATAGGAATACATCTTTGTGACCTTGGGTAAGGCAGTTGTTTCTTTGATACAACATGAAAAGCACAAGCAGCAAAAGAAAAAATAGATAAATTGTACTGCACCAACACTAAAAGCATTTGTACTTCAAAGAACAACATTTATAAATTAAAAAGACAACATCCAAAATTGGCAACAAATATGTTAAACCTATATCTGATAAGGAACTTGTATTAGTATATGTAAAGAACTCTTACAACTCTATAATAACAAGATGAATAGCCCATTTAAAAAATGAGGAAAGGGGAGACTGACTTCAGCATCATGGCAGAGTGAGTTGTTCCTTTGTCTCTCCTCTCTAAGTTACAACTAAATGGACATCCATTAACCAACCCAGGATTCCCTTCACAATATAACAGAACACCTGAGAGATCTATGCAGCTATACCTCTGAAAGTGGGTAGACTGGACCCCTGGGAAGCAGTTGAACTAAGGAAGTGGACCCCTCCCCTACCCTGGTGACAGCAGTCCAGGTTGCAGATCCACACACAGCGGCCAACATGACTGTGAGTGGAGGCGGGGTCAGCCTGGCCCATGTGCAAATGCTTGCAGAGCTGTGGTAGCCTGGGCCATGGGAGAACCCACTTTGCTGTGGAGGCCTCACCTGTGTGAACACTCCCTGCTGAGTGGTGGCAGCTCAGCTGGCATGAAGGTGCCCTGCCCAAGTGGCAGCCATGCCCACGCAAGTGTCACCCACCTGCTGAGCAAGGTGGCCTGGCCCACATAAAGGTGCCCCATCAAGCAGCTACGGCCTGTTCTGCATGAAGACAGACCTGCCAAACAGCAAAACTACAAGCAGATGGGGCAAGAACAGAAAAACATCCCCTTCTCCCTGACAGTGGCACGTACAATATATGACCAGAAGCACCAGGAACCTAACAGAACCAGTGACCCAGACCCCAGTGGTGGTAAGTCTGACACCAGCTCCACCAGCAGTGGAGCCTACATACAAATCCTTGGGTCTGCAGGCCCCCATCAGCAACAGTGACACCATGAACCCAGCACCCCTGGCAGCAGTGCAACAAGCACAAGAAAACCTGGGAGCACCAGCATAGGTGGTGCACAGGACAGCAGCATCCAAGACCACAGAGAGCCAGTGGAGGAATAAGAGACCCAGGTGACTGGCACTGAAGTAACCAAAGCTGTTCCCATATAAGAAAAGGTGATTACTACCACAAATGCACTGGCAGAGTATCACTTCATGAAACACCATGAAAAACTGCCGTAATGCTACAGAATAGGAGAAAAATGACAACTCACTAGAAACCAAACCTGAAGTCCCAGAAGACTACAATCTAACTGACAGAATAGCTATCATAAAGAAAGTCGATGAGTCACAAGAAAATTCAGAAAGACAGCTCAATGAGCTCAGGAATAAAATTAATGAACAGAAGGAATACTTCACCAAAGACAAGTTCGAAAAAGACCAAACAGAAATTCTGGATATGAAGAACACTGTTAATGAGATAAAAAATAATATCGATAGCATAAAAAATAGAGTAAACCTTATGGTGGAGAGAATTAGCGACCTCGAAGATAGAAACCTAGCAATACTTCAGGTGGAGGAGAGAGAACTAAGATTCTTTAACAAATGAAGAAATTCTTTGAGAAATATCTGACTCAATTAAGAAGAGTAACATAAGAATTATAGGTATCCAAGAGGGAGAAGGGAGGGAGAAAGGAGCAGAGAGCTTAGTCAAAGAAATAATAGCTAAGAACTTGCAAAACCTGGAGAAGAAACTGGAAATACAAGTACATGACACCAATAGAACTCCTAATTACATCAATGCAAAAAGATCTTCCCCAAGGCAAAAGCCAATGACAAAGAAAAAATATTAAGGGCAGCAAGAGAGAAGAAAATAACCCGTAAAGGAGCCCCCATCAGGCTTTCTGTGGATTTATCAGAAGAAACCTTTCAGACTAGGAGAGAATGGAATGATATATGAAAATATTGAAAGAGAAAAACTATGAGCCAAGAATACTCTATCCAGTAAAAGTATCCTTCAGGTATGATGGAGAAATGAAATCTTTCTCAGATAAACAAAAGCTGAAGGAGTTCCTCGCCACTAGACCTGCCTTACAAGATGAAGGGAGCCCTCCTATCTGAAACAAAAAGGCAAAGGTTTACAAAGCTTTGAGTAAGGAGACAAATAGACAGACAAAATGAGAAAATTGCAGCTCTGTATCAGAATATGTTAACAAACAATTATAACATTAAAGATAAAGGGAAATAAAGCATCACAAATAACTATAAACACTTCAATTTAGTCACAAATTCACAATACAAAAAAGAATATTTTGTGACAACAAAAGTATAGAAGGGGAATAGGAAAGGGATGGAACATGCTTAAGCTAATGGAGATAAGAGGCTATCAGAAAATAGACTATCTCATCTATGAGATGTTTTATACAAACCTCATAGTAACCACAAGACGAAAAATCAGAGCAGAGTCACAATTCATAAATAAAGAGAAAATTGAGAGAACCATCACAGAAAACCACCAAACTGAACTGACAGTCAGAAATACAAGGGAAAAGAAACAATGGAAATATAGAACTGGAAAACAAGAGATAAAGCAACAGATAAAATGGCAGTATTAAACCCTCATATATCAATAATCACCCTAAATGTAAATGGATGGAATTCACCAATCAAAAGACACAGAGTGGTTAGATGTATTAAAAAACAAGACCCAACAATATGCTGCCTCCAGGAAATACATTTCAGCTCTAACTTCAAACAGGCTCAGAGTGAAAGGATGGAAGATGACACTTCAAGCCAATAGCAAGCAAAAGAAAGTGGGTGTTGCCATACTTATATCAGACAAAGCACACTTCAAGATCATGAGAGACAAATAGGGGTATTATATGACAAAAGGGACATTCCAGAAAGAAGACATACATTCATTAATATATATGCACCTAACACAGGAGCACTGAAGTGTATAAAGCAACTATTAACAGACATAAAGGGAGAAATTAACAGCAAATGATAAAGTTGGGGACCTCAATACCCCACTTACATCAATGGATAGATCATCCAGACAGAATGTCAAAAAGGAAACAGCGGCCTTAAATTAAACATGAGACCAGATGGATTTAATAAATATGTATAGAACATTCCATCCAAAACCAGCAGAATACACGTTCTTCTCAAGTGCACATGGAACATTCTCAAACCTAGACCATAGGTTGGGAAAGAAGGCAAGCCTCAGTAAATTTAAGAAGATTGAAAGCATATCACTAATCTTTCCTCACCACAATGCTATGAAACTAGAAATGAACTACAAGAAAAAACTGGGTAAGTCACAAAAATGAGGAGACTAAGCAACATGCTACTGAACAACTATTGGATCAATGAAGAAATCAAAGGAGATATATAAAAAATACCTGGAGTCAAATGAAAACGAAAACACAGCATACCAACTCTTATGGGAAGCAGTAAAATTGGTACTAAGAGGGAAATTTATAGCAAGACAAGCCTATCTCCGGAAACAAAAACTCTCAAATAAGTAATCATAAACCACACCTAACAGAACTAGAAAAAGAACAAAGCCCAAACTCAGTAGAAGGAGGGAAACAATAAAAATCAGACCAGAAATAAATGAAACAGAGACTTAAAAAACAATAGAAATGATCAATGAAACTAAGAGCTGGTTCTTTGAGAAGATAAATAAAATTGACAAATACTTAGCCAGATTCACTAAGAAAAAAAGAGACAAGACTCAAAATAATAAATTTAGAAATGAAAGAGGAGAAATTACAATGGATACCACAGAAATACCAAGGATTATAAGAGACTCCTATGAAAAGCTATATGCCAAATAATTGGATAACCTAGAAGAAATGGATAAATTCTTAGAATCACACAACTTCCAAAACTGAATCAAGAAGAAATAGAGAATCTGAATAGACCAATCACAAGTAAAGTGATTGAAACAGTAATTAAAAACCTCCCAAAGAACAAAAGTCCGGGATAAGATGGCTTCTCTGGTAAATTCTACCAAACATTCAAAGAAGATTTAATACCTAGCCTTCTCAAATTATTCCAAGAAATTGAAGAAGACAGGATTCTTTCTAACTCATTCTGCAAGCCCAGCATTACCCTGATACCAAAAACTGTCAAGGACAACACAAAAAAAGGAAAATTACAGGCCAATATTGCTGATGAATACAGTTGTAAAAATCCTCAACAAAATTTTAGCATATCATATACAGTAATACATTAAAAGGATCCTAAGCCATGATCAAGTGGGATTCATTCCAGGGATGCAGGGATGTTTCAACATCTGCAAACCAATCAATGTGATACACCACATTAACAAAATGAGGAATAAAAATCACATGATCATCTCAATAGATGCAGAAAAAGCATTTGACAAGATCAAACATCCACTTATGATAAAAATTCTCAATAAAATGGGTACAGAAGGAATGTACCTCAATATAATAAAATGTATATATGACAAACTCACAGCCACCATCATACTTACTGGTGAAAAACTAAAAGCCATTCCTCTGAGAACAGGAACAAGACAAGGGTGCCCACTCTTGCCACCCTTATTCAACATAATACTGGATGTTTGGGCCAGAGCAATTAAGGAAGGAAAAGAAATAAAAGGCATCCAAATTGGAAAGGAAGAAATAAAATTCGCACTATGGAGGACATGGTTCTATATATAGAAAACCCTAAAGAATCCACCAGAAAACTATTAGAAATAATCAACAACTGCAGCAAATTTGCAAGGTGCAAAATCAACATGCAAAAATCAGTTGCATTTCTATACACTAATAATGAACTAACAGAAAGAGAAGTCAAGAATACAATGCCATTTACAATCGCCACAAAAAGAATAAAATATTTAGTAATAAGTCTAATCAAAGAGGTGAAATACCTATACACTGAAAACTATAAGTCATTAATGAAAGAAAACGAAAAAGACATAAAGAAATAGAAAGATATTCCATGCTCATGGATTGGAAAAATAAACATAGTTAAAATGTCCATATTGTCTGAAGCAGTCTGCAGATTCAATGCAATCCCATCCAGAATCCCAATAACATTCTTCACTGAAATAGAAAAATGGATCCTAAAATTTATATGGAACAACAAAAGACCCCGAAAAGCCAAAGAAATCCTGAGAAAAAAAAAAAAAAAGCTGTAGGCATCACAATATCTGACTTCAAAATATACTACAAAGCTATAGCAATCAAAACAGCATGGTGCTGGAATAAAAACGGACACACAGATCAAAGGAACAGAGTTGAGTGCCCAGAAATAAACCCACATGTCTTTTGACAGCTAATCTTTGACAAAGGAGCCAAGAACATATAATGGACAAAAGAAAATTTCTTCAATAAATGGTGTTGGGAAAACTGGACAGCCATGTGCAAAAGAATGAAAATAGACCATTATTTTACCCCATACACAAGAATAACTCAAAATGGATAAAAGACTTGAATGTAAGACCTGAAACCATAAAACTCCTAGAAGAAAATATAGGCAGTATGCTCTCTGACTTCAGTCGTAGCAGCATCTTTTTAAATATCATGTGTAGGCAGGCAAGGGAAACAAAAGAAAAAATAAACAAATGAGTCTACAGATTAAAAAGGTTCTGAAAGACAAGGGAAACCATGAACAAGATGAAAAGACAACCTATCAACTCAGAGGAAATATTTGCAAATGATATCTCTGACAAGGGGTTAATTTCCAAAATATATAAAGAACTCATACAACTCAACAAGAAAAAACAAATAACCCAATCATAAAATGGGCCAAGAATATGAAGAGACATTTTTCCAAAGGAGATATACAGATGGCCAACAGACACATGAAGCAATGTTCAACATCACTAATTATTAGGGAAATGCAAATCAAAACGACAAGATATCACCTTACACCCATCACAATGGGTATAATTAACGAGACAAGAAATAAATTTTGGAGAGGATGTGGAGAAAAGGGAACCCTCATATACTGATGGTGGGAATGCAAACTGGTGCAGCCACTATGGAAAACACTATGGAGATTTCTCAAAAAGAAAAATAGAAATACCATATGATCCAGCTATCCCACTAGTGAGTATATATCCAAAGAACATGAAATCAGCAATTCAAAGAGATTTGTGCATCCCTATGTTCATCACAGCAATATTCACAATAGCCAACATGTTGAAGCAACCCAAGTGCCCATCAATGGATGAATGGATAAAGAATATGTGGTATATATACACAATGGAATATTACTCAGTCATAAAAAAGACAAAATCATGCCATTTATGACAAGATGACTGGACCTTCAGGGTATTATGCTAAGCGAAATAAGCCAGACAGAGAAAGACAAACACCGTATGATTTCACTCATAATGTGGAAGATAAACAAACACATGGATAAGGAGAACAGATTAGCGGTTACCAGAGGGGATGGGGGTGAGGGGGAGAGGGAAAGGGGCACATATGTACAGTGAGGGATAAAAACTAGGCTGTTCGTGGTGAATACAATGAAGTCTAAACAGAAACTGATATATAATAATGTACACCTGAAATTTACACAGTGTTATAAACCAATATGACTTCAATAAAATAATTTAAAAAATGAGGAAAGTATCTGAATAGACATTTCTTTAAAGAAGATATCCATATGGCAAATAAGCACATGAAAAGATGCTCAACATCATTAGTCATTAAGGAAATGCAAATCATACCCACAAAGAGATACCACTTCACATGCATTAGAATGGCTATAGTCTAAAAGATATACAATAAGGAGTGTTGGCAATGATGAGGAGAAACTGGAAACCTCATGCATTACTGGTGCAATTATAAAATAGTGTAACCACTTCAGACAACAGTGTAGCAGTTTCTCATATTGTTAAAAGAATAAGATACTATATAACCTTGCAATTGCATTTCTAATTATATACTCAAGATTATTGAAAACATGTGCTAACATAAAGACTTTTATAAGAATATTTGTAACAGTATTATTCATAATAGCCAAAAAGTAGAAACTAGTCAAATGTCCATCAATTGATGAATGGATAAATGTAATGTAGTATATCCACACAATGGAATATATTATTCAGCCATAAAAAGAAATAAAGTACTGATGCTACAACATGGATGAACCTTGAAAATATTATGGTAAGTGGAAGAAGCCAGTCAAAAAAGACCACCTATTGTATGATTCTTTTTATATGAAGTGTCCAGAATAGGCAAATCCATGCAGACAGAAAGCAGATTAGAATTTGCCAGGGACTGGTGACAGGGAGAATGGGGAGTGACTAGAATTGGTATGGGATTTTTTTATGAGTAAAAAAATGTTCTAAATTTAGATAGTGGTGAGTTTACACAATTCTGTGAATATTCTAAAAACCACTGAATTGTACACTTTAAAATGGTGAACTTTGTTTTATGTAAGTTATAATAAAGATATTATAAAATAATAAAGTGAATATTCAATGTGTTTTGTCAACATAGATTATGTTTAAGCAGGCAGTAGTAAAAGTAAGATAGGGGCTATGTATAATTCTATTTTAAGGTTAATATCTAAACAAATTAATAATGCAATTTCAACCAGTCCAATCCCTCAGGGCTGAGATAATTTTATGAATTACTTGTATGGTACTAAATTATACTAAGAAGGAATTTGTTTATGCACAGGATATATTCACTGGCAAATAAATGCTATAAAGTAGCAATAGCTATTAGAAAAACAAATTGCAGCATTATCCATTTATAAATACATATCTTCACATACATGCAAGCACATTCTACTCTGCAATTAGAAATCAACAGATTTTACAATACATCCATTATACCAATCAGGGGATAATTGAGGGATGTAACACATACCATGTGATTACTCGGAACTATACAAAACATTAATTAAAGCATTAGTAATGTGTTTTTGAGATGCCAACCTCAAATCAACAGTTATTGCAAAGATAACATAGAACTCAGATCAAAAGTACTGTTAAATGAATGCCTTGGTGGATCAAATGATCACCAAGGTAGAGTGATGAGAAGCATTAAGAACATAATGAAAGTTGATTCACAATAGAATGTCATTAGAGAAAAAAACTTCATATGGTAAACAAGCAAAACATGTTATATTTGCTACTACTTTTAATTTGGTGCCACAACTCTGAAATCTTCATTTTGTTATCAAGTTACAGCTCAACATCAAAAGCTCTGTTTAAAAAATGCCAATTCCTGTTATTTGTAAATTGTTGATCCTCTTCCTTGTATTCTGCCCTAACCAGATGTCCATGCTAATCTTGTACTTTCTCTATTCCAGCCCTGTAATAAACCATTTCAACAAGGAAGCATGGTCCTTTATAATTTGCAATAGTATTCAGAAGCCAAGATCTGGGGACTAGAAATATTCATTGTTACTGGTGTCATTGCTTCCAGGCCTTCAGTGGAGCAAGTTAGGAAGTATATTAATGACAATAATAAAGAAAATCACAAGTTCTCCTGTATATGCTCAATTAAAAATAAAATCAATTTTTCTTAAAATGTTATTTTATATCTGTATGTCCTTTCTCTTTGATTCTTAAGAAAGGTTCACACATAAATATTTATTTATTTGATTTATCCTACAATATACATAACAGCTTCAAAATTACAATGCCAATATTGCTACTAAGAGTAAAATCACCAAGTAGATTTTTAATTTTCTCTGCCTTTCTTTCTTTATCCTTAAAGTATATTCTACTAAAGATGTACAGTCTGACACTATGTTCAGAGGTCACTTGAAACAATTATTTTTATGTGTGGTTGTTTTACCACTTTGACATGCAGTTAGGTTTGTTTATTTTGGCTTGTTTTCAATTTTAGAGCTCACTGTTTTTCATTTAATTATATTTTTGAATGTACAAAATATTTATAGGGTTCAAAAGTAAAAAATACATGAAAATGTATATTTATAGGGTCTCACCTCTGCATCTATTCCATAAACACCTTTCCTCCAGCTGAAGTGTCGGAGGTATCATCTATGGCAGACAAAAAAGGTCCAGGTATAATGTCTAAGTAAACTGAAGTGCCCTAGGTGGATAAATAGGCAGCATCATTGAATCAATTAATGCAGAAATAGGGCGAAGAATCACATCTGTCAAAATAGACTGGAAGAAATTAGGAGATTAACATAGTCAAGGGTGATCAAGTAGATCAATGTGATCCACTTTCCATCATATGAAGTAAAGGTGATATCATGCAAATTATAATGGGTTTCATGTTTTGTACTAGGCGTTCTAGGTAATTTGTTTCTTAATGTTTCATAGTGGAAATGCATAAGCAACACACGTGACCTTGTGATAGTATAGCAAAGGCTATTCATCTTCCGTCTGCCAGTTTTTAGTGTAAATAGATCTGGGCCCTCAAATGTTATTTGTTGCTAGAGAAATCTGAGATCCATGTAAAAATTATTCTGGATGAGGCAGAAGAGAGACTAGATTTACTGAATAGTAATTTCCTTTCTAATAAGCTATGGGGGTGAATATTAACAAACATTGACTGTATGAAATAAGAAAAATGAAAATGTGTTGTGGTGTTGGAAATATATGATGATCTAAAGTGCAAGACAATGATAACAAAGGTGAAAGAGGTAAAAAGGACCTTATATTTTTGAGAAATGGTAAAAGTATTAATTTATATCATACTCCAATAGGTCAAAGATACATTTTGTAATCTTTAGGGTAAATATCAAAATAATAGTAAAAGAATGTATAAATACCAAGCTAATAATGAAAATGTTGACAGAAAAGAAGAGAGAAAAAGATGTTAAAAAAGAGAAACACTCAAAGTGGTACAAATAGACCATAAAGACTAAGATGATGCTTGAACCTAATTATTCCAGTAAGTATGTTAAAAATTGAGTGAATTGGGGCCAGCCCCATGGCCAACTGGTTAAGTTCGCAAGCTCCGCTTCAGCAGCCAAGAGTTTCGTAGGATCAGATCCTGGGCGCAGACCTAGCACTGCTCATCAGGCCATGCTGAGGCAGTGTCCCACATACCACAACTAGAAGGACCTGCAACTAGAATATACCACTGTGTACTGGGGGAGCTTTGAGGAGAAAGGAAAAGAAGGAGGAGAAGGAGAAGGAGAAGAAGAAAAGAAAAAGATTCGCAACAGATGTTAGCTCAGGTGCCAATCTTTAAAAAAAAAAAATTGAGTGACTATTCCAATTATTAAATAAAAATAGAGTGAATTTTCAAAAGAAAAAAACCTCTATGATGCTTCTAAGAGATACATCTTAAATATAAAAACACAGAAAAGTTGAAAGTAAGAGGATGCAAAACAATATACCATGCAAACGCTAACCAAAAGAAAGATGTTGAGGTTTTGTTTTATTAGTATCAGACAAATAGATGTTAATACCAGAAGCATTATTAAATATGAAGTAGGATATTTTATAATGATAAAAAGGTCAACCCACCAGGAAAATATAACAATTATAAATTTGTATTTACCTAATAATGTACTATCCAAATATATAATGTATAAATGGGCAGAATTAAAATGAGAAGTAGGCAAGTTCATAATCACAGTAGGAGACTTTAACACATACCTCTGTAAATTATAGGAAAACATGAAAACAAGTTTAGATATTGAAGATTTGAATGACATTTTAACAAATTTGATCTAATTGACATATGTATGGTCAAAGAGGAAACCATAGGAAAATTAGAAAATATTTTAATTGAAAAAAGATAAAAAAGGTCAAAATCAATGAAACCAAAAGCTGTTTCTATGTGACGATCAATAAAATTAATAAACCTCTAGCAAGACTTGTTACAAAGAAAAAGACAGAAAACAAAAATCACTGATATCAGAAAGGAAGACGGGATATAATAACAGACCCTGCAGACATTAAAAGGGTAATAAGGGAATTCTAGAAACAATTCCACATGTATAAATTCAACAACTTATATAAAATGGACCAATACTCAAAAACTGCTGTAGTTGGCTTTACAATGCTCCTCCCAAAATATTTGCACATCATAATCACAGGAACCTGGGAATGTTACCTTATATGGCAAAATGGGATTTTACAAATGTGACTAAGTTATGAATCTTAATAGAAGGAGATTATCTTGAATTATCTAGTTGAGCCCAATGTAATCACAAAGGTCCTAATGAGAGAGAAGGCAATGTAAAGACCGAAACAAAGAAAGATTTGAAGTTGTTATACTGCTGACCTTGAAGATGAAAGAAGGTGTTCTGAGCCAAGTATTGCAAGGAATGCAGCTCTAAAAGCTGGAAAAGGCAAGGAAATGGATGATCCCCTAGAGTCTCTGGAAGGAATACAGCCCTGCCAACACCTTGATTTGAGCCCAGTGAAATTCATTTAGACATTCTGATCTCCAGAACTGTAAGGCAACAGATTTGCATTGTTTTTAAGTCACTGAGTTTGTGGTAGTTCATTACAGAAGCAACAAGAAAACTAATATAACCACAAATTAACAAAAGTCACCTAATTGAAGTAGATAACCTGAAATGTTTTATAACAAAGTCATTGAATTTGTAGTTAAAAACCACTGAAAATAGAAATCTCTAGGCCCATGTGGTTTCCTCTGTGAATTCTACCAAACATTTAAAAAAGAAATAACACCAATTCTATACAAGCTCTTCCAGCAAATTAGAAGAGGTGGGAATAATTCCTGTGTCATTTTGCGAAGTCAGCATTAACCTGAAGGCAAAACCAGACAGGATAAAAAAATAAAACTACAGACCAACATCCCTTATGAAGATAGATGCAAAATCCTCAACAAAATATTAGCAAATCTAATTCAGGAATACATAAAAATAATTATATATATATATATATATATATAATGACCAAGTGGGTTTTATCCAGAGAATGCAAGTCAGCTTCAATATTCAGAAATAAATCAATTCACTATATAGTCAGTCATAAAAACACATGCATAAAAAGCATTTGACAATATACAACATTCTTTCATGATAAAAACTCTTGGTAACTAACCAGTAGGAAGGATCTTCCTCAGCTTGATAAGTGTATCTAAAGAAACCCTACAGCCAACATCATACTTAATAGTGAAATAGTGAATTATTTCCTGCTAAGACTGTAGTAAAGCAAGGATGATCACTTTCACCCCTACTATTCCACATCGTACTGGAACTCTTACTCAATGCAATAAGGCAAATACACAAATAAAAGACATCACATATTGAATATGAAGAAATAAAACTATCCCTATTTTCAGAATACATGAATAAAAGGCATCACATACTAAATAGGAAGGAATAAAACTGTCCTATTTCAAACAATGTGATTGTCCTTGTAGAAAATCCCAAGTACTCTACACAAAAACTCCTAGACTAATTAGAGAGTTTAGCAAGGTAGGGTAATACACGTTCAACACTCAAAAATCAATTGTATTTAAATATACAAGTTATACTGGTTTATTTTTACCCAAAGACATGTACTAGAATGTTCATAGCAACATTATTCATAACAACTACAACTGAAAGCAACCTAAATATTCATCAACATTAGAATAGATAAATGTATTATGGTATATTCTTATAGTAGAATACTATACAGCAATGGAAATGATTAAATTATTGCTACATGCAACAACACATAACATAATCTTGAAGAAAGTCAGACAAAAGAAAAGACATCATGCACAATTTCACTTATAAAGTTCACTAACAAACAAACTAATCTATGGTAAAGAAATTAGATAGTGATTATCTTTGGGAAGTAGGCAGGGTTATTTACTGTGAGGAGGCATGTGGTGGTCTTCTGGAGTGTTGGTAATGTTCTATTTTTTGATTCAGGGAAGTTACACAAGTATGTTCACTTTGTGAAAATTACTCAAGCTGTTGAACATTTGTGATGCAAGTGTCTTTTCTGTATCTGTAGGTAGGTAGATAGGTAGATAAATATGCATTTTTGAAGTTTATTAACAAATGGAATGAGTTACAACATATTGCTTACAGAAGAGAACATGATAGAAAAGAGACAACGCATAAATATAAAATAGAAAGAGAAAAAACCAAATGCAGACTATAAAATTGCATTTGTATAATGCTGAATCCCACTCCCACCCTTCTATCATTAAAAGGTAAAATTCTTCATAATGGTTTAGAAAAACAAGTACAACAACATAGACTTTTAAGAGTTACTTTTATAATAAAGTCCCCAGAAAAGAAAGAAAATTACTGGATGAATATATATCAATAAGATGAAGAGCATATTTTTAAGCAAAAACTAGTAAGAAGATAAAAAAATATATATTCATAGTGCTAAAAGGGAAAATAATAATACATAATATATATTTACCAAATAATAGCCATAGTAAACAATAAATACGAGGAGAAATGGATGTGGTTGGAAAATTAAACTGGCATTACTATTCAACTATTCAAAAGAAATATGGTAAGAGAATGTTAAAAATATTATTAATATGATGGAAGTGATATGGGTTGAATAATGATCCCAAAAGTCCTAACCCCCAGTACCTGTGAATGTGATCTTATTTAGAAATAAGTTCTTTGCAGATGTAATTAGGGATGTCAAGATGAGATCATCCTGGAGTTAGAGTGGGCCCTACATCCAATGACTGTGTCCCTATATGAGACAGAAAAGAAGACACAGAGACACACAGGAGGAAAGGTCGTGTAAAGACCAAGGCAGAGATTAGAGTGATGCATCTACAAAGCAAGGAATGCCAAGGATTGTCTGCATCCATCAGAAGCTGAAAGGTGCAAGGAATGAATTGACGCCTAGCGCCTTCAAAAGGAGCATAGCCCTACCAATATCTTGATTTCAGACTTTTAGCCTCTACAATTGTGATAAAATAAATTTCAATTGTTCTAAGCTACCCAGTTTGAGGTAGTTTTTTATAACAACTTTAGGAAACTAATACAGATTTTGGTAGTGGTATATGGGGTGCTGCTGAAACAAATTCCTAAAAATGTAGAAGTGGCTTTGGACTTGGATAATGGGTAGGGACTGGAAGAATTTTGAGGCACATGATAAAAAAAATACCTAGATTGCTTTGAAGAGATTATTGGTAGAAATATGGATGTTAAAGGTTATTCTGGTGAGGGCACAGAAGGAAGTGAGGAACACTGTAGAGAAAGCTTCAATCGTCTTAAAGAATACATGCCATCATGGGCTGAATGTTGGTAGAAATATGAACGTTAAGGGTGCTTCTGGTGAGGTCTCAAATAGAAATGAGGGACATATTACTGGAAACTATAGGAAAGGTGATCCTTGTCCTAAAGTGACAGAAATGCTGACTGAATTGTGTTCTACTTTTGGGTGGAGAGCAGAAATTGTAAGTGATGAACCTGGATATTTAGCTGAGATTTCCAAGCAAATTGTTTCTTGTTGCTGCTTCTAGTAAAATGCAAGAGGAAAGAAATATATTGAGAAAGGATCTGTTAAGCAAAAAGGAAACCAGCACTTGGTGGTTTGGGAAATTTTCAGGCTATCCAGATTGCAAAAGATGCCAATGTTGGGAGATTCATGGTTCAGAAAGTATGCTTTGGAAAGAAGGCCAAGAGTGTGGCTGTAAAACCTTTCCTGAAGAGATTAGGTGTATCACTCATGGATCCAATCGACAATCTCAGCAGAAGCCAGGAATAGAGAGGGGGTATCCAGGAATGATCCATGGAAAACCCTCTCATCTAATGGAGTGGACCCCATTCACATACATGGAAGACTGATGAGGTTTTTCAGAATATTGTATTAGCAGAAACATTGCTAGCTTGGACTGAAGGGGACTTAGAATGAAGTGAAAGAGAGCAGTTGGACTTTCAAAATTCCTCAAGCAAGAAATGGGCTAATATAGACAGTTTGTGGCAAACATGTACTACCATTCCAGAAAAAGGAAGAAGACTCTGAGTGCAGAGTCACAGAGGCAGAAAAAGAGACGAGAGGGGTTGCAAAACCAGAGGCAGAGACCAACCAAACTGCCACCCTAGTTACAGAAGCCAATTAAGCCACCCTGTGGGCCCAGAGGCAGAGGCCAAACATGGAGCTTCCACTGGTCTAGACAGTATATCCGTTAATGACTAGAGGGTGGAGTCAGTGTAGGTCCAGAGGGCGGACACAGAGCCACAGAGAATTATTTTCAAATCTTGACACCTGATGTAATTTACCTTGCTAGATTTTAAATTTGCTTGTGACCAGTGACCCCTTTACTTTTCCCATTTTCTCCTTTTTGGAATGAGAATACTCATCCTATGCCTATCCTACATTTGTGTTATGGGAGTAGATAACTTGTTTTATAGGTTCACAGGTCCACAGATGGAGAGGGCTTTTCCCTAGAATGGACCATATTCACAGTCTCACTCATACCTAATTTGGATGATTTAGAAGATGAGATTTGGAGCTTTTTGAGCTGATGATATTTAGAGGAGAGTTTGGACTTAGAGTTGATGCTGTAATGGGTTGAGATTTTGGGGGATGTTGGGATGGAGAGAATGTATTTTGCATGTGGGATGGACATCAATTTTGGAGGGCCATAAGGTGGACTTTAGTGGGTTGAATAGTGGCCCAAAAAAGATATGTTCATGTCCTAACCCCCAGTACCTGTGAAAATGACTTTATCTGGAAATAGGTACTTTGTAGATGTGATTAAGTTAAGAATCTCAAGGTGAGATCATCCTGGATTTAGAATGGACCCTGCATCCGGTGACAGTATCCCTATAAGAATTAGAAAAGAAGAATACACCAAGACCCATAAGGAAGGAGACTATGTGAAGATGGAGGCAGAGATTGGCGTGATGCATCTACAATGGAAGAATGCAAAGAATTGTCTGCAGATTAAAAAAAACTGAAAGAGGCAAAGAAAGCTGTCTTAGAGACTTCATAGGGAGGGTTGCCCTTCCAATACATTGATTTTGGACTTCTAGCCTCCAGAACTATAAGGGAATAAATTTCTCTTGTTTTACACCACCTAGTTTGTGATAATTTATCATGTCGGTCTTAGGAAACTGATACAGTATCTACTAGCAGATTTATTGTGAGGATTAAATGAGATAATGTATGTAAAATGCCTATAGAGGGAGCATATAGTCAATGGTAGCTATTATTATTAGCACCGGGAAATCTATTAATAAATCATATTACTTTTTTAAATAAGAAAAGCAATATGTAATCATAATAGCTGCTAAAAGCATCAGATAAAATTTAACACTCACTACCAATAAAAATAAAAATACATTAAGAATATAAGAAACTTCCTTAATGTGGTAAAGAGGAACTATTTTCAAAGAAGAGTAGTGATATACTTAATATTGCTTACTTACTGTACAAGCCCTGGAGACATGCCCACTGGAAAAGAGGAAGAAAATATTGCCATTAAAAAAACATAATCCCATTTTCTGAAATTACCTGAATTGCTTATTTCAGCAAGCCATGTTATTCCCTATATAAATAACCATACATAGGAAGCATGGAATTCAAACATTAACTCAATGATTAATTGAGTAATACTGATGATGGTGTTATTGAGAGACTTTACCCTAATGCCTCTATCTGCACTGCACAAGTAGATCTGCCAAAGGTTTCAAAAAGTTATTGTGATGTTTTCAGATCACTTTTCTCTAGATGGGCATCATTTATTAATGTTTTTTAGCATTCTGACCAATGCAGTGAGACTTGAAAAAATGAATACATAGAAAAGTATTGCAATAGAAGAAACTAATATGTTCTTATTTGTTGATAGCTTGAATGAATACTAGAAAATCTAAAAGAATCATCTACAAACCTATGTCACTCTGTCTTGTGTTAATTTACATACTCATACAATGCTAATAAAATTTCCACAAATTTGTTCTAAAACACAATAATATTCTTCTTGAAAGTCATTTTAAAAATAAGCATGTGAGATTATACAAATCAGAAAATACTAGAGCAACAGGGGTAATCCACTGTGGAAGATGTTGGATTGTGGTCATTATATTAACATGTTCAATGAAACAGACTTATTGAGTCATCTTAAAAATCAACCTAATTATATAGGAAATTTAAATATATAATAAAATCAAGCATTAAAAATGCACAAATGATGGGGCTGGCCCCGTGACCGAGTGGTTTAAGTTGGCGCGCTCTGCTGCAGGCAACCCAGTGTTTCGTTGGTTCGAATCCTGGGCACGGACATGGCACTGCTCATCAAGGCACGCTGAGGCAGCGTCCCACACGCCACAACTAGAAGGACCCACAACGAAGAATATACAACTATGTACCAGGGGGCTTTGGGGAGAAAAAGGAAAAAAAATGCAGAAATGAGGAATTATTTAATAATTAGTGTTGGGATAACTGGATAGTGTCTTTGGGGGAAAAATTTAATTTACAAATCTGTTTAGATACATATTTTATGTCCACTGCAAATAAACTCGAGAAGAATTAAGGATTGCACATTATATCATGCCATGGAAAAGCTAGCAGAAAATAGAATATGATCTTTGGCTGGATGATGGCTTTCCACAATTTGAAGTAATAAGAAAAGTTTAAAAGGAAAGATTGACAGATTCAATTGTATAAAGTGTGAAACATCTATTCAACAAAACATGAAATGAAAATAAAAGAGAAAACCATACACTGGCATTATGTATGACAGATCAAGAATTAACATCAATAATGAACAAAAAGAGGATTCTAATTCATAAGAATATAGCTAAGAAGCCGATGAGTAAAAGGAATAAATAGTAAAATAGAAAAGAAAAAACAGAGAGGGGACGTAAGGATAAATGTTCAGCCTCACTAGTAAGTAGAGCAATGCAATGTGAAACAATAATGAGGTGCCATTTGTACCTATTAAATTAGAAAAATTGAGTCTACTCAAATTAGGCAAGGCTGTGATTAAATTAATGCACTCTAGCCTTGGTGGTGGCAGTGTAAACTAGTACAACATGTAAAGCAATTTGGCAATATATATCAAGTCATAAAATTTTGACCACTTATTTTACTCAAGAATTGAACCTAAGGAAATATTTGTTAGAGCATTATCTGTAATAGCAAAAAGTTGGAACCCAGATACATGTCCAAAAATAGTTGAATAAGTAAATTACAGTATAGAAAGTAGGCATTAAATTATAATTGTAAACATATAACAACATGGGAAATATGTAAGAGTCATTATTAAGTAAAAAGAGCATATCATTTGGAAGATAATAAAGATATACACAAAAATATGAAAGTGCAGATGTGGATTTAACAGTACTTAATATCCTGAATTTTATACTGGGGAGTTGTGCTTAGTATGCAATTATATATATTATCACTTCTGATCAAGATATAAGACTTTGAATAACCAACATTTAGTTTTATTTAGTAATTTCATTAAATGGAAGAATAACATATTCTCTAACATAACTTTCCTGATGTAAGCCACTATTAGTTGTATGCCTAGACAATGAACCTTAGAAATATCTCAATGAAAATATGTAGTGTATAGTTATTTCTAAGCATTAGTGAAAATATTTTTCATTATTTTCAACTTAGTGCCTCAACACTTTGTTTACTTTGGCAGTATTAATTAAAACACCATTGTTATCACTTCAGTGGAAAATGGTTGTATGATCATTGCCTGTTGATTTTAGCAATAATTTAACAAGGGAGTTGCAAATTAAAATATATAGTTTATTTTAAGGGTGTGAATTAGTTTTCACTTTTCTCTCTTGAGAATATTGATTTTTAACTATGTGAAATATTGTGAACTTAATATGTGCAAAGAAGCAGAAATTCTGGTGGTATGCATATAAACACTTGATCCCAAATCATTTGATTTGTAACATAGTATTATCTATTTGAAAGAAAGCTTTTTTTAATCTCTAGAAATATGCTTTCAAATAGATGGAGCATTCAATTGATTGACACGTTTAACACTTTTAAAGACATTGTTTTCCTTTATTGTTTTTTAAATAGAACAACAACAAAAGTAGCTCAGTTGGAGTTCTTGACCTGTGGCAGCATTTATGGCAGCTCTGGTACAGTTCTGTGCCTGCTAGTCTCAGCCCCACAATCTCAACCGTCCTCAACTCTCTCTGCTGCAAGTAAAGGTGGTGGTAGACAGGTGCATGAGGTAGTTTCCATTAAGTCTCTTTCAGAGAAGAAAGAAAGAGTGAAGGAGGGAAGGAAAAAGAGAGAAAGCAGAATGATATACTCTTTAAAGGGATGGATTCTAAAGCTACATTGCTCATTGCTGCAGTCCAAATGCTATTCCTTTAATTTACTAATTATTTGACCATGGGCAAGTTATAGTTTCTCACCAGTATTTCACAGATTTCATGAAAAAGGTTTTGCTTTTTCTAGCTGCATGTTTTGCAATTTGACCTTGATTGTTCTTTCGTCTCTCTAAGCCTCAGTTCCTTATCAATGAAATAGTACCTAATAAACCTTGAAAACTTATTTTCTGTTATCATTAAAGTACCTATAGTTAACTTTACTGTATTGTTTACTTAAAAATTTGCTAAGAAGGTAGATCTTTTGTTAAGTGCTCTTACCACAAAAGAAAAAAAAAATTGAAAAGGGGGTAGGAGGAAACTTTTGGAAGTGATGGATATGTTTATGGCCTTGATTGTGGTGATGGTTTCACAGGTGTATACTTGTCTCCAAATTCATTGAGTTGTATACATTAATTATGTACAGCTTTTTATATGTCAATCATACCTAAAGTGTTTTTAAGTATCAATTTAGATGTATTCCACAAGTTTTCATATGAAGAATTTATATTATACAGTTTTAATTATTTTAAAGTTCTTATCATGAATTCTTCTTTGACTAGTAGAATTTTAGCGATGCATTTTTAAATTCCGAAATGTGTAGGGTTTTGACCATTTTGTTGTGGTTATAAAACATGGTCTTTATGATACAAATTCTTAAAATGTTTTTAAATGTGCTGTGTGACTTTATGTGTGATCAATTTTCCAAATATTTTGTGTGTGCTTTAGAAGATTGTGTGTTTGAAAACTGTTGGGAGCAGAGTTCTATATGTTCCTTAAATTAAGTGCATTAATTGTGTTATTCAAATCTTCTATATCTTTACTATTTTAATTTTGTCTCTTGACCTATCAATATTTGAGAGAGGTATTTTTATATCTCCTACTATGATGGTAGAATTGTCAATTTTTTAAAAATTCCATCAGTTATTGCTTTATAAATTTAAGGCTATATTATCAGGCATTACAAGTTTATATTTATTATATCTCCTTGGTGAATAAAACCTTTTAACATTATGAGTATTCTTTTGACCTAATAATGCTGTCTTTCAATTTTGTATTTTTTGATATTAATATAGTTCTTCCAGATTTCTTTTGGTTAGTGTTTCCCGATATGCCTCAGTTTACTATTATCCCTGTTAACCACTAAATTTTAGCTCCTGGCATCAACATTTACACTTAGGACATCGTCAGATTTTGTATTCTGTTACCGTACACCTCTCAAACTGCAGGTCACTGCTCTTCTTTTTCTTTTATAGTTTGCTTGTTTTTAGTTTTGGCCCATGGTGATTTCATTTAGTGCAGGCTCAAAAATACGTTTAAATAATGTGTTTGTTTTAATTTATCTAATACATAACTGTAATGTTTAGAATGTCTTGTCTGGCATTCTGCCAGAATCAGAAGTCCTTGCTAGACTTTTGACGTTAGTAATGATCTAAATAAGCTACCTTATTTGAATTATATGCCCATAGCAGGCATTTATAATCTGTTTTGGTACTTGTTTCCCTTGAAGTTGAAAGAAGTGTAAGCATCTTTTCAATATAGGAATCCATCACCAATTAAAACCTTTATTGCGTTCCTGAGCTAGCCCATGGATTTCATGTGTGGTCTGATTCCCCTGACTGTGTTCTGCTCCTTCCCTACTGCATCCTATCACCTAAAGTGAAAATAGAGACCAAGAAAATTTTTTTGGCAATTCACTGAGTCATGAGTCTGAGACGTATTTAAGGATGTACTCCTTGAAAACTATGAAATATTAGAATAATTTCTGTAGATCACTAAATAATACTATGTTTTAAATACTCAGCTATTTATTTAACATGCCATTTAACTGTCATACTTTGAGGTTGGGTCTAGAATTTTGCTGTCTAATATGGTAGCCACTAGCCACATGTGGCTATCGAACACCTGAAATGTGGCTAGCCAGCAAGATATGGAAACAACCAAAGTGTCCCTCGACAGATGAATGGATAAAGAAAATGTGGTATATACACAGAATGGAATATTATTCAGCCTCAAAAAAGAAGAAAATTCTGACATTTGTGACAATATCGATGAACTTGGAGGACATAATGTTAAGTGAAATAAGCCAGTTGCAGGACAGATACTGCATGATTCCACTTATATGAGGTATCTAAAATAGTCAAACTCATAGATATTGCAAATATCCTGAAATATTTTTATACTTATCACTAAATTGAAATTATGCCATTTATTATACCTTCTGCTAGATTGCATTAATATATTTGATATTATTAATTATTATTAAGTAATTATCATTAAATAATTTAATTATTTACTATACTAATAAATAAGGACATTGTGTTACTGTGTGAGTTACATTATATCTCTGTTGGATAGTACTGGAATAGAAAATTATAGCCAAATTAGGCTAGACTCTGGGTTTGTAACTTAAGACTCATGAATGGATGTTGAGAAGTCTGTAACCTCCCTTGAAATTATATGCAATACTGTGTGAGATTTTGCATATAGGTATTTGTATTTTATCAAATTCACAGAGTTGAAAGACACCTCACCCCAAAATAGATTAAGAACAACTAGCCTAGACCACAAAAATGAGTGATTTTGCATTGCCACAGACCAAGCCATACAGAGTGGAAGTCCTACAATACATCTTGAAAATTGGTTATAGGTTTAAAAATTCATCCATTTATTCAATTAATATTTATTTCATGCTCACTAGGGTAGCAATTATTGTGGTTGGCACTCGTTTCCACTAACATTATTGCATGACGCATCTTTTTGGTGACAAGGGGATATAGATAGGAATGGTCAGATTCTGGGTTGTCAGTAATGATATGGATATTTCAAATTCAGAGACTCATAATTCATGTCAGCGTCAATCAGTCAAACTAAAAACTTATATAATGTCTCAAAAAGAGAATTCTTCAGTGCAATGGGAAGAGAACAAAAGGAGGCATCCGGATGGAGAACTAAAAAGGCACTTGGGTTGAAACTTACTTTAAGAAAATGCATTTTAAATAATACAACCCAGAATTGCCTGTGTTTTATTCTTTCTGACATGCTTTTGCATCCTTATCTCATTTGCCTATTTTATTTTCACAACAAGCCTATGCACCTAAGCAAAGTAGACGGTATTACTTCCGTTTGGTTTGTGTAGCAGACAAGCGGACTTCTCAAATGCTCAGAGAGAAGCTTCTCCAGTCAGATCAGAAGCAAAAAGTAGTTCCAACCTTAGTGCCTAATTTCTGTCCCATCTTCATGAATTTGCAAAAATGTACTTCCATCTGCCTAAGTGCCTCAGACCCATTCACTTCTTTTCTCAGCTTTCTTTTTGCCCCAAGCTCCGGTCTGAGATTTGCTCCAATGATAAGCACACAAGGAGAGATTCCTCTGAAGTGAAGAACCACAGATGGGGGTTTCACTCCAGGTAGAGGGGTATACTTTTCTAGAAATAGAAACCTAGTAGGCACTGAAGAGGGTAGTAAAGCAAATTTGACATTAATAGCTTTCATTAAAATATCGAAAGATAGGGATAAGGATTTATAGAAAATGCTGTGATGCACTGCCTAAAACCTCCCTTTGGTAATGACAGCCCTCAGTTTTCAGCCGTCTTTGGGAACTTCCTCAGCTAGAGAGAGCTACCTTTCCCGAGGTCATGCCCCCTTCCTTAGGTGGCCTACATCCAATGACTGATTTATATCGTGACTTGGTCATGCTGTCCCAACTCAAAACTGCTATGGAGGACCATCTCCACAACACCCTATAGGTTTGACAGGAGCTTCCATTGAGACTGCTTGACAGTTCAACTTTTTCCTTTGGCAAATCCTTATTCTTTGCCTTCACTTCCAGTTTTTGACCCCAACAGTATTCCCTCATAAGCCTAATGTATTTTAATCTTTAAGCATCTGATTCCTAGAGAACTAACCAGCTATAGCTGAGGCCAAGAATGGCCTTAGAAAGCAGATACTGGGATGAGATTTTAGGTTTGGCTCACTGGCTGCCTAGCTGGTAATGAGATCTCTATCATTGATTGTAGATGGAACTCAGGTGACTCCTGGTCCATGGTAGTGGTATAATTGTTAAAACTTTTGCATGTGATAAACTGGGATGGCATGTTATTATAAAATAATGTAGTGTGATGTATTAGGTTTTTGAGAAATGGGAGAGGAGATAATAACCGTAATGGCATTGAAATTTGGTTGTCTTGATAAGCTCGATCGACACCTTGGGAAAAAATACAAGAAAAAGCTGAGCATGATTAAATGACAATTAAAGGCTAGTGTGAAAGCCAGAAGGCCTCCTAGGTAGCATATAAAGAGACTCTTCTCCTTAAGCAGAAAGGCAGAGAAAGCTGAGGACCAAGTCTAGGATTTAATTGTAAGAATAGTTGAGTTCCAAAAAAGTTCAAGTTCCAACCAAGGCAGGTCTGCTTTAACAAGGTAAGGGCTCTTGTTGGGAAAAAATAGGACATTGACACATGGGACAGGGATCTCTGGATTGATGCTCCTGAAAATCTTAAATCTGCAGATTCCTCTGAGTATGTAGAAGAGGGACACTCCTCCATGAAGGTCTAGGAGTTCCCCCTTGTTTAGAGACAGTGCAGAAGTCCCTCTCTTGCAGGACAATGTGCATTCTTTTCATCTTCTCCCACATTCCTTTCTGGTCACTAAGCCTATAACTAGGGTTATATTTTAACTTTAGCTAGGGACATGATGGAGCTAGTATAGGAGAAGGGACTGGATAAACACATATTCTATGTATAAATTTGCCTCTCCTGCCTGCAGGGCCTCAGCCAACATGGTTATGCAAGGGTTTATAGAATGTCTGATCCACAGCATGGGGTACAACATAACACTGTATCAGACCAACTGACCAATTTCACAGCAAGGATTTTGTGGCAGAAATGCCTTTCTATGGGTGCTGTGTTGCAACTGGAAGAATACTTGGGTCATAGGACCAAGGTGAGGAAGTAGAATTGGCCACAATTACTGTCACTCCCAGGCACCTGCTTGGGGAATTTATACTTCCCATCCCTGAAACCCTGGGTTCTGTGGGTTTAGACGTCTTGGTTCCCAAAAGGAGAATGCTTTGGCTATAGGACACAATAAAAGCCCCATTGAACTATAAGCTATGAGTTTGACAAGCAAAAAGATCTGAGGTGTCCACGGAATGGACCGCTGTGGACACGGTGATTCACCACCCAGTTTCCTGCTCAGAAATGAAGATGTTTTTACCCCAGCTGCTGGGAATGAGTCTAGCAGACAGCCACCAGTTTTCATCCTCCTTTTATGATTGTCTCAGCTGAAGTGAGTTGCCTTCCCTTAGTCATGCCTCCATCTTGAGCAGCCCATATCCAATGACTGATTAATGTGCAAGTATAAAGTCCCAGTCCTCTTATCCTAACTTTTGATCAGCTATGGAGGGTCATCCCATCTTCCCAATTCCCTCCAGAGTCAGCTGAGACCTCCATTGAAACTACATTATGGCTCAACCTCTCCCTCTGCCCACTCCTACTTCTTTCTCTTCCATTCCACGGGTGGCTGATCTCCCTAAAACTTCCCTCATCTTAATACCGCCTTATAGTCTGCTTCCCCAGAAAGTCAACCTGTAACAGGGAGTTAGAGTAATTACAGATCAAAAGAGATAAGATGATGTGCTCCTTCCATTTAAATAGGAAATACAGGAGAGAAAAGCTAATAAATTACATAATAATTATTCATCTAGTTACCACAACCACCCTATGAGGCAATAGGGGAAAATGTAATATTTTATGAGAAATCTAAACCTTGAGAAGTGAACGTATATGTTCAAAATTACATGATTTGCTACAGAGCTAGAGTAAGAGCTGATGAGGAACTGTCCTCTTATCCAATTTCAAATAATGATTACTGATTGCTCTGTAAATTCCCAGTAACTTATACAGAAAATGAATGGGATTATCCATATTTTATAGATAAACAGACTTAAAAAGATTAAGCAACTTGATCAAAAACTACTCATTAAAATCAAACAACTAGTAAGTCATAGAGCTGGGATTCAAACTCAGGGCTGACTCCACCCTGGTGCTTTTTCTACCAGCCCCCAATTAACTGCCCTCAATTGAACCTCCCTTGTTTTTGAAGGAGAATGTCTTTGAGTTTGGGTTCGGGGGCCTTTAAGCTGTATACATTGCTTTATTACAGATATAATTACTAGAGTTCTCAAGGTGTGTGTGGGGAGGCATGTAATATATGAGCTCCTTGGATAATGTTTTGAAATACATATTCACAGCTATGAGACAATTTTGTGTTTGGAGAATGAATGAAAAACATTGTTTTCACAAATGCTGTAGAAAACAAAGCTTAACACAATATCCTTTGTGAATATTCAGAATATAGCAATGTTTGTCTATGTGTACATAAGGGGAATGGATTTCAAAATTTTCAAGCAGAGGCATGAAATTTTATTTTTATTAAAAGAGCAAAAGGCTCTTTAAAACATTGAAGAGTACTGTTTCATATCATTCTGCTGTCATATTTAGATAATCTACCACATCTTGCATGAAAATTTCAAAATATAAGTACTATGTGGATAATTAGTCAGTTATAGCTAATGTTACATCTTGTTAACATCTTGTTAATGTTAACTGCACCTCTTCTTTACATTCTGATAGTAATTCATTCATTCAACAAATGTATATTAAGCTATGATCCAAGCCCTGTACTAAGTAATGTGGATACATAAGTTAAGTGATCCACGAGCTTCATGTCATCATCTTCCCTGCTTTACTGACAACAATTGTGCCTTACATCTAAAAGTCTTTACAACCAAACTCCTTTAGCTGAAGAAGTATGCTTTTGACTTCTTCCATATCCCTCATTGTGTAGTATAAAACTTTTAACCTTTGTAAGTCTTGAACTTACTGCGTTCCATGATTTCTCAAAGACAGAAAAGCAGGGTTAATCAAAATACCAGCCATAAATCTGAAATTTTTTAGTGCCAGCTCAAAGACCTAAGAAAACAATGAAGTCAAACAGCAGTTTTCATGAACACCAGGGAATTTGTTCAGGAACAAATTTAAATAAATTACTGAGATTAACAGAAATGGGTAATTACATTTTTTTTGTGAACCGTACGTGATCAGTGAAATTACTAGTGCCTGACACAACATGTTAGAAAGTACTCTGTTTGCTACCCATTAGACCATGAAAATTTTCTTATATTTTTAAATAAAGATAGCTGTGTGTTCTGACATGTAGGATTTCAGATAAAACAGAGTAATCTAATTACAAAATTACCTAGTTTCCTGTTTATTGTTGTAGTCTGCAGGGTAGGGAGGATAGAAATAACATACCAGTCTGCTGTCAGAACATTTGAGGCAAGTGTATGCATCCTGCCATGAAGTTTTGGAATAGCTGCAGAAAGGAAATTTATCTGACAAGGAATGTGTTTAGGCAGGTTGGCTCCAGCTGTGAATTCGCAACAGCTAAATAATTTGGTATAGCAGTCCTAAATTCAACCTGTAAATATTCTTAGAGAAGTTAAGTCTCATCACAGAGATCTTCTTTGGCTCATGCGGGCCTTCATGGTTCACTCCAATGAAACAATGTTCTAATGTTTTTGCCTTCACAGAATATACATTTAGAGACTATGAAGATTGGTGTTATTTTATTTCTTGATGAGTTTTCCTAACTTACATTCGCTGGCTTTGTATTCTTTGACCATTTGCACAACCTTCACATACATTTAGCTGATAGTCAAATGCAGTGTCACCTCAGAAGAGAATGGTATAGCTTCATTTATTATTGAAGCCAAAGTTCTAACTTTGCCTGTCAACATTAGCTAGCTAATTTAACATTAAGATCAAGTTATACCTAATGATAGATATGTAAAAAAGACACACTCAGTAACTGGCTCTAGGGAGCTATTGGCACTTTAGAAGAGCTTGGGTTACATTGAATTTAATGATGTTGTAAATGTTTATTGTGTATCTACAGTTTAAATGCACTCAGACTAAATTTTAGATCCCAGTTGTAATTGATTCATACAAACGTATTTTAAAAATCTAAAGAGAGGAAGCATAATATACAATAGGTTGTCTCATTATTTCCTCACTTCATGTCTCTTGGGCTTCCCCTTATCTGCATATCTCAATAAAATTTGACATATTCCCAAGAACCTTATTTTACAAACACTTCACCCATTTAGAAGTAGGTGCTGAATACTGTCTTGATTTAAGGCAAAGGAAACAGAAATAATTAAGAAATTTTAAAAAATATGGCATAACATGCCAGGACATGAGTTGAAGAGATGGCAAGCATTTGATAGCAGTGTCATAGGTAGGGCCTTAGCTGGGATACTGCCTAAGTGTCAGAAAACTATTGGAGATTAAAATTAGTTAAGGAGTCAAAAATTCAGATTTTCAGGCCCAAACGCCGGTAATAATTTTCAGTAATAAATTTTAGCTAAAATGTTCAAAGACCAAAGTATCATACTTCTTTATTCATTTATTTAATTACTATTTAAAACTTGTCCCCTATAGAATACTCATCATATGACAGGCATTATTTTAATTGCTTTTCAAATATTAATCCAGTCAATCTTCATAATAACCCTATGATATAGGTGTTGCCCTTTATAAGCACACAGCTTGTAAGAAAATTGCCAAATTTCATATACCTAATAAGCAGATGGTGAATAACACTGACAGGAAAAATTGTTTCATTTGAAACATGGTTGGAGGAGAGCTCTACAGATACCCTGGACTGCCAGAAAGATGACCAAGTGGGTCCTAGAGCAAATTAAGCCTGAACTATTGCTGGGAACAAAAATGATAAAAACTGAGGCTGTTCTGCTTTGGACACATCATGAGAAGGCAGGATTCTTTGGAAAAGACAATAATGCTGGGAAAAGTAGAAGGCAGCAGGAAATGAGGAAGATCAAATATGAGATGGATTGACTCCATAAAGGACATAAAGGCATGAATCTACAGAAACTGAGTATGGCTGGCGAGGACAGAACATTGTGGACATCACTCATTCATAGGGTCATCAGGAGTCAGAGCTGACTTGATGGCAGGTAACAACAACAAATAAGTGGAGGAGCCTAGATTTAAATCTCACTCTAGAATCGGTGCCCTTAACCACTATGTGTTATACTACTTTTAAAGGATTGCTGTTTATCAATTTCAAACCACCCAATATATCTTCTTATTCTTAGCAATGAGATGAGGATAATAAATGAGAATTTTCCTCCTGTGATCTCAGATTTTTGTCAAAGACTCCAAAAGCTGAGACCAATACAAAGAGAGGCAAGACATATCTCCACCTCCCAAAGCAAGGTGTTAGACCATGTTTGCACGGCATGATAAATGCTACATAAGTGGTTAAGGTTGAGGGAACAAAGATAATAGAACATATTTGGAGTGGGTTGTCAATGTTTTATGGAAGAAGGGAAAGCAGTGTTTACCCTCACTTTAAGCCAATCAAGAGAGGGAGCTTCAAGAGAACCACTCAGAAAGGTAGCCCTGAGTCTCTTGGTGTCAGGGGAGTACAAGGCCCACTGTTGGAATCACACCTAAAAAAGGCCAACATGTCAAGAGGCTGACCCTAGGTCAGTCAGAAAGGATGACACTAAAAGACAAATGCATCTGGAGCAAGCTGAGCTTTCTCTAATGTGGCACTTTCTCTAGGCAAAAGGACAATATGCAGAATTGAAAAGCTCCCATAAGATAGACTGAAAAGGGGTAAGAATTAGCCATGAGGAGAAGCATTGCCTATGTCAGGGGGACCTCAGAGGTCGATCCTTAATGGAGGATCTCCAAGAAATATTTATAAGTGCCCCACCATGGACTACAATGCAGGTGTGAAAATTAATGAGGGAGTTCTCTATATAATGCTGTAGAATGATCTCTAAGACACTGAAAAATGAAAAAGTTCAAATACAGAGCAATGTTTTTATTATACTACCTTTTATGAAGAAGGGGGGTAATATGATGATAGATAGATGTGGACATACATATGCATACCTATAGATAGATATAGACAAGGGCAGAGAAGTAGACTTTTCTGAAGTTATTTTTTTTAAATTTTGGCACATGTGATATTTTGATGTAGTAAATATATATTTGATCTTTGTCTGCAGTTCCTGGCACAGAACTTTTTTTCCAGTAACTTTATTGAGATATTAATGGTTTATAACATTATGTAATTTCAGGTACATTATTATTTATCAATTTCTGAATAGACTTCGTCATGCTCACGACCGGCAGTCTAATTTTTGTCTGTCATCGTACATATGTGTCCCTTTACCCCTTTCGCTCACCCCCCAACTCCCTTCCCCTCTGATAACCACTAATCTGCTCTCTTTATTCATGTATTTGCTATCTTCCACATATGAGTGAAATCATGCAGTGTCCTTCTCTGTCTGGCTTATTTCACTCAACATCATACCCTCAAGATCCATCTATGTTCTTGCAAATGGGACGATTTTGTCTTTTTTATGGCTGAGTAGTAGGCCTTTGTGTGTGTGTGTGTATCACATCTTTATCCATTCATCTGTAGAAGGGCACTTGGGTTGCTTCCACGTCTTGGTTATTGTGAATAATGCTGCAATGAACGTAGGGGTGCATAAATCTCTTTGGATCATTGATTTCAAGTTCTTTGGATAAATACCTAAATACCCAGTAGGGGGATAGCTGGATCATATGGTATTTCTGTTTTTAATTTTTTGAGAAAGCTATCTACTGTGTTCCATCGTGGCTGCACCAGTTTGCATTCCCACCAGCAGTGTATGAGAGTTTTCCTGTCTCCACAACCTCTCCAACATTTGTTGTTTTTTGTCTTGGTAATTATAGCTATTCTGAGCTGTATAATGTGATATCTCATTGTAGTTTTGATTTGCATTTCCCTAATAATTAGTGATGTTGAACATTGCTTCATGTGTCTGTTGGCCGTCTGTATATCTTCCTTGGAAAAATGTCTGTTCGCATCCTCTGCCCATTTTTTGATTGGGTTGTATGTTTTTTTGTTGCTGAGTTCTATGAGTCTTTGTATATTTTGGAGATCTACCTCTTGTCAGATAAATGATTTGCAAATATTTTCTCCGACTTGGTGGGTTGTCTTTCATTTTATTTATGGTTTCCTTTGCTTTGCCAAAGCTTTTTATTCTGATGTAGTGCCATTTCTTAACTTTTTCTTTTGTTTCCCTTGCCCAAATAGACGTGGTATTTGAAAAGATGCTGCTAAGACCAATGTCAAATAATGTAATGCCTATGTTTTCTTCTACAGGTTTTATAATTTCAGGTCTTCCCTTCAAGACTTTAATCTATTTTGAGTAAATTTTTGTGTATTGTGCAAGATAATGGTCTACTTTCATTCTTTTGCACGTGGCTGTCCAGTTTTCCCAACACCATTTATTGAAGAGACTTTCCTTTCTCCGTTGTATGTTCTTGGCTCCTTTGTTGAATATTAGCTGTCCATAGATGTGTGGTTTTATTTCTGGGATTTCAATTCTGTTCCATTGATCTGTATGTCTGCTTTTGTGCCAGTACCATGCTGTTTTGATTACTATTGCTTTGTAGTATATTTTGAAGTCAGGCATTGTGATGCCTCCAGGTTTGTTCTTTTTTCTCAGGATTGCTTTGGCTATTCAGGGTCTTTTGTCATTCCATATAAATTTTAGGATTCTTTGTTCCATTTCATGAAGAATGTCATTGGGATTCTGATTGGGATTGCATTGAATCTGTAGATTGCTTTAGGTTGTATGGACACTTTATCTATGTTTATTCTTCTGACCCATGAGCATGGAATCTCTTTCCATTTATTTATGTCTTCATAAATTTCTTTCAATACTGTCCTATAGTTTTCAGTGAAAGGTCCTTCACCTCTTTGGTTAAGTTTATTCCTAGGTATTTTATTCTTTTTGTTGCGATTGTGAATGGGATTGTATTCTTGATTTCTCTTGCTGCTAGTTCGTTTTTAGCATATAGAAATGCAACTGAATTTTTAAAATTGATTTTGTATCCTGCAACTTTGCTGTAGTTGTTGATTATTTCTAACGGTTTTCCAATGGATTCTTTAGGGTTTTCTATATATAGAATCATGTCATCTGCAAACAGCAAGAGTTTCACCTCTTCCTTTCCAATCTGAGTGATAGAGGTGATAAAAGCATCAAGCCCCTTTCAACCATACCTGAGCTTATGTTAATGAGAGGACTGGTAGCTGGAAGCCCCTAGATAACTTCAGGATATGGGCTGGTTGCCACAGGAACCAACCACATGATTAGAGGGTTGGAAGTTTCAGCCCCCTACCCGACCCCCATCTCCACCTTGACCTCCAGGAGAGTAGAAGAGCTGTAGATTGAGTTTATCACCAATAATGGAATGATATAATCAGTCACGCTTGTGTAATGGAACTTTCATTAAAACCCTACATGAAGGGGTTTGGAGAGCTTCCAGGTTAATGAGTGAATCCATGTGCCAGGACGGTGACACACCCAAAACTCAATGAGGAGTGAAGCTCATGTGGTTGAGACCCTTCAGAACCTTGCGATATGTACCTCTTCATCTGGATATCTATTTGTATTATTTATAATATCTTTTATAAGAAACCAGTAATAGTAAATAAAGTGTTTCCCTAAGACCTCTGAACCATTATTTCAAATTACCGAAGCTGAGGAGGAGGTTGTGGGAACCCCTGATTTGTAGCCAAATCATATAGACATGTGAGTAACCTGGGGATCCAGTACTTGCAATTGGCATCTGAAGTGGAGGACATTCTTGTGGGACTGAGCCCTTAACCTGTGGGATCTGATGCTATCTCCAGGTAGACGCTGTCAGAATTTAATTAAATTGTAGCACATCCAGTTGGTGTCTGCTTGGTGTGCAAGTCCCACACATTTGATGTCATAAGTGTTGTGAGTAAAACAGTTTTCCTATAGCTCATGTAAATATTTTGTATAATTAAAATGACAAAATTAAATCAAAATAACATGAAAGCGAATAAATCTATATATGTATATCAAGTTGGAGACATGAGAAATATTTCAAATGACTTTAAAACACAGTATTTTCACTGTATATTCCTAGTGGGATATATATCAAGGACAAAAAGAACTGTGAAGCAATTTGAAAACTGAATTTGGTTTTCTTATATTAGTAGTGATAAGAACACAGTTATTTTAAAACTAACATTTATGTATGTTAGATAAAACAAATAATTAAGCACATTAATGTCTTTAGTTACCAAGATTGTCCCCATAAGAAAAAAATTAAAATCAGAGAAATTAAAAGTCTTGTAATTTTAAATATCATTGGAAATAAGATGATTTATTTTTCATTTTCAAAGATGTATATGTATGTCTTTTTGTTCACTGAGGGAGCCTTTAAAACTATCAACACTGTAGCCAAGATAGAAGTCTCAAAATATGATTTTCTTGGAGAAGTGGCTGATTGCAGGTGTGAGACAGGAAATATGTAAGATGAGCCTGCGAAATCTGGTCATACTAAACAGTAAGGAAGCTATGAGAGACTACTGAGGTCATGTCAACAGGATAGAGGAGGCCAACCAGAAAGACTCCCACTGAACAAAGATGGGCCAATTTGAGCATCATTATTGATAATAACTGCAATGCTTCGAACCATATCAAATTACATATATAACGAGGTCATAATAATATTTTTAAAATAGTGACAAGAACAAAACCTCGCTGGTCATTATTGTGGGTTGAATTGCGTCCCCTCAAAAAATATGTTGAGGTCCTAACCCCAGTACCTGTGAATATGATCTTACTTGGAAACAGGGTCTTTGCAGATGGAATCAAGGTAAGATGAGGCCACACCTGATTAGGGTGGGCCATAAATCCAATGGCTGTTGTCCTTGTAAGGAGAGAGATACAGAGGCACACAGATACACATAAGGGGAAGACAGTAATGTGAAGACAGATGCAGAAGTTGGAGCAATGCAGCTATAAGTCAAGGAACACCAAGGATTGTCAGCAACCAATAGAAGCTAAGAAAAGGGAGGGAAAGATTCTTTTCTAAATCCTTCAGAGGGAGCATGTCTCTGCGAACATTTTTATTTTGGATTTCTAGCCTCCAGAACTCTGAGAGAATAAATTTTTTGTTGTTTTAAGCCACCCAGTTTGTGGTAATTTGTTAAGGCGGCCCTAGGAAAGTAATAGAAAGAGAAAGTAATCTTTGTAGGTTGCTAGGCCACCACTCATTATCTTGGAAATTGGTAAACAGAAAGAACAACTATTTTTTTTTCTGTGTATGAATTATATACTTCCAAGCATTAATCGTTCACGAGGGAATGTTCTTCTTTATAGGAGAATCCTAGCTAATAAATGCAGGAGTCACAGAATTTGAATATGACCTATTTGTACCCTCTAATAAAATAGTGGGTTTAGGCAATGGATCAGCAATGGATGCTAAAATCATATTATGAAAAGCTGATGGGAGAAATTTATAATGGATAGAAACAGCTGATAATACCTGAACTCACTGATAAATCTTAACAGCACTAAAAATGAGACAGCCACATGTATGTGCTTCCTGAGGTGATGCAGCAAGTAATGTATAATATCACCGATGAAGTATTCTTGCCAACAAACTGAAACTAAATCTAATTAATCTTTACATCTATCTCCTAGTTTATAGGAAAATATATAGGAGAGAGAAAACTGTAAAGTACACATTTGTACTCAACCAAATCCAGAATGTTGAAACTCTACAGCACAAAATGACCCTGTTTCTTTAACATAAAAAAAAAAAAACTCGTAAAAAAAATTGTGGGAATGAAACAACAAGAGACATATCAATCAAATGAAAAACCTGTTTAGATTCTATTTTTGAAAAATTAACTAAAACTTTTGAGGCAATTAAGGAAATGTGAATATGACCCACTATTGGATGATATTAAGAAATTATGGTTAATTTTCTTAGATGTTATAATGGTATTCTAGTTTGTTTCTAAAATATGCTATCTATTGGTAATAAATATTGAGGTATTTAGGAGTAAAGTGATAAGTCAGGGATTGCTTTAAAATATACCAGAAATAAATAAACAAGGAAGCAAGCAGGCAAACAAAGGAAATGCACAAATAAACATATAAATAAATAAATAGTAAAAGTGAAAGGATGTAGATAAAACAATATTGGCAAAATGTTGATAATTGTCAAAGCAGGAAGTGTGCATGAGGTTTCAAATTAATATTTTATTTATTTTTGTCTGTGTTTGAAAATACTCATAATAAAAAAAAAGATTTTTTAAATGTCCTATGGGAAGAGTCAGCAATATATTTGCTACTAATAGGGTGCTAATGCCAGATAGCAAACATTCTAATTATTTAAAACTATTCCCTTTTCTATATTTATTTATTTATTTTTAAATTGAGGTATAATTGACATATAACACTGTATTAATTTTAGGTGTACAGCATAATTATTTGATACGTTTATATCATGAAATGATTACCACAATAAGTTTAATTAATATCCATCATCACAGTTACAATTCTTTTATTGTAATGAGAACTTTCAAGATCTACTCTCTTAGCAACTTTCAAATATACAATATAGTACTGTTAAATATAGTTGCCATGCTGTACGTTACATCCCCAGGACTTCTTTGTCTTATAATTGAAAGTTTGTACCTTTTGACCATCTTGACCCATTTCATCCACACCCCCACCCACTTCCCATCTCCCCAGTCCCCACTTCTGGTAACCACCAATCTGTTCTCTGTATCTATGAGTTCTGGGGGGGGTTTGGTAAGTTCCACATATAAGAGAGATCATACGGTATTTGTTTTTCTCTGTCTAACATTCCATTTAGCATACTGCCTTCCAGATCCTTCCATGTTGTTGTAAATGGCCAGATTTCATTTTTTTATGACTGAATAATATTCCATTATATATATATATACCACATTTTCTTTATCCACTCATTCATCAATGGACACTTAGGTTGTTTTCATGTAAGTCTATTCCCTTTTATCCTAATCCTACCCTCCATCTGGGACCCCTTTCTGGAGGGATAAGAAACCATGAGAATGAGGGGAAAGGCGAGACTGAGAAAAAGAGATAAACCAAACAAACCTCATCTCCCACAGTGGGTTTCTAAGCCTGAAACTGGTTCAAGATAGGGGGAGAAGAAATTTTAATTTTAAATGAAATTTGAAATATTCTCCACTAGAAAATTTAATTTCTAAAATCAGACTTCTTGTTTTGAATGAGAATGGCTGAAAAGAATGAGGGATCTGCCCAAGATTTCATTCAGAGGTGTCCCAGGTACCCTTTTCTGGGAAGCAGAGTCTTAAGCAGAAATTAGCATGCAGGTTTACAGGAAATTGCTTGGGGAACACCTATGAGGGGTGAAGAATGAAAAACTGGGTAGATGGTGGAGTCAAACAGTAATGCAGTAGCAAAAAAAGCCTTAACCTTTATGATGGAAAGCTCTAGAACTGCCATGACCCTTCCAGATGGTTCCAAATTGAAGCAAGACAGCTGAACCTTTGTAACACAGGCATCAACCAATCATTGGACTTATGCTGCCCCTGGGAAGGCGGTGTGGCCTTGTTCAAGACACTGCCTTGTTTGGGACTCAACTGCGAGCCATCAGCAGCCTACATTCATGGAAGCTGAAGGAATGAGTGCTTCCATCCAGAAGGGGGAAATTGACAAGTACACCACAACATCCCTCACGAGGGGGCAAGAACAAAAATACTATTTGAAAGACCATTCTACAGAATCCAGCTTGTTCAAGATAATGATTGCACAAATGTACATATATATGTATATTATTTGTGCAGTAGGGATAAATAATAACCCAACCTTCCCACCTTTCAGAATGTTGAAGGAATAAAATACAATATTATTTGTAAAAGTATTTGTGAACAATGAATTGCCATAGGGAGTATCATGGCACGGTGGAAAGATTAAAAGCCTGAAAAATCTCAGTTAGCATTCTGTCTCTGTTCTAACTAGTTAAGTGGGAGTCTCAGTTCTCCATCTAGAAAATGAAAAAGCCACACTAGACTGTGGTTCTCTAAGATAGTAGTTGTCAAACTTTAGTGTACATCAGAAGTTTTAGGGAAGCCTGTTCAAATATAGAGGCCTTATTCAGCATCTCTGGAGGTGGAGCGCTGTTTGCATTTTTAGCATGTATCTCAGGAGATTTTGAGAAACACTGCTTTAAGAGCCTTTCTAGCTTTCAGGTCATATTGTCATATTTTTAGTTTTTTACTTGAATCAACATTTTACATTCAGTGTTCTGAAAAACACCAACTTTGTTGGTAGTTGATAGAGTATCATAGAATATACTCTAGGGAATTCTGACAGATTTTTCACAAATTCTGATTACTTTCGGCTCTGCAATAATAGTGCACACTAATGATCGCTCCCAACAGATTTTTTTTTTAAGATTGTACGTTGTTTCCTCTCCCCTTTACAATACATATTTAATCATGAGTTTTTTTCCTGCTGGTGTTGAACATCATACATTGATCAGCATAGCACAATCTCCTGAACACCGGTCACAGAAGAAGTAACCCAAATAATTTTCATAAGAACATTAACATATTGAAGTTAAAACACCCATATGATTCCATAGTAATTGTGATATTTGAAATGAAGTTTCATGAGCCTGTGGATGACAGAAACTATATTTGAAATATGAGCAAGTTATACATGATAAAAAGAAGACTGTTTCTCAAACTAAGAAAAAAAAAAGAATGAAATGGAACATTTCTTGAAACCCTCTACTGTCTATGGGAAAGATATTGAGACCTGGAAGAACAGAATAAAAGAATTTGCAAATCAAAAGAATGTCTAAAACATCAGGTTGATTTGTTACTCTTATTGGAAAAACATCTTATACTACATCCTGAATATCTGTATTGAAAAATGGGTAGCATATCTTTCATATTTTAAAGTTATGGATGATTGCTCTAAAATAGAAAGTATGCAGCACTGAAACTGACTACCTGCATATACAAATTGAACCAATAAGATACAGATTGCTATTTTTAAAGTGTCTGATTTTAAGAAGTGCTAGTGGCAGCCCAATGGGATTTTGATTCAGAGTTAGAAGACATTTTCCATCAAGAGTTTTAACCATTATTTCTATTTAGACTTCTCTAAAGATTCCTTATTGTTTCAGAAGTCCTAATGGAACCATGAGGGGCACCTTCCAAATCTAAACTTCAAGAAACTCATCTTTCTCTCTCTCTCTCCATCTTTGTGACCACTATACCAAAATTTCCAAGAACCCTATTACTTATGGCCAATCGGTTGTACAATTCTCCCACATCTAAATCTGAAATCCAGAAAATGATTCACTTCAAGTAAACCTGCTAATAATACTGTATACTATCTGTTAATATATATATTTATTTTTATTGAATTGAAGAAGTGCACATACCATAACTCAATGCATTATTAAAAAGCTAATACATCCACGTAACCACTGCCCAGATCAAGAGGTAGAGCATTGCCAACAAAGCAGAGTCACTCTTGTGTACCTCCCTGTCACTAACTCCACCCTTTTCCCCAAAAGCAACCACTATCCTTACTTCTAACACCATAGAATATTTTTTTCTGAACTGCATATGACTTAAATCATATAGTATGAACTGTTGTGGTTTGTTTTTTCACTCAATATTATATTTGAAATATTCATGTTGTTGCATGTAATTATTATGTATTCATTTTAATTTGTTGTATAGTAAACAATTGCATGGATATATATCAATTTATTTATCCAGTCTTCTGTTTATAGACATTTGGTTTGATCCCACAGGAAATAAAACTAGAAATCAATAACAAAAAGAAATTGGGAAAACTCACAAATACATGAAAATTAAACACACTCTTAAACAACCATCAGATAAAAGAAGAAATTGAAAGAGAAATTAGAAAATTTCTTGGGACAAACAAAAATGAAAACACAACATACCAAAACTTGTGGGATATGGCAAAATCAGTACTTAGAGGGAAGTTTATATTGATAAATGCCTATATTAAATATGGAAGGAAGATCTCAAACAATCTAACTTTCACATCAAGGAACTAGAAAAAGAACAAACTAAACCTAAAGTCAGCAGAAGAAAGGAAATAATAAAGATCAGAGCAGAAATAAATGAAATAAGGAATAGAAATACTTTTTAAAAATTTGACAAAACTAAGAGTTTGTTTCTTGAAAGATAAAAAAATGGACAAACTTTTAGTCAGACTAAGAAAAAAAGAGAGAGGCCTCAAATAAATAAAATTAAAAATGAAAGAGAAGAGGGGCTGACCCGTGGCCAAGTGGTTAAAGTTCTGCATGCTCTGCTTCAGTTGCCCGGGTTTGCAGGTTCAGATCCTGGGTACAGAACTACTCCATGCATCAACCATGCTGTGGAGGCATCCCACGTACAAAGTAGAGGAAGATTGGCACAGTTGTTAGCTCAGGGCTAATCTTCCTCAAGCGAAAGAAAAGAAGATTGGCAATGGATGTTAGCTCAGGGCAAATCTTCCTCACAAAAAAAAGTGAAAGAGAAATATTACCACTGATCCCACAGAAAGGAAAAAGATCATAAAAAATGATTATGAACAATTATATGCCAACATATTTGACAATGTAGAAGAAATGGTTAAATTTGTAGAAACATACGACTTGCTAAGAGTGAATCAACAAGAAATAGAAAACCTGAACAGACCAATAATAAATAAGGAGATTGAATTAGTAATACAAAACCTCCTAACAGAAAAAAGCCTAGTAACAGAAGGTCCCACAGGTAAATTTTACCAAACATTTAAAGAAGAATTAAGACTAATGCTTCTTACACTCTTCCAAAATATAGAGGAAAAGAGATTTCTTCGAAACTTATTTTATGAGGCCAGCATCACCCTGTTACCAAAGCCACACCACAACATGGGAAGAAAAGATGATGAAAATGGATGCAAAAATTCTCAACAAAATATTAGCAAACTAAATTCAACAGCACATTAAAGGGATCATACACCATGATCAAGTGGGATTTATCCCTGGCATTCAAGGCTGGTTCAACATACATAAATCATTAAATGTGATACTTCACATTAAGGGAATGAAGGACAGAAATTATTAGGCTCTCTCAACAAATGCATAAAAAACATTTGATAAAATTCAACACTCTTTCATGACAAAAACTCTCAACAAATTAAGTATGGAAAGAAGTTACTTCAATAAATTAAAGATCATATATGAAAGGCCCACAGCTAACATCATACTCAGCAATGAAAAACTGAAAGCTTTCCTCTAAGATCTGAAACAAAGTAAGGATGCCCACTCTCACCACTTCTATTCAACATAGTACTGGAAATCCAAGCCAGGGTAATTAGGAAAGAAAAAGAAATTAAAGGCATCGAAATTGGAAAGGAAGATGTTAAATTGTCTCTGTTTGCAGACATGTTCTTATATATACAAAACCCTAATGATTCCCCAAAAACCTCTTAGAACTAATAAACGAATTCAGTTATGTTTCAGGATATGGAATCAACATACAAAAATCAGTTGCATCTTGGAACTGGCCCAGTGGCACAGTGGATATGTTTGCATGTTCTGCTCCGGTGGCCCGGGGTTCGCTGGTTCAGATCCCAAGTGCGGACCTACACACCGCTTGTCAAGCCATGCTGTGGCAGACATCCCACATATAAAGTAGAGGAAGATGGGCATGGATGTTAGCTCAGGGCCAACCTTCCTCAGCAAAAAAGAGGAGGATTGAGAGCAGATGTTAGCTCAGGGCTAATCTTCCTCAAAAAAAAAAAAATCAGTTGCATCTCTATACACTAATGATGAATGATCTGAATAGAAAATTAAAATCCCATTTACAATAGCATCAAACAGAATAAAATACTTGGGAGATGAAACACTTGTAAAGTGAAAACTACAAAATATTGCTGAAAGAAATTAAAGCAACATAAATAAATAGAAACACATCCCATGTTTATGGGTTGGAAGACATACTATTGTTAAGATGTCCATACAACTCAAAGCGATCCACAGATTCAATGCAATCTCTCAAATTCCCAATGACCTTTTTGTAGTAATATAGAAACCCATCCTAAAATTCGTATGGAATCTCAAGGGACCCTGAATCACCAGAACAATCTGGAAAAAGCAAAATGAAGTTGAAGGACTCAGACCTCTTCATTTCAAAACACTACAATGCTACAGTAATCAAAACAGTGTGGTACTGGAATAAAGATAGACATGTAGACAAATGGAATATGATTGAAAGCCCAGAAATACACCCTTGCATACATATGTAAATGATTTTTGACAAGGGTGCCAAGACCATTCAATGGGGAAAGGAAAGTCTTTTCAATAAATGGTGCTGGGAAAACTGGATATCCAGAAGCGAAAGAATAAAATTGGAGCTTTATCTAATGCCATATACAAAAAGTAACTTAAAAGGGACCAAGGACCCAAATGTAAGACCTAAACTATAAAACTCTTAGAAGAAAACATAGGGCAAAAGCTTCATGGCCTTGGGTTTGGCAATGATTTCTTGAATATGACACAAAAGGCAGTGGCAACAAAAGAAAAAATAGACAAATTGAATTCATGAAAATTAAAAATATTTTTAGTATCAAAAGACACTATCAATAGAGTGAAAAGACAACCCATAGAATGGGAGAAAATATTTGCAAATCACATATCTGATAAGGTTTTAATATCCAGAATACATACAGAACACCAAAAACTCAACAACAAACATGCAAACAACCTGATGCAAAAATGGATGGACTTTGATATTTCTCCAAAGAAGATATACAAATGTCTAATAAGCACATGGAAAGATGCTCAATGTCACTTATCATTAGGGAAATGCAAATCAAAACTAGAATGAGATACCACTTTAGACCCATTAGGATGGCTACTATGACAAAGACAGAAAATAAAAAGTGTTGGCAAGAATGTGGAGGAAGTGGAATTATTGTGCACTATTGGTGGCAATGTAAAATGGTGCATCCACCATGGGAAACAGTATGGCAGGTCTTAAAAAATTAATAATAGAACTAACATATGATCCAGAAATTCCAATTCTGGGTATATATCCAAAGAATTAAAAGGAAGACCTCGAGAAGATGTTTGTACACCCATGTTGATAGCAGCATTATCCATAATAGCTTAAATGTGGAAGCCACACAAATGTCTATTGATAGATAAACGGATAAGCAAAATGTGGTATATAGATACAAAGGAATATTATTCACCCTTAAAAAGAGGGAAATTATGACATATGCTACAATAGGGATTAAACTTGAGGACGTTATGCTAAGTGAAATAAGCCAGTCACAAAAAGACACATACTATATAGTTCCACTCATATGAGGTCCTTTGAGTAATCAAAATCATGGAAACAGAAAGTAGAATGGTAGTTGCTGGGGCTAGAGAGAGAGAAGAATAAGTCATTGTTTAATGGGCATAGAGTTTCAGTTTTACAAGATAAAAGGAGTTATGTGGAGATGGATGATGGTGATGGTTGCACCACATTATGGACGCATTTAATATCATTGAACTGTACATCTAAAAATGGTTAAGATGGTTAAAAAAAGTAAAATAGAAACCTAAATGTGTAGGAGGTTCTATTTGTGATTCATGTAATTGCATTTTTATGATTCATGTACATGCACCGGATAATTTTCTCTGATTTCAAAACAAAGGTAACAGAAATTACTTGTACAATTGCTGTATGATTTATTGCCATTAAGGATAAAAAATGATTTTTCTTTTTCCTGACATCTGAACTTACATTTTAAACTCACATTTTAAAATATAACACAAAGTATTACAATAAATAACTTGAACTCTTCAATTGTGACACTATTTCTTCTATTTGTGATGACACTGTAATACTGCCAGCATGTAAAGATAGCTTTTTCAAATATTTACATTAAAAGTTTTATCTATTTGATGTAAAATGTACTAGAAATCAGCCCATCATAGAAAGATCCAATGAATTTTTCACTTCTTCCACAGCATTTAGCAAGAGTACGTAGTATTGCTGAGCAATATTTTAACTGTTTTAACTTATGAGTAGAGGATCGTGCTTTGTAAGTCATAACAGTTAAAAAACTGAGAATGCAAGAACAGGGTTTAGTATAGTAATAAAACTCACAAGGTTAAATTGACACATGTTTAATGATATGCAGAATTATTAATGTGGTACATGGTAATTATTCAAAAATATTGTGGAAAATGACAGTAATTGGCATTGCTTTCTCCTGACCAAATCACTTATTTCTAGGGCTGAGGATATTGTTGGACAGCTTTAATTATTTGAAGGTACTTTGTCATATTGAGCCTTAGAAGTTTCCATTGGAACTTTCATCTATCTAATCATCTATATCTGCTTTCTGCAGTTACGCAGACTCTGAGTCACTTACCTTCCCACATAGCAGTTATCAAATATTTGAAGATATCTATCTTTGCCTTATCTCATCCTCATGTTTTCCCAGTTCCAGGCTGAACAACTCAGTTTCTCTCAATTCTTCATCATAGGATAGGTTTTTCAAGCTCTTAAGAATCTTGATTGCATTCCTCTGGATATTTTGTGGTCTTTTTAATTTTTCTTACCCAAAGATTTCCAGTACCCTAGATGTGGTATGAAAATTAGAAATTTTGATGTGTTTATTTCATTCTTTGATCTATATAATCTATTTCTTTGCATTCTCAGCTTGAATTACATTTTTTCCAAATAAACTTTTTTTGAGGCATTATTTACACATAGCAAAATGTATCCACTTTAAGAGTACCTTTCTGTGAGTTTTGATGAATTTATAAACCTACGTAATGAAGGTATAGAACATTTCCATCACCCCCCAAAATTTCCCTATACCCCTTCCTATTCAATCCTCCTCCCATTCCTAGGTTCAGGCAATCCTTGATCTGACTTATGTCAATATAGTTTTTTCCCTATTCTATAACTTCATATAAATGGAATCATATATTATGTATTCTTTTGTTTATGGACTTTTATAAGTATTGTATTAGTCTGCTTAGGCTGCCATAAAAATGCCACAGACTAGATACCTTAAACAACAGAAATTTATTTTCTCACAGTTCTCGAAAAGTCCAAGATCAAGGTGTTGGCAGGGTCACTTTCTAGTGGGAGCTCTCTTCCTGGCTTTCAGATGGTCACCTTCTTGTTGTATCCTCACATGGCCTTTCCTCAGTGCATGTATGTAGAGAGAGAGGGCTCCTTGGTGTCTTTTCTTATAAGGACACTAATCCTATTGGATTAGGGCCCCACCCCTATTACCTTATATAACCTTAATTACTCCCTTGGAGGCCCTGTCTCCAGCTACAGCCACAGTGGAGGTTAGGACCCCAACATATGAATTTAGGGGGACACAAGCATTCAGTCCATAACAAGCATAATGCTATATAGATTCATCCATGTTTTTGTGTGTTTCAGCAGTGCATTCCTTTGTTACTTCTGAGTAATATTCCATTTATGAAAATACCACAACTGGTTTATCTATTCACCTGTTGATAGATATTTGGATTATTTCCAGATTTGGGGATATTATATATAGATGCTATGAACATTTCTGTACAAGTCTTTGAATGTATTTTATTTTTATTTATTTGGGGCTAATAGCTGGTAGAAGAATTGCTGGGTCGTATAGTAAGTAGAAATGTATGTTTTGTATTACAATAAACTGCCAAAATGGAAGTATTATTTTACATTCTCATCAGGAATATAAGAGCTGAAGCTTTTCCACTTCATCATGAATACTTGAATTTGTCAGCCTTTTAATTTTATATATTTTAGTGAGTGTGTAATGATATTACATTGTGATTTTAATTTGCATTTCTCTGATGACTAATGATATTAAACATTTTTCATTCGCATATCTGTGAGATGTTTATCTTCTGTTGTGTGGTGTCTGCTCAAATCATTTTCTTGTTTTTAATGGAAGTTGTCTTTCATCTATTTATTATTATGTTATGAGTCATTTATATACTTTGATACAAATCCTTTATTTGATACATGCATTGTGAATATTTTTCCAAGTGCTAACCTTCTTTTTCATTTTCATAACTGTCTGTCTAAAAGCAGACATTTTACATTTTGTTGAAATCCAATTTTTCCTTTATAGTTTGTGACATTTGTGCCCTATCTAATAAACCTCTGCCTGACTTAAGTTCACAAGAATGTTCTCCTATTTCTTCTAGATGTTTTATAAATTTTCTTATACATTTAGGTTTATGATCCATTTCAAATTTCTTTTATGGTATATAAGGTAATGATCAAGGTTTATTTTTTTACCCCACATGGATATCCAGTTGTTTTAACACCAGTTTTTGAAAAGCCTATGCTTTCTCCATTGAATTGTCTTAGCATTTTTGTTGAAAATCAATTGACCATACATGAGGGTCTATTTCTGGACTATTTATCCTGTTCAATTGATCTGTATGTCTATCTTTGCATCAATACTTCACTTCTTTGATTGTTGTAGAAAAATAAGCAGTGCACCAATAATCCTTATCTTGCACGTCTTTTGTTAAATTGAAATGATCCTCTTGGGTTTGTTTCCTGTTTTATGTTGAATTGGAAAACTACATTGATTGATTTTCAAATGTTAATCAAACTTGCATCTCTAGAATAAATCTACTTGGTCAGCATGTATTGTCTATTAAATATATTTTCTGTATTTGATTTGCTAATGTTTTGTCAATGATTTTTGAGTCTGTGCTCATAAGTAGTATTATTCTATAGTTTTCTTTTTTTATAACGTTGTCTGGTTTTGGGTATAAAGGTAATATTGACTTCTTGGAATGAGTTGAGAAGGCTCTTTTTTTTTTTTTTTTTTTAAAGATTTTATTTTTTCCTTTTTCTCCCCAAAGCCCCCTGGTACATAGTTGTATATTCTTCATTGTGGGTCCTTCTAGTTGTGGCATGTGGGATGCTGCCTCAGCGTGGTTTGACGAGCAGTGCCATGTCCGCGCCCAGGATTCGAACCAACGAAACACTGGGCCGCCTGCAGCGGAGCGCGCGAACTTAACCACTCGGCCACGGGGCCAGCCCGAGAAGGCTCTTTTTATCCTCTACTTTCTGAAAAAAAATTGTAGGCATGGTATTATTTCTTCCTTAATTATGTTAAAGAATTCACCAGTGAAACAATCTGGGTGTGTGCTTGCAAGAATGTTATAAATTACAAACTCGGTTTCTTTGATAAATATAAAGCTATTCATATTTTCTAATTTTTGTATCAGTTTTGGTGATTTGTCTTTCAAAAGTGTGTTTATTTCATCTAAATTGTCAAATTTATTGTCATAAATTTTTGTAATAGTCTCATTATTCTTTTAAATTCCATATGTTTTATAATGGTGCTCTCTCTTTTACTTCTGGTATTTCTAGCTTGAGTCTGTTTTTTTCTTAACCAGTTATCTATATGGTAATCAACTTATTTATATTTTCAATGAAACAGCTTTTGCTTTCATTAATTTTTCTCTATTGTTTGTCAGTTTTCTATTTCACTAATTACCATTCTTAAATTTATTTTTCCTTACTTGGGTGTAACTTGATATTTTACTTATTATTTTTAACCTCCTGAGATGGTAGTTTAGATTGCTGATTTTAGACTTTAAAAAAAAAATAAGCATTGAAAGCTATAAGTTTCTTGCTAAGTATTGTATTATCTGCATTCCACAAATTTTGATATGTTTTGTTTCATTTTCATTCAATTCAAAACTTCTTCTAATTTTCCTTGTGAATTTCTCTTTGATGTATGGTTTATTTCAAAGTGTGTTATTTAATTTATAAATATTTAAAAATTTTTCAGATGTCTTTCTGGTATTCATCACTAATGTTTCTATGGTCAACAAACATATACTCTATAACTTGCATTTAAATTTATTGAGATTTTCTGGTCTAGCGTATGGTCTGTTTTGATTAATGTTCCATGTGTATTTTAAGGTAATGTTTTTTTATGCTCTTATTGGATGCAATATTTTATTTTATTTTTAGCCTTATAAATGTTTATTTAAATAAAAAATAATGTGATGTTACAAGATTTATTAGATGCATAATAATGTTTCCACAGGAGAGATAAATATATAAGGTAGAAGTCAATTTGCAGTATATAGTCAGTATCATGACGTAGAGAGTGCGGTGATGGCAGCATGATTTATTACTTACAGTGTAGGAAAAAAAGTGACCATAGCAACATTCATACTTGTAACTCCTCTTCTACACCCAAGAACAGCTACACTTGTGAGCTGCCATTTGTGATTTAGGTTGGCACCAATCAAATAAATGATTGAATAAATAAATAGGGATGAAGTGACAAATTTTCCTCAAAGAATAATTCCAAATAACATATTTAGATACTCTCCCCTCCATGATGTAGAACATAAGTGATCAGCCTCTATCCCTGGCCAATTGCCCAAATTAATCTGTACCTTTTGAGTGGCAGTCATTTAAATACTTATTTTTTCACCTATTTGCACTACCATAAAGTCTATACTTCTCAGTCTTGTTCACAAAGATAACATGAAAAGCCTAGTCAAATTCCTTTTGAAGAAATTTACTGTTTCTTTCAGCAACCAGTCAGAAAAAAATAATCTAATATGACAGGTTTTTAGTGAACCAGTGTTGGCAACTAGGAGTCTCTATTTATTTTTCCTAGTGATATTGAATCCTCATATTAATAATAGAGAATATTGCTGAGGATTGATATCAGTCTCTCTAGACATTCTTGGAATTTTGGCAAAGTATCTTTCCTAGTCTTGAAGCATCTTTCCCATTTTCCACAAGTCCTCCACAGTCATTGATTAAGGGTTGTTCAAAGTCTGCAATTTCTCATTATACCCTTGGATGCATTCATTTAGGCAAGGAGACTTGCGTTTATTATTGTGTTTATTTTTAGATATTTTATATCAAATATATGACATTTATGTAAATATTTGGAAACTCCAACAAAAAAATAGTGGGACAATTAAATGAGATGGCTTTGCAAGTTGGAAATATATTCAGACAAGTAGATTTATATTAATTTCAACCATTAAAGAGAATGAGTCTCAACAAAGGAGGCTGAAGATAGGAACCACGTTTCCCTTGTCCTAAGAGAGGTCCCCAATTATTTCAAAATTACCTGCTCCTTTTTTCAAACTGTTTCCCTCGGAGAGTCTGACACATAATTCTCTTGTTACTAATGGGAGGACTGTTCCATTTTTACTTATGGGAATTTATTGATCTCTCAGGTGTGCTGGATCAGAAAAAAAGGCTAAAATCCACTGAACCAGGGTGATCACTTTCAAATGCTCTTTAGAAAAAAACAGATCTGGGTTTAAGTGATAACTGTGGTTCTCTTAGATGTGGAATCTCAACTAAATTACTTTCTCTAAAGTTTGGTTTTCTTTTCTGTGAATGCAGGTTAATAATACTTATGTGACTTACAGAGTTATTGTGAGAATTAGAGTCTATTTATGTAAAATGTTTTGCATATAGTAGGTGCTCAATAATAGTAGCTTGCATCAGCATCATTATCACTTGACATTTAGTTCCTTCTTATGAATGTTTTTTCAGCGCCCCTCCCTACACATGAAAGGACACAATTGAAAGTCAGATTGTTACATGGGAATGTGGGCCCAGATTCTTCAATTTTTTTTTATTTGTCCGGATAGACTGGATTCATTCACCTCTTAGTCGCCAAAATGACTTTCATATCCCCTCTATTCTTCACAAACAAACGTGTATAGTTGAGTGACCACCACCACAATCAAGATAGAACAGTTGCATCAGCTCAAAAGTCCCCCTGTGTCCTTTTGTAGTCTGTCCACATCCCCAGGACCTGGCAATTAGAGTTTTTTGGGTTTTTTTATATCTATAGTTTTGTCTTTCCAAGAATGCCATATAAATAGAATCATATGGTTGTGTAGCCTTTTGACTCTGACTTCTTTCCTTTAGCACAATGCACTTGAGAGACATCCAGGTTATTGCATTTATCAATAATTTCTTTTTATTTATGAGTATTAATCCATTCCATTGTACAGACTAACCACAATTTATTTATTCATTTCTCAGTTGGACAATATTGGTGCTGTTTTCATATTTTGGTGATTGCTAATAAATATTCATGTGCAGATTTTTGTGTAAATTTAAGTTTTCATTTCATTTGAGTGAACACAGTAGTGAAGATTGTGGTTTGTGTGCTGAGTTTATATACTCTATACGATATATGTAAATTCTACTTGGAAAAATATGTTGAGATCCATCCAATGAATGCAAGTTCTAGTTGTTGCACATCCTTGCACTTGGCATCGTCTATTTTTTTAAGCTCTTATGATATGTTTGTGGTAAAATCTCATTATGGTTTTAATTTACATTTCTCTAATGGTTAATGATGTTGAACATAATTTCATGTGCTTATTTTCCATCTATATATCTTCTTTGTTTAAGTGTTTTTTCAAATTCTTTGTCCACTTTTTAATTGGGTTGTTGCTTTTCATTTTATTGAATTGTGAAAGCTCTTTATAAATTCTTGATGTAAGTCCTTTGTCAGATTTAAGATTTGAAAATTATTTTCTCTTAGTCTGTTGCTTGTGACAGTGTCTTTCGAAGAGCACACATTACTATTTTGGTGAAGTCCAATTTATAATTTTTTTCTTTTAAGGATCAAGCTTTTGGTGTTATAGCTGAGAAACATTTGCCTAAGCCAAGGTCACAATGATTTTCCCTCAATTTTCTCCTAGGAGTCAATTTTAAGTATTTTGAATTAATTGTTTTTTTTTTTTAAGATTGGTGCCTCAGCTAACATCTGTTGCCAATCTTCTTTTTTTCTTCTTCTTCTTCTACCAAAAGCCCCCCAGTACATAATTGTATATTCTAGTAATAGGTCTTTCTAGCTTTGCTATATGGAATGCCACATCAGCATGGCTTGATGAGTAGTGGTAGGTCCATGCCCAGGATACGAACTCGCAAAACCCTGGACCGCTGAAGCAGAGTGCACAAACTTAACCACTCGGCCACAGGGCTGGCCTCTAAATTTTTATAAAAACATATATATCTGTGAGCTTAATGTGGCCTGTGGGCTGCATTTTGTGACCTCTAGTCTATAGTTTAATATGGAAACCATCAAGTAAAAAAACCTGTCTATTCTGTTACAATCAAATGATGTCATGAAAGGCAAGTGCTTTTAAATTGGTATATATTTTTACTTTTAAAATATACATTAAAATATTTCACCATTAAAATGATAGACTACGTACTTCTGTACCACTGATTTATCCATTGGGAAAGACACATTCCAAATCAGTAAATATAAACTAAGCGAATTAATGATCAGAGAGAAAAATGTAATACAAATATAGCTTTCTACTTTACTTTTCAATACTGTTCAAGTTTCAGTTTTAAATTATCATTTTATATGGATTATTTTATTGGTAATGTTTGGTTATTTTCCAAAAAAAACTGAAAAATGCTATTCTGTATACCAAATTTATATCTGTAACACTTTTATAAAACATGTAGATTTAAAAGTCGTTCAGTGAAGGCATCAGTCACTACAGAAGTAGTGGAAATCATCCAGTTTCTGATATTAGTTATATAGATACATGTTAAACAGGGGAGAAAAGATTGTAACTACAATTAGGCAATAATTCCATTGTTCACATTCCTTACTATGGAGTTAATGACTAGCTTGAGGGGCCATGAAAAGCAGGGAGCGAATGATGTTTAATGATCCAACAAGTCATTAAGCACCTAAAAAGGAACCACAACGTCAGGTATCATTGCCCTTATGAATGTCCACTGCTGCAAGAATAACATTTGAAGTTTATTTTCACATACATTTCCAAGATAATATAACTCGTGCCTTTGGAAAAAATCAAAAATATTTCTGGAGCTCTGATCTGTCTGTTGGCATTTTTGTTCCTCACTTATAATAAACCAACCAGTTTCACTAGGATTAAAGTGCCATCTTTATAATTAAATTTTAGGCGACACAGCAAAATCAGTAATGAATCTGAGCTAGTAGAAAATCTACTTTCAAATGTTAAAGGACTAAAATTTAATTTTAAATGTGTTCTAGAGATTTGAAAGATATATTTCATTTGAGAGGACAAATAATGAGAAGTTTAAAATGTAGACATCTCAAAGTAAAGAGTAATGAATCAGACAGAGATAGCCATCCAGTCATAATATATCAGTTCCCTCCCTCACCCACTCGTAAATTCTCAGATATCTTCTAGGGGAATGAAAGAGACAATTCTGCCTCAGTTTAGACTAGATTTGGAAGTAGTTCAAAAAAGAAAGTCCAATGTGTCTCGAATGTGACATGATGATAAATATTGTAGTTTATTGTTCCAAGAATGGGAAATTGTGATCTAAATTAGAATTTATAACCTGCTATATACATTAGATATCACCATTTGTACCTGAATATTGAAAAATGGCTAGATCAGGCAACAGACAAAATGCATTACATAAACTGTATGCTTACTGGTCCCCCGAAAATTAGATAAGCTATTGATGTCATATTAATTGGTACGGGGTGTACTCACTTTATATAGTTCTCCTTTACTCTTATCTTATTTCTTTTATTATTAAGATTCAGTCTGTTTAACAAAAAATCTATAATTTATTAATATTTATTTGAAAAATGCAAGACAGATTTGGAGACAGATGGAGACAGAACTGTTCAAAGAAAACCATCAGCAGAATACATAGTGGATGAGTATTAGCCTACAAGCCAGGACCACTCAAATTATTCACATCAAGGCAGGGAACAAAAAGGGTGAGAGTTTTAATTCTTCTTTTACTGAAACTACCTGTAAATAGTTTAGACATATTGGATTAAAATTTTAATATTCAACATTATTTTTAAAATGGAGATTAAAAAATAAAAGCAGACTGAGATAATTCATTTTATCAAGGCATTACTGATCCAGTAAAATATTTAGATTTGTTATAAACCAAAATAGAGGTATCTCAGAGAGTAAACTATAAAGCTGTGAAAAATTAAAATATTTGAGTATTTAGATGGGAATCTAAAGACAATTTTGGATGAACAGAAGATAACTTTAACCGTTATTGTGGATTGAGCCCTATTATTTATTGGCACTCTGGTTATTTACATAGATGATTTCTAATCCTATAGGTTTTATTATTCCAGGACTATTTCTTTTCTTGACATGAAGAAAGTGAGGCTCAGAAATGCTAAACAAATTGCTCAAGTTAACATGGGCAAATGGAATCAAAATTTGGTCCCAGATCTGTGTTCTTTGCTGTTCCACTATGCCATATTATCCTTCTACAGGGGGCCTGCTAGTGAGATATCACTTTAATTATCCCAGAAATTTATTACTCAAAAACTTAGAATATTTTCTGTTGACGATCAGGAAGAAAGCACAAAATGCATCTGAAAAATCAATATGTACATCCAATAATGTACTTTTATTCTTCACATGAAAATTCCTTATGATAAGGAATTTGTTCATAACCCCTTATCTACTACTTTACACACTATTCTAAGAAGCTTACTAATATGTTTTCCTAGTCCATAGAATTTTAAATATGATATATTAAAAATTGGAATGGGAATGCCATGGACAGATACCTTGGTATTAGCAAGAAGTGTCAGCTGGTAGCAAGGAAGAAAATAGGAAAATGATAGACATTAGAATTTTAAATCCCAGTAGTCTGAGGTCATCTAATATAAGAACAAATATCTTTACATATTTTGATAGCTTCTAAATTAAATCTCTTATTAAAGCACAATGTAAAACTGATACTTATGTTAATGTTTTTGAGTCATTAAGGAAAAGATGAAGACAATAACAGCTAGCGTTTATTGAATACTTACTATGTGCCAAGTACTTTTCTAAGCTTTTTCCATTTATTGACTCATTTTGACTTCTCAATACATCTTATTATATGTGTACTCCTATTATTGCCATTTTACAGATGAGGAAAATGAACTTTAGAAGGGTTAAGTAACTTGCTCGAGATTATATGGATAAGTGGCAGACTAAATGTTCAAGCTCAGTTTGGCAGCTCCCATAACACATGCTGTTTATCCAATATGGCAGTGTGACATACTGTCTCTTGTGTTCAGTATTTTCTTTATTTAAAAAAGGGGGGATACAATACATTTTAAAAAGATTTTCATTTAAAAATAGCTTAAAATAAAATTTTTTTTGGAGTTGGAAGGGGTAAAAATTTGTTTTTATGGAGAAGTTATTTATTTTTAGGCATTTATTAAATTTCCACAGTATTTCAGACATTGTAACATATAATATGGGATAAACATGGAGAAGAATAAGATTGTTAAATTCCTTGGGTAACTCATAAGTTTAGTAGAGGAAACAGGCATATACAGAAAGATTTTGTGCCATTTAATAAGTTTATCAATAGTTGTGGCACAAATGAGGGCATGCTTACCTCAGACTGGAAGTGAGGAAAGCCTGAGGATCAAAGAAGACTTCTGGAAAGCAGTGGATTTCAATGAGGGCACTCAGTCTCTGCAGTGCAAGACAAAGCAGCTGAGAGAGAGTGCGTGTGTGTGTGTGTGTGTGTGTGTATGTGTGTGTGTCCCTCTTATTCTCTCTGATCTCGAACTCTCACCACTACTGCTAAATTGACACTTTGGATGCAGGTCAGGGGAAAGAATGGGGAAAAATGCAGGGGCAGAGGGGGTTCTGAGAAAGGGAGAAGAACATCAGGAAAAGTGGAGGCAAAGGAAGGGAAGGGTAGCTGTAGAAGTGTATTCTCATGTAGGAATTGAAGATTCGTATTAAATTGATAAAAAGTAGAATCAGAATGCCTGATATTTATTTGCTTGGTTATTCCATTTGAGATAAAATAGTTTTGTTTGTTTTTAATATTCAGTGGTTTCATAGAAAGTGACTGTCCTTCAACTGAGAAAGAAGTCCTAGTTAAATAATTTGTTACAATAGTCATTCGCTGCTGGCTGTTCTGTCAAATCACTGGTCATTTTCTGAAGCAATGTGGTCACATGAAGCATGGGGACTAATATTTAACTCAGTGCTAATGGGTACTGCTATTGAACCAGGCCCTGTGCCTATCTTGCTATTAAGGGCTCATTGGATTCCAGGAACAGAAAACTCAACCTAGTGAAAGTCAAGGCTGGGGAGAGGTGAGAAGAGTATCTGGAAGGTTCCAAGGTAACATAGTAAAAGATAACTGACCAGTGACTGGAAAACTTAGGAATCAGGTTAGCTCCAGTGCTGGTGTTCTTCCCATCTCCATCTCTGTCTCTTTAAGGGTGTCTCATCTCTCTGCCTCGGCTTCAGTTCTCTTTGTCTACCTGTGTCAGCGTCTCAGCATCCTTTGTCTGTCTATTCTAAATATTTTAAAATAGTCTTAGCTTTTTATTCTTAGCTTTTAACCCAGAAATTCCACTAAGTTATGCTTAATAAATAATTCATCTGAAGCTAAAAGTTATTCTTTGGAGCATTATGTATGCAATCCAAATGACTTCACATGCTCCAGGCTTCTTGGGTCAACTTTCTTTTAATATCCAAATAAACATATTTGAATTCTCATCCCACATTCTTTGGGAAATAAAATTCCCTCTCCCAGATGATTGAGAATTTCCCTGCACTGTCATTCCCAATCTATTTTTATATTCTCGCTGAATTCTTCATTAGGATTACCAACCTTCCAGTTTGGCATATTATCCATCATAGAAGTTACATTAATTTTGACTTTTAAAAAAATTCCATTAAAACATTATTTATTCTTGATTACTGAGTATTTTCGGTCCCTTAAATGCCTCACTTATCTTACTATAATCCCAGCCCTGATGACCATTTAGTTTTAGTTAGAGAAGCAGCAACAACAGAAAGAAAACTGTAATCAATGACCATTTAAGTAAGAGACATCTGCCTGTTATTCCTTTACCTACCTGTCTATCTATCTATCTACCTATCTATCCATCCTAACCTTCAACACATCTGAAGAACCAGAGCCTAGGAGAGAAAGAGGGAGTAGGTCTTCCAGGAGACTGACCACTTCAAGGTGAAGAAGAGATAAGAGGAGGAAAATATCAGACTACATATTCCTCCCCATTCAGGTTCCTGTATGTACATAATCCTGCTAGCAATGGGAAAGAAGAAGATTTGAATCAGTTATCAACTGCTCTAAACTGAGCTTTTAATAATCACATGTGACTGGGAGTTGTGTAATATACTCAAGGTGTCGTTAAAGGACAAGAAAGGGAGATGCAACATAGCTCAGGGGCAAGGCAGAGATTGGAGAAAAAACGCAAAGCCATTTCACATTTAGACTCCACTAAGTTGAAACTGTTGAATAAGTTGGTTACATTGAACTAGGAACAATATGCCATTTCATCTTCTTTCAATAACCTAGCATAGTACAAGTCATATAACAAGAGCCACAAATCCTTGCTACTTTTACATGACCTAATTCAGAAAGAAGAAATAAAATTTGTAGTCATCAGAAACATTTTTCTTTTGAATTACAAAATGGCAAGATAGGTGAAGGAGATGCACTGAAATAGCCTGGCCGTGTTATTCAGAGTCACCCAATCACGCACAGGACAGAGTGATGTGAGAGGAGGGCAAGTAAAGAAGAGCGGGAGAGTTTACTCAACATTTCTGACCAATATTAAAATCAGCATGAGATTAGGAAGATAGGATCAGACCTAGAAAAAATCTCAGGAGATCACTATATCCATTCCGCTGCCTTCAGGCAGGTGAGAATCTTCAACATACAGGACAACATATTGTAAATTTTTATCCAAAGTTTTTTGACAGACAAGAATTTTTTTTTTGTATCTACAATACCACTAATGAAATTATATTGACATATTAAAATGCAAGGACTTTGATTAACAGATCAAAAAATACATATGGAAAAAAATACTGTGAGGTACAACTAATACCCTGTACTAGTCTTGTGGCTCTGTCCTGTTTTAGAGGCTGGGCTAACTGAATCACATCTCACAAATGGCTTGTTTTAATGTTATAGCATTTGGCAAAACTACATTAAAGAAAAATGACTAATCTATTCAGATGTATTGTACTATCAAAGAACATTTTCTATACTAGAATTTTGAGTGTGGTAGTCAAGAAAATTCATATACCTCAAGTGAAAACTAAACATGAATTTTAAAAAATATAAAATACATTAAGCAATACAAGATCTATTTGGATTCCTTCTCTTCCCTAAAATCACTGCAAGAGAGAAATTAATTTTTAAATCTTAGTAAAGATATAGGTATCAGTTTGATCGATTTGATATATAGATACTACTTCTTTATATAACATATGTTTTTATAGTTTTCTCTGAAAGATTTTACAGTAAATGTTTTCTGAAAATTGATTTTAAAATTTTACTCACATCCATACACCATAAGCTCATTTAGCATATAATTATTTAGAAATTTGCAACCAAAGGTAAAGTGAACTGAAAGTATTTTGTATTTTCAAACTCTCCCTTAAATTCCCTACTCTTATACTCTATTCACATGAGTTTTGGAGGTCTTTAGATGAAGGTTAGAATATTATGGAAAACCATACTACTACTTGGGAGAGCTAAGAATATTGAAGAATAAATATGGAAGCATCTAGATGGTTGGCAAAGCATGAAGAATAAAAATATCTGGATGTAATTAAGGATGATTAATTAGGTGCTACCTTCTTCAGGGTTTATTTGGAAAGAGTTTGTCTTTCTTTCTAATTGTTTTCTCTTTCTAGGTTTCTAGACCTGAAGAGGCAGATTTCTTAACAACATTATGAATGGTCAATTTGGGTCAGTCACTCCTCTTTCAATTTCAATCCATAAGATTGGATGGGACTGATCTCATGCCCTAGTCTCAGAGTGGGGCATGACCCAGATCTGGCCATTGCTCCTCTTCTTGTTGCAGTAATTAATTTAAAGAAAGGCCTGTGCCTATGTTGGGCCAAGGAAAGACATGACTAGGAAATAAGGTTTGCTTTTCTTTGGCAGTGCTAAGTGTAAAGATGATGTATACATAGGCCATCTTGCAGCTGTCTTTGCTACTACATGGAAAGAGCCTGCCTATGAATAAAGCAAACAGAGAGAAAAGCAAAGCCAAGAGATGGAGCAAAAGATTGAGTCCTGCTGGCCTTATTTGATCTATGCATTTTCCAGTCATGTAAGTCAATAAAGTCTTCTGTATTTCTGTGTGTAAGTTTGCTTAAACTAATTTCAATTGTGTCTATGTTATTTGCAACCAAAAGAATCTTGACCAATACAATTACTGAAATCTATTAAGTGCTTACTATGTTTTAAATATCATGCTATTCCAACAACATTTTTCACAGAAATAGAACAAAGAATCCTAAAATTTATATGGAACAACAAAAGACCCAAATAGCCAAAGGATTCCTGAGAAAAAAGAACAAAGCTGGAGGTATCACACTCCCTGATTTCAAATTATACTACAAAGCCATAGTAACCAAAACAGCAGGGTACTGGCACAAAAACAGACACACAGATCAATGGAACAGAATTGAGAGCCCAGAAGTAAACCCACGCATTTATGGACAGCTAATATTCGACAAGGGAGCCAAGAGCATATGATGGAGAAAGGAGAGTCTCTTCAATAAATGGTGTTGGGAAAACTGGACAGCCACATGCAAAAGAATGAAAGTAGACCATTCCCTTACACCATGCACAAACATCAACTCAAAATGGATTAAAGACTTGAATGTAAGCCCCGAAACCATGAAACTTCTAGAAGAAAACATAGGCAGTATGCTCTTTGACAGCGGTCTGAGCAGCATATTTTCAAGTCCCATGTCTGATCTGGCAAGGGAAAGAAAAGAAAAAATGAACAAGTGGGACTACATCAAACTAAAAAGCTTCTGCACAGCAAAGGAAACCATCAACAAACGAAAAGACAACCTAACAATTGGGAGAAGATATTTGCAAACCATATATCAGGTAAGGGGTTAATATCCAAAATATACAAAGAACTAATACAGCTCAACAACAAAAAAACCAACAATCCAATTAAAAAATGGGCAAAAGATCTGAACAGAGATTTCTCCAAAGAAGATATACAGATAGCCAACAGGCATATGAAAAGATGCTCAACATCATTAGCTATCAGGGAAATGCAAATCAAAACTACAATGAGGTATCACCTCACTCCGGTCAGAATGGCTGTAATTAACAAGACAAGAAACAGCAAATGTTGGAGAGGATGTGGAGAGAAGGGAACCCTTGTTCACTGCTGGTGGCAGCGCAAACTGGTGCAGCCACTATGGAAAGCAGAATGGAGTATCCTCAGAAAATTAAGGATAGATCTACCATATGATCTAGCTATCCCACTGCTGGGTATTTATCCAAAGAACTTGAAAATGCAAAGGCATAAAGATACTTGCACCCCTATGTCCGTTGCAGCATTATTCACATTAGCCAAGACTTGGAAGCAACCTAGGTGCCCATCAAGGGACAAATGGATAAAGAAGATGTGGTATTTATCCACGATGGACTACTACTCAGCCATAAGAAATGATGAAATCCGGCCATTTGTGACAACATGGATGGACCTTGAGGGTATTTTGCTGAGTAAAATAAGTCAGAGGGAGAAAGTAAAATACCATATGATCTCACTCATAAGTAGAAGATACAAACAACAACAAACAAACACACAGCATTGGAGATTGGATTGGTAGTTACCATAGGGGAAGGGGGAAGGGGGGAGGGAAAAAGGGGTGATTAGACTCACATGTGAGGGGATGGACTATAATTAGTTTTCGGGTGATGAACGTGATGCAATCTACACAGAATTTGAAATATATTATGATGTACATCCGAAAATAAATAAATAATCTTTTTTAAAAGACTAAATAAATAAATAAATAGCATGCTAAATTCTTTATATACGCTATCTGATTTAGTCCTTCCAGTCTTAAGAAGGCAGTGTAGTGTAACTTGGATCCAGGACTCAGACTGTTTGGATTCAAATCTCAGCTCAACCTCTTTCTTGGTTGTATGACTTCAAGCAATTTACTTAAACTCTCTGTGCCTCAGTTTGAAGGAGGGAAGATAATAATCGTACTTACGTTAAGATTTTGTGATTAGTAAATGTTTAAATATATATACACAGTTCTTAGAACAGCTTCTGACTCATACTAAAGATGAGATATTATTTCACATTGTAAAAATGAGGGAACTGAGGACCAGCGAGTTAGTTTATCCAAGATAACACATTCAGGAAGCATCAGAATTGTGATTTGCACTGAAGGCTGTCTGGTTGGGTCCCAAATTCATTTTCCTAACCACTATGTTAAAATTTCAATAATAACAAATAATAAATAACAGCAGCTGCTATTATTATTATGACTGTCTTTTTTGAATGCATACTATTTGGTAGGCAGTTTTCATATATAATCTTTAAATCTACATAAACTCTGAAAGCTAGTATTATTAACCCAATTTTTTAGATAAGAAAATTGAGGATTATGAGTAACTTGCTTAAGGTCATGCAGCTTGGTCCATTATGTAGTTTATGCACTGTTCAAGCCCAGTTGTGCAACATAATAGCCCTGCAATAGCTGGTAAAGGTCAGAATCTGATTTCAAACTAAACCAGTTGCTTCCACTGTTATGTTCTTTGAACTTCACTCTCTTTAGCTGTTACTATTCTCTGGTCTTCCAGCCATCTATGATGGCTAAACCATTTTACTATCTTATGGACCAATTATTTTCAACCCTAGACATGAACAGGGTCAGGGCTCAGAGGTATATATAAAGTCATCTTATAGAGACAGGGATAATTTATGGTTGGTACAATGCAGAGTTAGATAATAGGGGTCAGAGTAACCAAAGTATAGCTACCATATTTAAATTCCATTTTGAGAGAAATGTTCCAGGCAGCTAAAACCCTAGATTACCTGACATTTGTGAAATCTCTTATGATGATATAGTATACCAGGTTTCAAAGCTAAAACTTAAATATGATGAGGTACACTAGAGTTCATAAGGCAATCAGTATAATTTTTTCTTAAAATTGAAGATTATTTAGCCTTCAAGCAGCTGTGGGATACTTTAAGTTACACAATAAATATTAGCATGCAAATAATTTGGGGCTCATAATGAAAAAGATAGTAACAGCTGATCTGTAAGTGGAAATAATCAATCATAGGGTATTTACTGAGTACTATATGAAGTATAATGTCTTTCCAGACTTTCTACAGGGTTCCATTTAAACATTCTGTCCTTTGTCCTCATTATTATACCTTTACTTTTCAGATCATGTGTTCTGATTCTTGGTTTAGAAAATACAGCAATAGTAGTTACAATAGGGTATTTAAATCGATTATAAGATCTGCTTCCTTAAGTTTAAAAAAAGAGACACACACTCCAGAAGACTAGAAGAAAAGTTTGTTGCATTAGTAATTTTCAGTGTTGTGTCAGTTCTAATGGTCCCACTAGCTTTTCCTTCTAACGACTGTGTTCCTATGTCATTCAACTGTGATTTATAGTACATAGTTTTCAGCCGACACTTCACCTTCTTGACCAGCCTTCTCTAGGCACACTATAATTAACCAGTTTTCCTCTTAAAATGTGGTATCTGAAGATAAAAGACATATGTTCGGATGTATAAGGTCAAACAGGAAAATGATGCTAAGTCCTATGATCTAGACACTGGACCTTTATTAGCTCAATCTTAAATTTGTATTAGCATTTTTTCAGATCCATGATACAGTTGGTTATGTGGGATTTATCATCAATCTACAAAGTGGCTTCACCAATTTATAGCCCAACCAGCCATATATGGGAGCTTTTCCATATTGTACTCAATACTTGGTTCTGTTAGACTTTATAATTTTTGCCAACCTCAGGGGGAAAGTAGTACCTTATTTTTATTTTAACATGTTTTTTTCTAATTCCTAAGGATAATGCAGGTTTTTCTACCTTGACCTGCCGGTTTCCATTTTTCTATTAGGATTTTTGTTTTCTTATTGGTTTCTAGAAGTTCTTTATATACTCTGGATACAAAAACCTTGTTAAATAGGTTGCAGATATTTTCTTCTAGTATCTGACTTGCCTTTTTACTTTATTCTATCCTTCTTTTAACTATCCTTCTTTATCTCATATATCAGAGGTCAGTGAAGTATATCTGGATGGGTCAAATCCAGACAGCAGTCTATTTATGAACAGCCCATGAGCTTTGAAAGTTATTTTCATTTTTAAGGGTTGCCAAAAAAAATTTGTGACACAGACTGTATGTGGTATATAAAACCTAAAATATCTGTTGTCTAGCCCCTTACAAAAAGTTTTCAGACCCTTGCCATTATTTACAATAGTGTTCTCCTAATATTTATTCTAATAGCTTTAATTATTTTTCATATGTAAATCTTTAAAGCCCCTATAATTTATTTTGGGGTACAGTTTGAGAAAGGAATTGTTTTTTTTTTTAAATGGGGAACCAATTTCCATTATACAATTTATTGAATGGTCTACACTTCCCTTTCAATTTGTAATAACACCTCTCTCATATGTTCATATACTTCCTCTCATATACTTATAAGGTCAAATCTATTTCCGGTTCTTCAGCTAAGCTAGTCTATTTGTCCATCCCTGTGCCAATATCATATTTTTAATTACTATAGCATCATAACAAGTCTTGATATATGCTAGAGCCAGTTTTCCATCTATGTTGTTCCTTTTCAGAATTAATGTGGATATTTTAGACCTTCACTTTTTTCTGTGGTTCAGTTTAGAATGAGTAGGTATAGTTTGACGAAAAGCCCTGGTAGGATATTGAGTAGAACAGCATTAAAGTTACAGGCCAATTAGGGAATAATTAACATCTTTATAATATAGAATCTTTCCAAATTCATTTTTAAGTATATCACAATTCTGGGCATCTTTTTGCTATTATAAAATGGGATTTTTTTACTATTACATTTTCTAATTGGTCATTGCTGATATATAGTACTGTTGATTATTGTTTGTTGATTTTGTATTCGGCAAATTTGATCAAGTCTGTTATAAAAATTTGTAGATTCTCTTAGATTTGCAATGTAAAAAATGATTTCAACTACAAAAACAATTAAATTTTTCTAATTCTTACACATTTTGTGTCTTCTTCTTTCCCTATGTATTAGCTAGACTATTCACTAAACTGTTGTTTAGTAATGATGCTAGCAGGAAACCTTGTCATATTATGATTTCCACTGGCATACTCTTAAGTTTCACTATTAGATATGATGTTGGATGTAGAATTTTGGTAAATGTTTTATCAGGTCAGGAAAATCCCTTGTATTCCTTTTAAAACACATTCATTTAAATATTCTTTATTGAAAATTGTTCTATTTTGTGAAGCCCCTTACAAGCGAATTCTCCTGTCTGTTAGCTATTTTTCAGTTTTCTTCCTTGCTGTGAACTTTTAGTTTACAGGCTTATTTTGGGTAGGGTCTTTTTCTGTTCTTTTAAAAATTTTTGATGAGTGTGTTTCTTTTTCCACTTTGATCTCTTCAGGTCTAGGGATTTTACATTTGCCCCTACCAAGCCCACCAGGCTTCTCAGACCAAAACCAGGTCTCAACTTATTGGCTGGAGATGTCATCCTGGAGGAAAACTACAGAGCTAGTTCTAGAGCAGAAGGCAGCTTGCTCCTTCCCGCCTGCTCTGGCAACAGATTGACACTGGCTACAGCCACTGGCAGTGACCCCAGAATTTTGAAGGCATGTTGTGAGGAGGTGGGGAAGGCTGTGTTCCAGATACCCAGCTTCCAGATACCCTAGTCAGCATGGGGAGGGTTCAGTTTCTGTTAATCCACAGAAGTTGAGCTCTGGGCCATCTGTTTTTGCTTATATCTTCAGAGACCAAAGGGTCCAATATTGAATTTAGAGATACAACCCATCCTTACTAATGTATCAAATCTATTTTCTACCCAGTAGCCAGTGTTCCTATGAAGATGTAATTCAGATCATGTCCTCCCCAAAGTTCTTACCTTGGCCTACATGGTTCTACATCATCTGGCCTCCAGGTTATCTCTCTGATATCATCTCCTACCACTCTTCCTTTTGTTCTTTGACCTCAAACCATGCAGATCTTGATGCCTTTTAAGTACACCAACACCAAGCAGGACCATATCTCAGGGTTTTGAAATTTTAGTTCTTTTTGTCCAGTAATCTCTTACCCAGATATATGCATGGCTCAAACTCTCTTTTCACTCATATCTCTGCCTAAGAAATCTGTCAACTTCTCAGAGAAACTTTCCTTGATCCCTCTCTATTCTCTCACCTTGCTTTATTATTCTTTATGGCTCATCTTATAATAAACCTCTGTTTGTGTTTATTACCTATCTCATCCATTTGAATATCAGCTCCATGAAACTCAGAACTTCATTATAGTCACTGCTATATCCTCAGCTCCTGGAATAGTACCTGGCACATAGTAAGGGACCAATAAGTATTTGTTGAATGAATAAATAAAATATCAAACTTAATCCTCAACACTGTGTGAGGTCAGTGTGATTTTTCCCAATGCTTCAGAATCAATGAAGACTAATATACACAGAGTTTAAGTAACTTTCCTAAGGCTACACTGCTAATAAGTGACAAAGCTAGCTAACTGTGTTACGTTACATGTCTTTCCAGGAAACAAAGGCCACCAAAATTTGATTACAAGTAAGTGGTTATGCTAGGTATCCACAGTCATCTCATTTATGTTTTTCTCAAGATATAAATTAGTTCTTGTCAACATTTTTCTTAAAAACCCTTCAGTCATTTTCCATTGCACTTAGAATAAAATCCAAAGTTTCAGCATGGCCTTCAAGGCTTTGCATGATCTCCGACTTTATCTGGCACCTCCCTTTCACTTATAACATTCTAGCCATACAGACCTTCTTTCTCTTTATCTCAAACACTAAGTCCTTACCTCCTCCAACTCCTTATCAGAGTTTTGCATTTGCTATATTCTCCTCTTGACAAACTTCCCTAAGTTTTTTCATAACTGGTCTCATATTCAGATCTTAGCTCAGAGAGGGCTTCCATGATCATCCTATCTAACCTTCCCATCCCAACTGTTATTATTCTCTATCCCAATATTCTGTTTTATTTTCCTCATGGCATTTAATGTTATTTAGAATTATCTTATTTTTATTCATCTGTTTTTGGTCTTCTCCTGCTGTCTCCACTACAAAGTAAGCTCCCTGAATATGGGGACCTTGTCTGTCTTTTATTGTTACGTCCTTAGCACCTAGAATAATAACTGGCACAAAGGAGGCACATAGAAATAATTATTGAATGATGATGACAACAATAATCATTTGTTGAGTTCTTGCCACATAACATGTATTGTTTTGAGCCCTTTATCTGTATTATTCCTCAAACATGCAATGAGATTGATACAATTTTTAGATTTTACAGGCATTGAAATGAAGAAACAGAGTCAATGATTTAAAAAAGATCACCCAGCTAAGAAGGAGTGGATGCATGAGAAGAATCCAAATTTAGTTTGAGTGGTAGTGCTCTTATCCTCAATTTAAAATGAAAGAATGAATAAATGATTTAGTTAATGAGTCTTCTACTCTAAATTATCTCAGAGTCATGATCATGTCTCCTTTTTGTATTCCAACTTAAGTGGTGTAACATACTTAGCATTGGGTGGAATAAATCAGTTCTGAACAGCACAGAGGAGAGCGTTTTGGAGGAACCTGTTGAAATTGAGCTTTCTAAAGTCTCTGGCTCATCTTAGATTTGCCTATTCAAATTGCCAAGATTTCCCAATTTCCCAATTGATACAATACTCTTGTTCTGAGAAAGAGGGAAAATCAGAAATTTTGCTATTTTAGTAAAGGAATATACGTGTGAAATATATTTTTCTTTTATGTAGACTCCACAGATTTCAGTTAGACAGTCTTTTACCCATCTGTTTCTAGCTTGACAACCTTAGACCTGACTTTCCTCTTTCTTGTTACAATTTATTAAACATTGCATGGAGTAACCAAGACATCCCCTTATGCTAAAATTTGTAACCATTTTCCATTGAATATCATCCGTGGGGTACAATTGGTCTTATGCCAAGAGGGAAGAGACAATAGTATAAAACACTGCTTTCCTAGCTCTTTAAATGGACAGCCAGCTTCCCATTTGGAGAAGCGTGAATCCTCACTAATTTGCTTCACCTAATCTTGACTCAACTAATTTCACATTCTGACAATTGCATCCTTATAACTGATACCAGTTGCTCTGTTAATAAGACCCTTTGGTTGCAAGTAGCAAAACTAAATTAAACCAGAATAAAAAAAAAAAAAAAAAAAAAACGGAGAATAAATTGTAAGCATAAGGAATTGTCTCCCAGAGGTGACCCAGGCCTCAGAAGGAGACTGGAGCCAAAGATTGAAAAGGCTTCAGAAAGTCCAGCTCTAATCTCTGCTTACATCTGCTTATCAGTTTTGTTCTCTTTTCTTTCTTCAGTTGGGCCTTTTCTGCTTCTCCTTCCACTCAGTAAGCTATAGCTACCCTTCATCTCCTAATGTACATGTTATAGTTCTAGCTAGAGACTGATTTATGTTAAATCCTAATTCCAAATTCCTGGGGGAAAGATTCTTATCTGAGTAACTGTGATCAGGCTTTTGCACCTAGTTCAATTAAACACGATCAGGAGTGTGCAATCAGAAAGGAAGATAAATGGCTTCTGGGAGCCCACCCCTGTGTATTAGTGGTGAGAGTAGAAGCAAACTTGTCCCAGAGAAAGGTAGATGAGCTGAGCAGACATGTAATAGCCCACTATTCTTAATCATCTTTGTTTTAGGCTACATTCGTTATTTTTAAAAAATCAAATAGACAGATTTCCAAATTAACTACACAGATAAAATAGGTTATGATTAATCATATAAAAGTTTTCTTATAAATTATTAGCTATCCCAATACATTTAAGATATAATGTATTTGCTTATAACTCTTCAGGAATTCACTTATTTCACAATCTTTGGAGAGTTATATAGGGTGGCATTAATGGCCAATTTTCTAAGGATTGAGAAAATATTATTTTATTCTATATTGCCACTCTAAGTTTTCAAATGTAGTTTTACTTTAATTGAATGACAATATTTCAAAATGAATACTTTATTATTGTTGACTTATCTCAAGTGGAGGTAATAGCTAGATTGGAGTATAATTCGGGCAATTGTTGCAGGGTCAGAATACACTATCAGGCAAGTTGTTCTTGTTGATTTTATTATGCCTATGTTATGCATCTCATTTTCTCCTCAGTTGTTTGAATAATTTTATGTAAATCACAATTCTTTATTCATCCTCAAGTCTTCATTTTCAAGTCCAAGTTTATATTTTGGAACAACTACAGATTTTGGAAGCTTTTAGAAGGAAGCTTAGATATATACATGATTTCAAGACCTGCCTAAACAAAGATAATTCTTAGGTATTCATCTCCAATGTTAACCTCTCTTCCTCTGTTTTGTCCCACATTGTCAGTCATCCACAGAACATTTCTCTTTGGAATCTAAATGATACCTCAAACATGATGTACCCCTCACTCTCCTGCCAACAGTCAACCCCTTACTAATTTTCTCATTAAAACAATTGGCTTCAC